>NC_041819.1:24299156-24622054 GCF_900964775.1 Scleropages formosus | reverse complement strand
TTTTTCTTTTGTATGTGCTTTTTTCCATATTTAAGACACTATCGGTAGAATATCCAGAATTTTTTTTTTTTTTTTTTTTAATATAGGTTGGAGGTGATGCATTATTTAGAATTATGCATTAATGGTTTGTTTTTATTTTTATAAATGATATATTGCATGTTCAACTCGGTTTAAGAATCTCGTAAAGGACTTGGGTGCTCGGAACACCCTAGTAAATATGAAACTGGCCGGATGCCTTCATCAGCGTCCATCGTGTTACGAAAAACCACTTTGCTGTAGTTTTTCTCCCTAAAAATAAAATCAGTGGTAGAAATAGTCAAAAAGCCTTTTCTAGATTATTTTCACTCCCCAGTTGAGTTAGTTTGGTTCAATCTCTTCTATACTTGGTGCTGGAGATTGGAGGCATTGTGCATCAAAATGTTATTTTGTTGACTTTCTATCGTTTTACCATTGCACCCCCACCCCCACGCCATTTTTCACACTATGTGTCACCTGCCTCCTTGACATTTCACTGAACTGTGCCTTTCAGAGCCAATTCTGCTGTTGTTGGTAGACCCAGAAATAATTTATTCCTATTGCTCTGGTCGTTGGCTGTAACCACACTTTGCTACAAATGGAGAAGAAAAAAAATGTTCAGATGATGTATCATGAAAAATACTGTACTGTGTACAAAAATCATTTTTAATAAAGGGAAATAAATTACAGCGGAATTGTTATTAACGTGGTGCACATTCGATGGTCCTGCTTTTTCTCTCTTTCATATCTGCTGCGATGCTCCGATTTGTGTGACTCTCTGAAATTAAATGAAATAAATTTTTCCTATTAATGAGATTATACTGCACAGCGAAGGGCTGTAAGGACAGCTGAGTCAGTCATGGACTGAGGACCGACAGTGTAAATAACCCAAAAGGACCCTTCACATCACTGGGACCTAAGTATATAAATAAATACAAAAGCTGAAAATAATTAATTTATTAATACTGATTCAGTCCTCTATTTGTCACCTTTCTCCAAGGGGACTTACACTGATTTACCCTTTTAAACAGCAAGGAAATTTTGGGAATATAGGTTATCCAAAGCTGACTTCAGAAACACAATACGTTTGCTTTATCAAATAGGCAGATAGTGGAGTCCTTTCAATCAAAGGACCTGGGTTCGAATCCCATTCCTTGATCATGGTACTTCCTGTGAGTCAATTCAATAAAAATTACCCTGCTGTATAAGTGGCTAAATCACTGTTTGATTGGCACAGCGCTACAGTGAGTAGCTCTGCTGTCTCACAGTGACTGAGTGGTGCAAGAGGACATGGGTTTGATCCCTGTTTATGTCTGTGGGGGTTTCCTCCCACAGTCCAAAAACATGCTGTTCAGGTTCCCCATAGTGTGCGAGTAACAGAGAGAGAGTGTGTGTTCCACTGATGTATGGATGAATGACCCATTGTAAGTAGTCTATCTAGCAGTGTAAGTCACCGTGGTGAATAAGGTGTGTGGGCTGATGACGCTACATAGAGTTCATTGGAAGTCGATTTGGAGAAAAGCATCTGGTAAATAAATAAATGTAAATGTTTGTAATTGGTGTGTAACCCTCTCGCCGTAAGTCCCTTTGCGGAAAAGTGTGAGACGAATGAATATATAATAATACAAATCACCGTTGTGTTAACCGTTGGTTCCTTCCTTCCCGTAAGGATGAAGAACGTGAGCAGAAGCGTTTGCAAACATTTGCGTGCTGGCGGTCATAGGTGCTCTCCTCAGTTTACACCAGTGTCACTGAAGGGCCTGCAATAAGTTCTCCGAACTGCATGAACAGCAAATACACTGACGCACGTCAGTGGTGTCACTAGGGTCGGTGCCACCAGGTGCAGTAACTCATGGTGTCACCCCCCCACCTCCCCCCAATGGACCTCCTCTCCTACCAGAGTCCAGACCATACAGAATCCTTAGTAATGTTTTTTTTCTACTAATGTTACTTGCAAATTGCAATTCATATCACTCATATCACTATGTAATGGAAATAGTAGTGAAATAATCTAGCAAAATTAAAATTACAAGTTTAAATTACACCATGCACATACTGTGTGTATTTACATTTACGGTTAACTGAATTCGGTTAGAAAACAATAGAATTCGAAGTAAAAACGTTTAAGGAGTACATCAAAATTATGCTTATTTTAACGTTACTGATGTAGGTTCACAAATACAAATT
Source organism: Scleropages formosus (assembly GCF_900964775.1). Classification (NCBI taxonomy): domain Eukaryota; kingdom Metazoa; phylum Chordata; class Actinopteri; order Osteoglossiformes; family Osteoglossidae; genus Scleropages; species Scleropages formosus. The sequence continues at coordinate 24,619,852 of NC_041819.1, read as the reverse complement.
ACCATAATACTGTAACAGAAACACCACAAAACGTGACAAAATCAAAAACTACGAGGCCAGCCGCGACGGAAACAAGAACGCGTGCTCGTAGCGCGTGGAGGCAAAACCACGTGATTCGAAGCATCACTGTAATTGGGTAATGAGATCTCCGAGCGGAGCGCATTGGAAGGTTCAAAACGTAATTAGCATAGTTTTATCTTTGTCGGAATAATATTGATACATATAAACTGGGCTTTATTACGAAACATGTTTTGTTCTAATAACTACAGGCAGGGATATTTTGATACAAAATAATACATTTGTCCTGAAACACTGAACACAAATTTTATAGAGTCATTTTGGTATCACCCTCTCTGATGGTGTCACCCGGTGCGCTCGGTACCCCCCCCCCCCGCACCCACCCTAGTGACGTCACTTATGATATTAATACATTATGAGAGATAATATTTTTCTAGTCAGGACATCCTCAGCGTTTCTACAGCTTTGTCACTGACATGGTCTTGCGCTGGATTTTTCATGAGGAACTGAGATGTGACATGTGAGTAAACTTATAAAACATACAGTACAGTAGAGTACAGTAGAGTAATGTGGATCTTTCTATGTGTTTGCATATGGTCACCAGTAGATGGCAGGCTGCAGTAAAAATAAGGTAAAACAGAATAGTCATCAGCCAGCATCCATCTACTCACTCATTCACGAATTCACCATGTGTCTGCTGTGTTTTTATAATATTTATGTGTCAAAATTTATTTATGATTTATGTACCTGACCTCTGGGGGGTGTGGTGGTGCAGCGGGTTTGTCCCAGGCCTGCTATCTGGTGGGTATGGGGTTCGAGTTCCGCTCAGTGTGCCTTGTGACGGAGTGGCGTCCCGTTCTGTGTGTGTCCCCTCCCCATCGAACCTTGCGCCCTGTGTTGCCGGCTTAGGCTCTGACTTGCCGCGACCCTGCTCAGGACAAGTGGTGTGTGTGTGTGTGTGTGTGTGTGTGTGTATACCTGACCCTCTTGTCCACTGTGACCTACAGGGTTAGGGTTGTACACTAATCCACTTACAGTCATTTACCCATTTATGCAGCTGGGTAATTTCCACTGTGTAAGTATCTTGATCAAGGGTACTACAGGAGGAGATGGGATTCGAGCCCATGCCCTTTGGCATAACATTTAAAAAGCACCACTGTGAGAGGCAGAAAAAAAAGCAAGGATGGGAAATGAGTCACAGTGCACTTAAATTCCCAAAGTGCACAATAAACCCTGGTATTAACACTCGCAATAACCCTATAAATACAAAATCCCACAGGCTGAGCAGCTCATTTTAATAAAGATTTAAAAAGTGCGCTCTCCAGTGACTGAATACATTTACTCGCTGGAGAACAAAGCCTTTGGAGGAAAAGCAGTAATCTGATTTCTGAGTTATTGCACCTGAATATTGTTAAGTGCTCTATGAATTAATCATAGCATACTCATTTCTGGAAATATAAATTATAAAGCACACTAGAGAAATAAAACATTGACTTAATGTAGATTCAGTCAAATTTAGGTGCGTAATTGCCTTTGTACTAAATCTAATTAGATTCATAGAACCCTTGTCTGAAAAGGCCTCATTTATGTAGTTGTGCCATTATTAGCAATCATTCTGCTATATGTATATATTATTAGCTGGACTTTATTAAACGACAAAACTAAGTGTTTTGCTTGTTTTTTGATTGCCGGTGGCAAGATGATATATGAGCACTGAGCACCAGGACAGCCAGGCACAAGAAAAGTTTCTTTCCTCAGGCCATCTACCTCATGAACAGCTAAATCCCCCCTAGAGAGTAAACCAGTGCAATACACAACGCTATTTATATTTATATCTATTTATCACATCATATGTCTTACTCACATTCCCTTGCATTTGTATAGAACATACCTGTACATACATATAATGTCTAGTGACTACTTTTTGTATATTGTGTACTTTATCCTTTATTCACATATTCTATCTCCTCATCTGTGTCTTGTCACTGTCATTCTGTCTGTGCTGTGGAAGTTTCTGTCACCAAGACAAATTCCTTGTATGTGTGAACATACTTGGCAATAAAGCTCGTTCTGATTCTGATTCTAAATGATTTTGCAAAGGAAACCTCTGGTTCAGGGGAGAAATTTAACCTAAATTTCACTGTGTTGTACCAGTAACTTATGCAGGCGGTCCTCAATGTAGGATGGGGTTCCGTTCCAGAAATACCTAAAAATTCTGGAATCGTGTTTCTAAAATGCAGTTTTGAAGTTTTAGTTGCATTAAATTTCTGTCGCATTTTGTCTTTTTTTTTCTTTTACTTATTGTTCCTGCTTTTTAAAATGTTTTCCCTTCCTTGGTAGGAATTGAAAATTTGTTACGCCCCAGTAGCTGTGCCTGCAATGCCTAATGGGATATAATAGAAATATCTCACATATTAGAACAGAAGTAATAGAAGAGAAACGAGAGATACCTCATGCACACATACAGTATGTCCTGTTCAGTGGAGAGAGTTTATTTACTTTGTTTACATGTGTACATTTGCTGGCAAGCACCGCCACTCCCCCCTTTACACTTCTTTGGCCTAAAATGCTTCATTGTGACTTAAAGCAAAACTGTCCAATCAGTCATGTAGCGTTCAGGGGTGACTAATGGTTACAGCTTCTGCCTTTGGCACCAATGATCATAGGTTTGAATCCCCTCTCCAGCTGTAGTACCCTCGAGCAACGTTCTTATCCTAAATTTCTTTACTAAAAATTACGCAGCTGTGTAAATAATTGTAGGTAGACTAACACTGTAACATCTTCTCATTCTTAGCAAAATTATGTGAAGCAGCAATGCATGATGGGATTCCTTGGGGAAATGTTGGGGAGCCTTACTGGTGCCTTAGGTACCATCTGCTGTGATGGCAGGTCTTGGCTCTTTCCCTCCTTCTCCTCCTCTCGAGCCACCGGCCGCTTTACTGTCTTTTCAGCACATCTATATTCAGCCATACTTTATACAGTACCAATTATGACAGAGGTCATGTGACCTACAGTGAACCCAAGTGCGACACCATGTGGCCTACAATGGTATGACATCAGATGTGGAATTCATATTTTACATATATGGTGTGCCATATTCGCAGTGGGTTGGACCACAGTCCTGCTCTCCAGTGGGTCTGGGGTTCGAGTCCCGCTTGGGGTGCCTTGTGGCGGACTGGCGTCCCGTCCTGGGTGTGTCCCCTCCCCCTCCGGCCTTACGCCGTGTTACCGGGTTAGGCTCCGGTTCCCCGTGACCCTGTATGGGACAAGCGGTTCTGAAAATGTGTGTGTGTGTGTGTGTGTGTGCCATATTTCATAAACGAACTATAGCATATTTATATCCTTTTCACATAATAGAAAAATTTGCATGAAATAAAAGAAATAAAATAAGCATAGCTTTAAACTGCAGTTTTAGTGAAAATCTGGGCAGGGACTTTAATTCACAGAAACATACTGTGAGTGCAGAACTAAAGTGCTTTCATAATTGATTAAATGACAACTCATGTGATGTTGTTGGGGTGAGGAGAAGGAGACGCAGTGATTTCACTCAAACGGTGGAGTCTTGCGCCAGCACTAGTGGAGGAGTCACACCGGGATTCAGTTTAGACTGTTATGGCCACATTTAATCATGCATGGGTGGTGTGTCACCTCCTCAGGGCTGAGGTGTGTGTGCTGGGGTAAATTGAGGTTAACGTCCTTGCATCTCGGGCTCCCTTCACAGCTCTGGGAATTTTTCGCTCCATCTCTGGCACATTAAAGCAGCGCCCTTCTGCAGTTACATGGACTCACAGTGCGGCACAAAGGAATGATCTTCATTTCCAGATGTGTTTTCCTCCAAATTGTTGCATTTTCCCAAACAAAGGTGAACAGCAACGGCAAAACACTTTTTTTCCGTACTTTCTACTTACTGTTATAGTGATCAAACTTCAAGTGTTTATGTGTGTGGTTGGATGACAGCAAGAAGATTTCCTCTGGAAAGTCTTCTGGAAACAGCTGGTTGGCATGGAAACGGTGTTTAACTCTTTCCAAACAGCTGGTTGGCATGGAAACTGTGTTTGACTCCTTGCAAACAGCTGGTTGGCATAGAAACTCTGTTTGACTCCTTTCAAACAGCTGGTTGGCATAGAAACAGTGTTTGACTCCTTCCAAACAGTGAGTGGTGGGTGGTTCCCAGAACACCTGCTCTGTTTGTGTGAGAAGGCGCTTTGTCTGATGCGGTCCCAAAGCTGCTGCTGAGAGCCATCTGGCACTCGTGTGCTCCGGAACATATCTCTGCTGCGGAAAATCACTACTGCTATCATCTTCCACCCTGCAACCTCCTTCTGCAGTCCCCCCCACCACCCTCATCCAACACCCCTCACCCTCACCCTTCATCCTTGTTCTCAACCCAGACTGTTGTCCTCACCTTGTACCTTGGAGATGGCTTCATGCAGAAAGTTGCAGGCATTTTTTGGGGAGTGTCCTGTGGGGGAGGGGTGCGGTGGCACAGTGGGTTGGACCACAGTCCTGCTCTCCGGTGGGTCTGGGGTTCAAGTCCCGCTTGGGGTGCCTTGCGACGCACTGGCGTCCCGTCCTGGGTGTGTCCCCTCCCCCTCCAGCCTTACGCCCTGTGTTACCGGGTTGGCTCCGGTTCCCCGTGACCCCGTATGGGACAAGCGGTTCTGAAAATGTGTGTGTGTGTGTGTGTGTGTGTGTGGGGGTGAATAAGGACTGTGCATCACCTGGGGAAAAAAAAAAAAAAAAACACTGAATGAAACATTGCAATAAAATATTGATCAGCTCGGCTCAGTCTGTGCATAGTTACCACATTTTCCCCGGGTTTGTGTGAGTTCCCTCTGAGTGCTCTGGTTTCCTCCCACAGTCCAAAGATGTGTCCAAAAGAAGGCAATGACACAGCGCTTCTGTGCCCTCGGTAACCTTGGAAACGGTGGAAATGTTCGCTAATGTTCACACCTCGGCAACACTTACCCTATACCTTTCCCAGTCTGCCACGCACCACACGTGACCTCTGACCTTTGAAACCCCAAGATGTTCATCTTCAGTCTCGGTCCTGTAGTGCAGTAACTGTCCGTCAGTAACAGGTCATTAACTGTATTTTCCTTTAGACATAATTTAACACAGTGTTCTTTTCAAATCGCCTTTGAAGGAACTAAAGTTTTTGATGTGGAACCAGCAATAATTTTAAACGACCTTATTAAAATTATGCTTATTAAAAAAGTCAGAGCGAGAGAGGAATCCAGGTTAACAAGCAATAAAAATAACCATAGAGAGAAATGGTATCCAGTTGTTCCGTGGAAAAAACTATTTATATTCGTCTGTAATCTTCATAAATAATCTAAGGAAAATTAGCTACATCTTACAGTCGTGAAACTTTTGCCAGTCATACCACAATTTGTATTCACAGTTTCCATCCGTCCATTAGCAATTACTGCTTGTGCCATGCAGGGTCGCGGTGGTCCAGAGCCTATCCCAGAAGCATAGGGCAGGCGGAGGGGCAGATAGATAGCTAGATAGATAGATAGATAGATCATATGGTTTGCACTTTTTTGTGGGTTCGGCTGAAACCCCGGGATGGTAACAGTTTGGAACCGCGCCCAAATAGCCATTTTTCCAAATAATGACTGCAGTGCAGGTGTCGCCGGTGATGGTTCTAAACAGCCGCTCGCAGCCTGTAGTCATGAGCCGCTGGTGACTGTCACTCGTGTCACTGTCGGCACGCGACACCACGCGCTGCCTGACAGGTGCTGTTCTGCGCTTGAGGTCTGAGTCACATGCAAATAAGTAATAATGACCTCCGTTCATAGTTTTCACTAATCGGTGTCGAAGGCGAAGCCTTACCGACCCCTCGTCTTTAAACAGGCGGACGTCACTGTACCGTATTTACTGGAAAATAACTCCCACTCTCAAGTTAAAAATCGGGGTGCGAGATATATGCGGGAATTTTCGGAAATTAAAGTTTTCCAGGGAAAAATTAAGTTGACGTTTATACTGTGCGACTGATGCCTCGTTTTGTAGCTAACGCTCGCGTTTTGAAATGTAACATTTCATTTGGTGCGAAACACAGCAACCATCTTTACGCAAACTAACACATTTAAATAACTCGTCCTATGCCATGCAGGAAATTTCCACATTTAGGTTCTCGGAATACTTTTCTTGACTTCTTGGTGTTTTGTAATGCAAGTTTCTGTTTACACCAATTATAAATATCGCACATTAAATTTAAACTGTAGACTCACGCCCTGCTGCTGCAGCTCGACTGCAGTCCCACGTTTTGCTGCGAAATCAATAACTTTGAGTTTTAAAACCAGCACTGTAACTTGAACGTGTCTCCATAGTTCAAGCAAAAATCACCGGTAATTTACGAGGCGAACAATGCTTCACCAATAATTGATGAGAATAAGTGATCTGAAAACGGAGCGCGAGACGGACAACAATGGTCGGCCGCTACGCACACGATTGGTGCGCTATGAACAAAAGGTCGCGCGACTCAACAACAAAGGCAAGCCCACGATTGTTGAAATGCTGATTCTCTTTAACCGAATTCCAAAATATCTGAAACAGCTGTAACAACTTCCATTATCTATATCTTACAGTTTCAAACTTTTTTTTTTTCCATGTGCAAGGTATATGCAAAACGTTTTAATTTATTTTTTCGTAAAGTAAATTAGGGGTGCGAGACATACGTGAGGGCGAGTTATATTCGAGTAAATACGGTAAAGGTATCACTCTGATGGGCCTCCGAGCTCCTCCTTGGTTTCTCAGAGTTTCTATTTACATTCACGTGTGTTTATTTAGGAGACACTTTGCTCCCTGGAGACGCACCTCTCCGAGTAAACAAAAGCACATTTCACCATCAGCGGTGTAGAGACCCAGACACGTGTCTCCCAAAGAACAGCAGTCAGCCTTTCTGAAGTCACCACTGAAACCATCACATATGTGGCACAAACATCATTGGTAGCTGCATACAGAATGACAAATTTCAAATATAGAAAATACACAATATTAAAACACATAACATTAAGAATAACTTTGTAGCAGCATATAGAGTTGATAGGAAATACAGAGGTAAAAGGCAAAGGTAACTGCGATTAGAGCTGTGGCTCTTTAGGGCTCCACTGGTGCTCCACTACAGATTCTAAAGAGTAGTAAAAGTAGAGTGAATGGACCTGTTTTACCATGAATTTTGAAGCAAAAGGCCAAAAAATTGGAATAGTCTATAGTGCACAAAACCCTCATCATAATTCTTTAATTTTAAGCATTAGAGAAAGATGGATATTAATGCTCGGGGTGTTTGTTCAATTGGCTCATGTCATGTTATGCTTGTTTGCATGGAGCAAGTGGGAATTAGGTTAAGTTGGCGTAAGACATCTGTAACAAATTATTGTGCCACTATCTTTTCCTGTTTTTTTTTTTCCCGCATTTCAAACTATCAAAGAACCATGAAATGATATTTTTCCCCTTTTAAGCATGTTCTCTGTTAAAGTGGGAATATTAGGTTAATTTTTATTTCAGCGGAGACTCCCGATTTGCAGGGATGAACAAGAACAACAGCGAGGACAAGAATGGAACAAGACCTCTGTGCTCCGGGATTTGGGTCTCTAGAGGTGGCTGGAGAAGGGAAGACTTGAAAGAGCTGGGTTCAAATCCCTCTCCTGCTCCAATGTCCTTGAGTTCTAGACACAAGATTAAATGTTTCCTGGCTTTTAACCAAGGTGCATTCCTATTTTCTAATTTGATTTCTTAATTCCACTATGCTAATTTACTTGTAATAAAAACTGAAGAAAAAGTGTTGGACTCACAGTCACCTATGTAATTTCTTTAAGCATCTAATCATCTACAATCAATGCAGTGTCAGTCACTGTCGCTTTGGAACCTGACCTACAGTTTTTGTGAATCCACTCTGGTCAATTTAGTCAATTGAAGAAAATTATACTGGTAGAATTCTTGCTAGCCGAGCCCTATTATTTTCTCTATTTTTTTTGTTGATTACGAGAGGGTGAACTGGAAAAAAAAAAAATAATTAAAATGAAAAAACAAAATCCTTGCAAAGGACATTACCCATCAAATCTGTGAGAGAAAAAGAGTGTGAACCCAAGCAACATGAAAACAGCTGTAACCAATGGAATGGTTGAGGGGGGGGGTACCTAGTGGCAGCAGCCCCAGCCACTGAACAAGGAACGCTGCTAACGAGAAACTGGAGAAGATGGACGTGTCACAAAGACATTATGACAACGACCCTAATTTCTACCATTATCATTATTGCTGGGATGCAAATTAGATTAATGAGGGAGAGGTGAAAACGGGAATAACAGCAGCATTAGCTAATGTGACATGATGGGTTTATATTTAGGCCGTGTCGACATGCAAGCAGGCGCCAGTGGAAGTGTGGGAAACGTTTCACGGCTTTGCTGGGTCCAATCCGTCTTGTTTCTAATAAGACGATTTTCAGGCTAAAAGTGACGAATCACATGGATCATGTTGTGAAAATATTGCCACAATTTTATGACACCCTTACACATCTTTTGCAAGCAGATTTCCTCACACTACTGGTAACCGCTTACCCAGGGTAGGAATATTCCAGACCCTAAACTATTTTTTAGAGGTCTGCTGCTACATCTGGCTCATTTCTATAGACAGATATCAACCACAAGACTCGGGCTGGAAAAGAATAACTTTTTTGCATTGATTCCTAATAGGTTCTTTGTTTATGGATCGCTTGTGCGCCGTGCTAGACTGCATGCCGCAACTTTTAATACACTGGTTCATGTACTTACAAACACAAATGGGACCAGCTATTTGTTCATAAATTGATTTGATCTTAAATCCGAAGTCACATGTTCCACTTAGTCACAATTATTATTAAAAGCTTAATAATACAGACATTTTTAAATTAACTGGCTGGTTATTTTTTGGAAAAGTCTCCAATATGGCTAAATACACACACACACACACACATTTTCAGAACCGCTCGTCCCATACGGGGTCACGGGGAACCGGAGCCAACCCGGCAACACAGGGCGTAAGGCCGGAGGGGGAGGGGACACACCCAGGACGGGACGCCAGTCCATCGCAAGGCACCCCAAGTGGGACTCGAACCCCAGACCCACCGAAGAGGAGGACTGTGGTCCAACCCACTACGCATGGCTAAATAGTAATAAATAAATACTTTGTTAGAGTTTGATGCTAAAATTAAAGTTCAATTACAATAATTTATCGCTTAAAACATGTGTAACATTCCTCATATTACTACTGCTTACGGAACACCACACCTGAGCTGTAAACACTGCACTACTGAATTTAGGCCCAATAATCCCAATCCTTTTTGGTGCTCTTTACTGCCATCTATTGGCTGGACATGTAAACACAGGTTGTGATCTTTCCACTAGTGACAAAAATGCTAGAAAACAGGTTAAGCAATGTATAAAGTAATAAATTAACTTAAAAAAAAAAAAACTTTGGAGATTCATAACAACTGTTTGCTTGTGTATTTTTCCACTGAATCATTTTAACAGTGCATCTCAGGATAATCTCAGAGATCATCTCAGGTAACGAAATATGATCACAGGAGGTCATGCGGAGGTGACACAGACCAAGAGCACTGGAGGGAGCAACATCTGCCGAGGCCTCGGTGACAGCATCTCTACCCCCTCCCCTCAGCTTGTGCCCCCTGGTCTTCGCAGTCAGAGTCACGGGGTGCCCTGGATGGCAGTGCTCCCACTGGATCTGATATTCCAAACTGAAGTTTCATAGCTGTTTTTTTTTTCAATTTATGTATATGGCCAGCGGATGTGTACATCTGTGGGAGGTGTGTGTGTATACAGATTGTGTGTGACCCAGTGAAACAATCCACACAAATTATAACATTTCACAGTATAAGCAAGGGTGACATTTATAAGTGAAGAATCAGAAAAGAGGGGTCTGATAATTACTTTAGGTGGGAGATATATGTGGGCAGAGGAACAAGGACATGATGTGGCATCAATCTGACAATACCATGGTGAACATGTGGTAATTGTAGCTGTCACAGCCTATCCAGTTCTTCATCAGCTTCGCCATTTGGGAAGTGGGCCTGGAATTAATGCCCATGTGGGAAGCCCTCCAGTGCACCTTGGAAACTTTACACACAGAACTGATATGAATCTTTTCAAAAGTCAGGAATAAGGATGATATTTTACCCAGAATGCACAGCACAGGTTTGTACACAGATTAATTGCAGGACTATTCTTCATATGAGCAAACTGAACATGCTATTACAAATATTCTTCACTTCCATACTGTCGAATAGTGCTGAGGAACCAATGTCCTCTGGTTTAGAACAAACGTTTAATGTTCCTCAACATGTTTTATTGATATTATTTTAGTTCAGTCCCAGAGACAGTGAACTATATGAAATACACACACACACACACACACACACACACACACACACACACACACATTTTCAGAACCGCTTGTCCCTTACGGGGTCACAGGGAACCAGAGCCTACCCGGCAACACAGGGCGGAAGGCCAGAGGGGGAAGGGGACACACCCAGGACGGGACGCCAGTCCGCCGCAAGGCACCCCAAGCGGGACTCGAACCCCAGACCCACCGGAGAGCAGGACTGCGGTCCAACCCACTGCGCCACCGCATCCCCTCCTATATGAAACAGCAGGAATTTATTCACTTAATTACAAGATGATGCAAACCTTCACAGGGTCAGTGACATTCTCCGTGAACATTTATTTCTCATACACTTTTATCTAAAGCACCTTATACTGTATAACGCATAGATTGTCCTGTTATTTATAAGCCATTATACTACTGTACAGCACCTTGTTAGTTTATGTCAAGTACCTTCTTCAAGGTACAACCGCAGGGGTCCTCGCAGGATTTAATCCTGAAACCTCTCTTCATTTATATTCTTTTCTATTCCTCTCCTTTTCGGTATTTATTTACTTTCTTTTATCACTGCGACAGAATAAAGCAGGAAAGCACGCAAAAAGCCCGTCACCATTTTGCTCCCTTTAAAATAAGATCATAAGCAGTTTGGCCTCAATTTCTTTCACTTGTATCCACAGTGCAAAGTCCCTTTGTGTAACTTTGATCCACTTTTTTTTTTCTCTTTTAAATTCGCTTCCAGTTGTCAGGCGCCGCTTTTTAGAAAATCGCACTTGAACAAACGTACAATAATTTGAGCGCTCAATGCGCCCTTTGAACCGACTCGAACACGTCGCTATTCACACAACAGTGAAAAGAGACAACACACAGCGATGTGAAAGAACTGGGTGAATGGTGCCTGTGTGAATCCACTCTTTGATACTGAAGGAACTTTTATAATTTAATAATACTTCAAACGCATGGATTTGCACGATTGAAATACGATAAGGCGCTTAAAATACACAGTGTCATCGCGGTAAACCGATTCGGCGAACAATAACAATTCACTGAGTGCTTTGTAGGCATATCGGCTCGTGGTTTTAAAACCTTTGGTCATTGTCAAAATTCACAAAGCGCAAATAATCTGTCAAATCATCACAAGTCAAATCAAGCGCTACGGCCACAGGCTAGAAATACTGCATTGACAAACACAAGCAGTATATGTTCGCTTTCAGTCTCTCTGGCTGAGTTCCTCGATAACCCCGCCCAACTTCTCCACTGACTCCGCCTTAACCCCGCCCACGAAACGCCCCATGCCAACGCTTTCAACAACAGACAGCTCACTAGCTCCTCCCTCACTCCGTCCTAACCCCACCTCCTACGACACGTCTCAACTCCTCGCTCCGCCCAAACTCCTCCCTTTCCTTCCATTCTGGCGGGAGATGCAAAAGTACCGGATGTTCCGAGGGTGACGAGAAGAAGAGGCGCTGCGCTGTTCCCAGTTTTGCCCTGGGTTTGATCGAACTCCCCGACCATGGACAGCGGTTCTGGTGATGCGGGCTCACGGACTCCGATGTGGGTAGAGACCCGACGGGCTGTGGCAGAGTTTCGCAAGCTGCTCCTTTGCTCCAAATGGTGCGCGATTGTCCATCCGTCCGTCTTCTTTGTATGTTTGTGGTTTGTGTCTGCCTGCGCTTCCGGGTGCTGAAGGAAGTGGCCCGCGAGCGATTGTTGTTGTTGTTGTTGTCGTCGTTGTCGTCGTCGTTGTTGTTGTTGTTGTCGTCGTCGTCGTCGTCGTTGTTGTTGTTGTTGTCGTCGTCGTCGTCGTCACTACGATTAAACGACGGGTGCGTGTGCTGTCCCCGCAGCTCGCGGCTGATGAGCGATCCCGTGTACCTGGGCACGTGCGAACACATGTTCTGCAGGAGGTGAGTCCCGCGCGCGCGCTCGCAGGGTTCCCAGGAGGCCCTTTTACACACGGCCACGACATTAATACACACGCTTTTTTTGCGCGACTCGAGCCGGAACCTCTACTTTGTTCGTAGAGCGGTTTGCGCAACTGACACGCAAGTCGATGACGTCATCACGAAAGAATATGGAAATTCATAATCCATATCCATAATCCATAATATGTCAGCAGATTTCAAACGTGTATATCTTAGGAATCTTCTAGATCATACTGCAGTGTCCTCATTAACCTTGTTTTGAAAACATTTGCAGTGTATGTAATAGAATGAGTCTATGACTAATACTATGTAGGAATAAATACTAATAATTCCTTATGCTGATATAATGTACTTTTTGTGTTGTTCTCTGACATATGAGTTGCTCTGGAGAAAAGTGTCTCCTGAATGAATAAATGTAAATGACTGACTCATATTCACAGTTGCTTGATAGATAAAGTGACAACAAGATTGTTGTACCATTTTACGGAGACAAAATAAGTACATAACAAATAAGTAACAAAAGGCGAGTATATTGAGATGTAATGGAATATATTGAGAAGCATGTATTATAAATGCAGAGGCATGCCTATGGGGATTTGTCCGTGCATCTGCGTGAAGCTGTGCGTGTAACCATGGAAACCGCCTCGTGTGCAGGTCCTGCGCGGGCCCTTGCGCCGGCTCCGGCTGCATTGTGTGTCACAGCCCTGCTTGGGTGAAGGACCTCCAGATCAACCGGCAGCTCAGCAACATTACGCAGCTGTTCCGCCAGCTGGAGGCGCTGCTCAACCCCCTCCAGCTCTCCTGTACGTGATGCCACTGTGGGATTTGGTGGTTAGAGAACAGGGCCGGATGGTTGCAGATTCAAAACCCAGTATAAAAAAAGCTGCTGTGGCGTGAAGCTACAGTCATGAATTGCATTATAATTGTCAATAATATAAATATTCAGGATGAAGCTGTAAGGACTTCCTGGTTCTGTCTGAACTGTAGATCTGCTGTTGTACTGCTGACCAAGCTAGTCAAGCACTTGGCCCAAAAGTGCTGACGAAACTGCACGTGTGAAGCTGTACAGAGCTCTGATGTTGTTTCTTTTGCTTCCAGCCTCCCCGTCCATTGAGTCGTCCCCACAGTCAGCGAGGGGTGGCGCTGCCAAGCCCAAGAAGAACTTCAAGATCTGGTTCAGCCCGCGGAGCCGCAGGATTCGGTGCCGGGTAGCCAAAGCGGTGGACAAGGCCCCCCAGGCACTAAACGCTAGGAAGAAAATCCCTTTGCCAAAACCGATCCTGGGTGTGTCCGTGCCCAAAGATCTGTCTGTTTTCAGCTTTAGCTCCTCCTCTCAGGACTCTAGCTCCTCCCACCACCCTGACAGTAACACTACTGACAAGATGAGGAAGAAGGTGATGAAGAAAAAGAGCACGGGGAAGGTGTCTGGAGCAGATGAAAGATGTCAGCCATGTAAGAAGCCGAATAAAATTGCTCACAAGAAGAAACTGGAGGCCATTAACCGGCAATGGGGGATAAAGCAGGGGGCGGAGTCTGCGGGAGGGGAGGTCCTGAGGCTGGAGAGGCCCATTCGGAAGGTGTCCTTCCAGTGCCCTACTCGATGCACCACCTCAACCCAGGGGTCAGAGGAGCATTTTCAGCAGGGGGTTGATCACCAGGAGACCCCAGCCTGCCTTCTGGGGGAACGTCCAGGTGATTGTGGGAAGGTGGAGCCATTGACGGGGGGGGAGCCTGGTTCCCCGATGGCACTTTCACTCCCTGATTGCCAGCCTTCCAAACAAATTCGAGCCCAGGACAACCCGGATGCTCAGAGCACCCCAAAAAGGCCGAGGAGGTCGTCGGAGCGAGTGAGACCAGCTGGTGGGAGAAAACAACCCCTGAGCGCCCCGCTGCCCCCACCCAGGGAGGAGCAGCCTAGAGCATCAGTCTCTCCACGCACCCCGACTGTCCTCAAGAGGAACCACAAGGGGGAGACACTTCTGCATCTTGCAGCCATAAAGGTGGAGACCAATAATCTTATTCCTCCTCTTTTTATTATTACCCATAAGTTAAAGGGGGGGGGGGCAGCAGGTAACCTACTGGTTATACCTGTGATCTCTAATTAGAAGATATGGGTTTGAGCCCCACCTCCTGCTGTAGTACCCTTGATCAAGGTATTTACCTCGAGTTGAACCTAATATTGCCAGTTGCTTTGGAGAAAAGGTTGAGCTGAATGAAGAACTATTATTATTGTTACCACTATTATTATTATTATTAGGTTCTCTATAGATAACTGTTTAATATGAGGTGTGTCAAGGGCTGCAGATTTCTTATGTCAACAGAATAACCAAATAGTGGTATGAGGCCAGTGCAGCTTGTGAGTGTGTGAGAGAACCCTGGAATGCCTCGTTCATTTCAGATGCGCACCAGATATATAAAACAAAACGAAGAAAAAACTCTTAGACAGAAGGATGGTTTTAAACAGTAATTACTGCAACGCGTCTCGGCGCCTCCCAGCAGACTCACCTTCATTATCTTAGCAGCTGTTAGCGTGACACGCCCCCCTCCAAACAGCTGCATCCCGTCACACTCCGTTTTGTGTTTGATTTGTGCCTCGAAGCCCCGTGTGCGACCTAATGACCCAGCAGATGGCCTCTCGCAATTATCCCGATGAAGACACAACGGTGTTACGAGGTGTCTACCTTATCTCTGGAATGACAGATTTATAAAAGTGGGGGAAAAAAAAACACAGTAAATTTACTGCATAGCTAGTGGAGTTTGGTTATGTGTGCTTGATGGATGGTGTTTGCACGAGCACCCATGTCTGATTTATTCCCCGACGTGATGCCTGTGATGAACACGGCCTTATAGCATGGGCCCGCTGGCGTGAACATGATCTCGTCCCGCGTCTCCAGCAATCAATACGTCTTCCCACCGGGAGCCGGGGCAGCGGGAGCGATCAATCAGCCTCCCCGGCTCTCCTTTTGTGGGCCGCTGGGATTGAGGGATGATAATGCCGTGTCTCGCTGGTGGTCTTTCCTGGCACAGGGGGACGTCCCGGCTGTCGTACAACTCCTGGACCAAGGGGCGGATCCCAACCTCAAGGACCACGCGGGTTGGACTCCCCTGGTAAATGTCTCCACCCCCACTCCGCCTGCACCCCGCCCCCTCTAAGGTTCCTCTTTCTAGAAAGATGATTGGGCCAGCAGGTATTCCTGAACATTGCTTTTTACTGTGTTTACAGGGCCATGTTGGAAGGTGGCAGTTTTAAGACACTTCCACACTAAAACTGCTTTTATAATATTTTTTTATATATGTAAAATATATATGCATATTCATACACATACTGTATTTTCCTATGATGTAAACATATAACAGCATTCATCATTAACGTTTTTAATGATAACATTAAAACATTACACAAGCCATTTCACTAAAAGACACTTTGCCAGAAAAACATGAATGATAGCCAGTATCTGCAGGTAAATCAATTAAAATATTGTTCTACTTTGAATTTTTTTTTTTTTATATAATGCCCAGTCATTCCAATATTGAACCACCCGAGGTCTGGCCGTGCGGATCACCTGTATGTCTCTTCCTCGTACCCTAGGCAGAGACTGAATAGCGCAGACAGACATCGACTGTTTGTGTTGCGTGTGCTTTCGTTTCAGCACGAGGCATGTAACCTCGGGCACCTGGGTGTGGCCAAGGTGCTGCTCCAGAAGGGGGCGCTGCTCAACGCTCCGGGCTACCAGAATGACTCTCCACTGCACGACGCCGTTCGGAACGGACACATCGACATTGTGCGGCTGCTGCTGGAGGAGGGCGCCTCCCCGAGCATGCTGTGAGTGACCCCCCCCCCCCCCCCCCCAACCACCAGCCGCTCGTGATACACACTGACACACAGGGGAGGGCGCTGTGGCTCCTTGAGCGGAAAGGCTCTCAGCATCACAGCATTGTAGGGTATGAAGGAAATAATTTAATGAATTTTAATAATGTAGTGGCTAGAGCTGCTGCCTTTGGACTCCAAGGTTGCAGGTTCAGTCCCCACCTCCAGCTGTAGTGCCCTTGAGCAAAGTGCTTACCTTAAATATCTCCAGTAAAATTACCCAGCTGTATAAATGGGCGAATAATTGAAAGTACCTTGACGTTGTAAGTCGCTTTGGAGAAAAGCGTCAGATATGAATAAATGCAAATGTAACATTTTTTAAATTTACCAGAACAGAATGCAGTCACTGCAGTAAAAAGAGGGCAGCGGGTGGTGTAGCGGTTAGTCGCCACTTTGCAGTCAAAGGGCACTGAACTGAATCCCACCTCCTGCTGTAGTGTCCTTGATCAAGGTACTTACCCTGAACTGATACAGTAAAAATGACCAATCTGCAAAAATGGGGTAAGCTGGTGAAAATAGTTTAACATGCTAATTTGTTTTGGAGAAAAGTGTCAGCTAAAGGAATGAGTAAATAAACAGAATCATTATGGTAAGATGTAAATACAAGACGAGGGCGAAGGGTTGCAGTACTGACCGCTGGTGGGCAAGTAGCGAACTCCCGAAAGGGAAATAAATCGAGCAAAATTTGTTAGAATTACGGTGCAGGTTAAATGTTAACTTTTGCAGCGGAGGGTAGCGAGACACTTGAATGAACCGGATATTTGTGAAGAGAGTTCCTGATGTGACCCACAACAAGATGTATTTTCTGACCAGAAATATGATCCATATGTTCATTGAAGAAGAGGGAAAAAAAAAAAGAAAACGTGTTTTCTGTTTTGAAGCCCCTTCCAGCAAAATTGGGCACTGAAACTCATATTTGTTGTGTTTGAATCAAGATCAAAGTTCTGTTTTAGTAAGTAAAGCACAAAAAGGCCTTATTACGAGTGCCGCCATCGTATTTGTGGTTGTCGGGCTCGTAGTGGCGCACGTTCCGCTTGGTCGCCGCGTGAAGCCCCTGATTCCGCCGTCAAAAGAACCCGTTCCTGATCACACAGCCCGGAGGATGAGTTCCGGGTTGGGAAGCGAATCGGCCTCGGGGAACGTGCCGCTGGGGGCGATTGCCGCAGGCTGGAGCCGCCTATCAGTGGCGGCATAGGCAGTGTGGCTACAGGAAGCAGTGCATGCAGGGTAGGCAGGAAGACGGAGTTGTTGCTAATTAGATTCGACAGGTAGGGGCTCGTGGTGCCTTGTCTGTCTCACCCCAGACCCCCCCCCACCACCGGCAAATTCAGCTGACGGATAACTGCAAGGGATGGGTGTCAGCCCCCCACCCCCTCTGCCCCTGTCCAATCAGCTGATTAAAGTGGCTGACAGATCTGAGCAGAGCAGCCTAGTGTCGGTGGGAGAGAGGAACACCGATGCAGTTGTTGGGTGTCTGGTGCTCTCTTGGGGTTGAGGTTTCTCGGTGGGTTGGGGTAGGGCAAAGACTGGGCTCATCATAGGTGGTGTGGCTGTTGTCTCACCCCACACGGACGACCGGCACGATTTGCGAAAGACTGGTTGGGAATTCAACTCAAACATGCATTTTGGGTGTTTTCAGGGTGACAAGCTTGTTGCCCACAGATGCCCGGTGAAGGTTTACTGCAGTTAATAAGTTGTATATTTGACACGTTTCTCCAGAGCAAGTTATACTGTTAAACTACTTTAAACAGATAACTATTTTTTTTTTTTTTTTTTTACAGCTGGGTAATTTTTACAGTTAAATTCAGGGTAAGTACCTCCATCAGGGGCTTTACAGCCATGGATGGGATTCAAACCTACAACTTGCAGATCAAAAAGATGCAGCTCAAACCACTGTCACCTGTTGCTGCAGGTGTTAATACTATTACTAATTTATTTATTCAACAGTTCTCTCCCAGCTACTTACAGTTATTTACCCATTTAGACAGCTGAGGAATTTTTACTCTTTCAGTTCATGGTAAGTACCTTGCTCAAGTATACTACAGCAGGAGGTGGGATTCAAAGCCATATTCTTTGTGTGCAGGTTGGTGGCTCTAACCACCGTGCCCCCTGCTGGACAAAACTCAACTTTCGTAAAGTTAATAACTGAATAGATAACTGAAATGAGTTGTGAAAAATGATAGTTATGAAATTGTTACCAGAAATAGACTGTCAGTATTTTTTTTATTACCACGCTTTGACGCAAGGCTCTGCAAAGGTGATAAAGGTGGCGCCAGGGCTGCTGGGAACACCAAACGCATGCCTTCCCTCAAGACCAAGGGGGTGTGTTTTACACCGATACGGGCTCTGCCATCAGCTCAATTTTTCTCTGTCTCTTTACTTATTTATATTTTGTGTGCATGCCGATGCTTCGCCCAGCGTGTTGCGTTTATAACTTTGCTTTGGGGGGGGCGCCTCATGAATCCAAATGAAATATTATATGGACCAGTGGACCTATTAATTGTCCCTCGAGTGTTATCACATCGCTGGCGCTCGATCTCTGCGCTCATCCCTCTCCGCCCCCCTCCTCTTAGTCTGATGTCTTGGTGCGAACCCATAATCCCTGGCTTTTCAGAGGGTAGGGGGTGGTGGGGGGGTTGCAGCTCCATGACAACGCGTTGTTTAAGGGTGCATTCCTACAGGATGTGTGATTTAAATTAAAGTGGTTGCGTAGTGGTAGCAGCCGCTGCCTTTGAACTTGGAGGTCGCGGGTTTGAATCCCATCTCCTGCTGCAATACACCTGATCAAGATACTAACCCTGAGCTGATACAGTAAAAAAGGCCCAGCTGTATAAATGGGTAAATAATTTTAGGCAGCTTTGATCCACTGTTGTTTTTTAGGCTTTATCAATGAAGGCTAAGAAGCATGCAACTCCTGAGCTCATCAAGGTGTGATGGTCGCTTGGCCGAGGTGCTTAGTGAATCTGATCTGATGCTCCAGGTAACTTCCCACAATTCCCTCCACTAATGCCACGGTGGTGTTTGCAGGAATACGTTTGGACTTCGCCCCGTGGACTGCGCCGAGACTGAGGAAATGCGGGCGATCCTCCAGGCTGCCGTTGACGCGTCGGACCGCCGGGGCACCCCCCTCAGGTCCCCGGGAGCTGTGTGCAAGGTATGGTCATGTTGCCTGAACCCAGAGTCTGCAGTCACAGCTTTTGTTGTAGAGGAAAAGCAGCATAGTACAGCGTCTCGGGTTCATCAGAGCTGGTCTCCCAAGTTAGGACGGCTGTCTGATGAACCTTATCATTTTCCAGTCTCCACATTTGGTTGTAACATCTATATTTACATTTATTTGAAGCTTTTCTCCAAACCACCTTACAGTGTTAAGCAACATACTATTATTTACCCATTTATGCAGTTGGGTAATTTTGCTGGAGTAATTTAGGCTAAGTACCACATTCAAGGGTATAACAGCTGCAGGTGGGATTCGAACCTGCGACCTTGGGGTCCTAAGGCAGTAGGTCTAAACACTGCGCTGTCTTAACGACGACACTCTGTTTGCTGTACGATAACATTTGCTGTTGTTTTTTGAGTCTCTCTCAGTGTTTGGGTGTCTAGCAGTGACTGTGTTTTATTGAAGGAACTTTTCATTTGAGATTACCTTGAATTTACTCTTTATTTACAATGACTAGCAAGTGAAAAAGTCAGTGTTCTGATGGTGCAGAAAATTAGAAGCAGAAGACGAAAGATTTATAAACGAAAGTGGAAATACAGTGCAGCATGAAAATGTAACCAATCCTGCGCTGTATTTATATTATTCTGTATTAGTTTTACTTAAATATGAATAATGTATGAAATTAGTGGCAAAAAAATAGCTAAGCCCTGTTATACAACGTAGCGTTCTCACACACATTATCTGAACCGCTTGTCCCATACGGGGTGGCGGTGAGCCGGAGCCTAACCTGGCAACACAGGGCGTAAGGCTGGAGGGGGGAGGGAACACACCCAGGACGAGACGCCAGTCCATTGCAAGGCACCCCAAGGGGGACTTGAACTCCAGACCCACCAGAGAGCAGGACCCAGTCCAACGCACTGCGCCACCGCACCCCCTTCAATGTAGCATTCATAAAGGGATTTTGGACTGATGATGAGGTCATCGGAATTGGAATCTTCTCATTAGTCCAGGACCACTTGTATTTGTTGGAAATAAAGCCAGGGTGTGTAGAGGATCCTCACAAGCAGTACTGGGGAATGTGGCTGTAAAGAACTAGTTTTGATCAGAACTGAACAAAACCAACTGCTCACATTCCATTTGTTTATCCGTTTCCATCGAAACATTTCACTTTTCTGGGTTTGTTGGCGGAGGAGGAAGGTCCCCTCTCCTGTTGCCACTAGGGGGCACTCCAGATGGTCTGTTTTGTTTCTCCAGTCGGGAGGCCCTTCTCAGAGGAAAGGCCAGATCACTCTCCTGGGCAGCCGACTGAGTCCGACGCAACGGAAGCAGCTGACCGAGCTGGCCCAGCTCCTGGGAGGACGCAGTACCGACTGCTTCTCTAACTCGGGTACGGGTCCGCCGGGGAGCACAACACGTTCATGGGAGATTACTACTCTGGCTCCTCATGTTACCAATACTCCAGTTTTTAATTGTCAAAGATGCCAAAATTTGTGTATTTATATACATTTCTAAATTTAGCTGACACTTTTCTTCAAGGTGATTTACAATGTTAAGCTACTGACCTTTTTTACCTATTTTTACAGCTGTGTATTTTTACTGGAGAAATTCACACTAAGTATCCTGCTCAGGCTTACTGTAGCTGGTGGTGGGATTGGAACCTGCAAGGTTGTACAAAGCTCTAACCACTTAAACAGATGAACAACAGATATTAATAACTGCATTTTCTTCTCTGTTTTCTTAAACGCTTCATGCACATCACAACAACTGAATAAAATACTATTACAAATGGTGCTGGATCCTCCTAACACAAGTGGAATAACGCCGAAAGAGCATTTACAGCTGTAGGTCTGCTTAATGCAATCTGAGGTGATATACTGTATATGCTATGCTACAATCTCATATTTCAATAAACAGATCTACAACTGCAAGTGCTCTCCTGCATATACATTGTTCCTTATTTATTTTCAAATAGTTTTCTGTCGCATAGCAAGAGTTTCCTGTATTTGTCTATTGAGCTGATACATGGCAGTAAAGAGCACCCAAAGAGAAGGACGACCTTAATTCAACTCAACTTGCTTTGATAGTGTTTACAGCTCCTGTCTGGTGTTTGCAAGTTTTGGTGATCAGTAACAGGATGAGCAACATTTGAAATATATGTGGATGACCAATCAATGTGTCACAGTTGCCACTGAACAGGAGCTTGTGGGGACAACGGAGTTAATAAAAATATGAGAGTAAAGTCAGTGGTTTTATAATAGCTACATCCAAGACTTTTGCAGAATCTAACCAATGAATAAATTAAGGGACTTAATCTAAAACTTTAATTGAAATGAGTTATGAACAGACTTCCCATCCTAATTGTGCTTGTAAGATAGTATAACTTTTTGAGGGTGTGGCCTTTCTGTAGGGGCGGGGTTTGTTTCAGGAGCCAGTGTGTAATGGGAGGAGCCACTGCATAGTGGGAGGAGCCAGGAGTTGGCATTACATCGTCCCACAAACATGCGGTCACAATCTTCTGATCGACTGACCTTGAGTGACTCAAGCGCCGCTCTATAGCTTTGTGAAAACATTAGCTGTCCTTTCTTTCCACAAAACAGGTCCAGACGCAAATAAAAACACCCACATATTTTCATTCCAGTAATTGCAGGACAGAATTGCTCTTTGGAGACAAGTCTTATGAAACTTGCGAAAATATATGTACCTTTCATACAGGGGAGGAAATTAGAAGGCTAACAATATATGCTGTTTTCTTGCTTTTTTGGAATGGGGCAAAGTGGAGGTAATTGAAGCAATTTTTCACAAATAGCTCGCAAACAAAAATGTTCAATAATGAAGGTATCACAAGCATAACGATGGAAACTGAGGAATAGTATTCGCTGTACCAGTTGTAACTTTTTTTTTTCTCTCTCTTCCTTTAAAAGGCTTCTGAGAATTACATTTAATTTTCCTTGAAAGATAAAGAAATTGTCCTCCTTTATGGATAAATCACAATGTGGTCTTAAGAAAAATTACTTTCATTTTATTTGTGTCAAGTTTAAATGGCTCGAGATGCTAGATTGTGAGATGCTGTATTTGTCAGAAAGAACAGAGTAAAGTGTAAGTATATGCTGTGAACAGTGTAAATGTGCTGTACACTTGCACCCATTTGGTAGGCTCCAGGTACGAAGTTTTCAGACTGAGAATTGTAAACCAAGTTCGCCTGCCGATGCTGTCCTATTTCACATAAATAAGAAATTCTACTTCTGAATTTCTTTTTAAGAGGGTAAACTGTATAATGCATTTTGCAATAGAACGGGGGCAGCTGGTGTTTCAGTAGTTCGCACTAGGACCTGGGTTCCGATCCCGTCTCCTCCTGTAGTGGTCTTGATCAAGGTACTCACCCCGAAATGACACAGTAAAAAGTTACCCAGCTGTAAAAATGCGTTAATGACTATAAGTTGCTTAACACTGTAAGTCGCTTTGAAGAAAAGGGTTATTTAAATAAATAAGCATAAATATAACTGTAAAATAGGCTGTTATTGTTTTAGTTTATACTCCTAAGTGGAGCCAAAACTGCTTAGTCTTCTCTGTCATCTCCCTCATTCACAGTGACGCACGTCATCGTACCCGATGCCACCATGCCCACCACCATGTCCTGTTTCCATGGCGTCCTGAGCGGCTGCTGGATCCTGAGCTTCAACTGTAAGTCCTCAATATGTACAGGTGCGGTCGCGACGAACACATCGCAGCAGTGCTGATCTTCTAAATGGCTGCTGGTTGCTGTCCTGTTTTTGGCTACAATGGTAACGGTTCCGATACAAAGTTGGGAACGACTGTCGAGTCACCACCGTGTCACTGGTGTGGAGGTGGGTATGAAGCAGCTCCGGTCACCGGTCTTCTGATGTGTATTCCGTACTCGGACCGGCAGCCCAACACGGCGTGCTCTTTGAATTATTCAGGAGGATCCCTCGGGCCCCATCCAACCGAGACACCACGAGCGGAGGAATAAGTACTTAGTCTCCTGCACTTTTTATTGTTCCATCTCAGAGTCCTTGACAGCTTTTTATCCTTTGAGAAGAAAGGAATGAAAGGCAGTTTTGAAAGAAGTGTTTCCATTATTCTCCCAGACTCTGCTTTATATCCTCCTCTCTGTCTCCTCCGAAACCCATGGGGTTATTTGGCAAGGTGCTGAAGAGGGTGCAGTTTCCACTACCCTAGGGGGCGCCCTCGTGCCAAAGCCGGGAGGCACGGGCGATAGCAAGGTTTTGCATCCCGGTCGAATGTTTCAGAAGCAAAGGACAGATCGATGTGGCTGTGCCCGGCTGCATCCTGCCTAATTGGGCTTCTTCTCGGTCCTCGAAAACGGCAGTTTGAATAAAGGTGTCGTCCACGCCCCAAATCGCAACTGATCGAAAAATTCAGCAGGATGGAGCTGTAGCTGTATTGATTATGTGCCTTATGGGTGACTATGACGTACGGACACAAATATGTAAGCGATGTGCCGTCACACTACAGCGACTCCGTTCCCAATTGAGTTTGTGGAGTGGAAATTGCTTCACGCTGGTCGGGCCCTTCCGTCGCTGTGGCCCCGCCCCCGCAACGCTCTCGCTCCTTCCTGCAAATCTAATTAGGAGATTGGCTAATTGGGCTCCGCCGTGCTGCTAATGAGATGGCTCCTGTCTGTTCGGGAAGGGTTGCCGATTAGCCCGTCAGAGCTTCCCGGGGCGCTTCAGTAATGACATGTCTAATTAGGTAGACGGAAGGGACTTGCAGCCAATGAGCTGTGGAATCGAAGGCTCGGGTGGGCGGGACTTGTGTGGGAATTGCAGCTGGAGGCTGACACAGTTTGACTCGCGGGGTTCACGGCTTACGCTTCAGCCGCAGCACAACATGGTACTCTGTCGTGGCGAGTAGTGTTTCGGAGACCCTCGTCATGAGACGCCCTTTTACTGCCGCCAGAAAAACGGTTTTAAATCCAACATTCAAGCGTTCAGTTTAACCAAGTGCATGAAATCAGTCATGATTCTGGTACCTCACCACTGAAGACTGGTTGATGGTTCAAGTCCAGCAAGGGGCCAAGCTTTTCCACCTGTAACACACACACACACACACACACAACCTGAATCGTGAAATAAACAATGTACAAATACGTTAATTTACATTTATTTATAACACTTTGCTGTGTAACACTCTAGGTTTACACTGTTGACCTACTTATAATGATTTATGCATTTACACAGCTGGGTAATTTTTACTGTTTAAATTCAGAGTTAGTTCCTTGATTAAGGGTAAAACAATAGTAGGTAGGGTTGAATCTGGGTGGCAGCTCTAACTGCTCTGCCCTCTGGTGGCTCAGTAAAGTACCTACTTGTCTAAAGGGACAGATCTTTGGCTGCCTTAGAGACGACAGAGGCAGCAGTCAGCAGTAACTTTAAAAGGAGTGTTTGGCTGTTTGCTAACGACGGAGACGCTCCGTTGTGCTCCTTAGATGACGGAAAGACGTCCGGCTGCGTTTGCTGAGTCACAGCCCACTGAGCTCAGTGAAGCGTGCGACCCAGAGCCATCATCTCGGTGCCAAGTTAAGCAGGCATGCTAAGTAAAATGACTCGTATTCCAACATGGAACCCTTGAGGACCGGCAACCTCATGGTTCCAACCGCCCGTAAACACTCGACGCGCTCGGATGCTGCTCACTTCTTTACTTCAGAAGGTCTGGAAGCCCTGATGAAGGGTCTGGACCAACAGCCACTAAGTCTGAACCTCACGGGCGCTGCTATTACACCGCTGAGCATTTTACACCCTGTAAATCGCAGAAATAAACCTATAAATACTCAGCTGCACATATGTCATAAAAAAATGCAAAAGCTATTAAAGTCACTGTAGATAATGTCATCTTATTGACAAATGTTCCCCCCCCCCCTTTTGATTCAAATGTCAGACAGGCTTATCTTGGCTTCACTACACCAAACTCATTTCTAAAGCTTGGCTGGCACCGTGGCAAAGGGAAGGGCTGGAAAAAGCATTCAAGCGTTGTCACATACACTGTTTTCGGAACATTCATCCACTCCGCGGGGGTGTTTTGTTTGTTTATTATTTTTGCCCAACAGGGGTACTGGCATGTCTGAAGGCTGAGTGCTGGACAGGGGAGGGTGACTACGAAGTGGGAGATGGCCCTGCGCGGAGCCGCATCAACCGAGACGACCTGGTGAGTGCGGGAGCAGCAGATGGCGACGTACAGCAGGCTGAAATGACCTTAGTGTGTCCGGAGTAAGCAGCCAGCAGGGGGCGATATGTTGTAAGATGAAATACAGTACATCGTACGTTGATTAATTTAGCTGCTGGTTTTCTCCCAAGCGACTTACGACATCAAGGTCCTTAGAATTATTTATCCATTTATACAGATAGGTAATTTTACCAGTTTAGGGTAAGAACCTTTCTCATGGGTACTGCAGCTGGAGGTTGGATTCGAATGTGTGAGCTGCACATCTAACCACGATGCGACCAGATTTCCCTATAGGGTGATAAACGGTATGTGTATAGGGGGTGATGCACAGTAGATCGACATCTCTATAGCGTCCAGCAGGGGGCGATACGTGCAAGACAGGCTTTCCCAATGCACTCTGAGTTGCCGGCTGGTGAAGCTGAACTGTAGATGGCCACCAGCCAACGACTTGGACACATTTGCAGTTCCTCGGCTGAGGTGGGATTAAGCGATGAGCCCTGACCGCCACTCCTTAAAGTACGTTCTGGCTCCTTAGGGCCGCATGGGCTGTAATTAACCACTTCGCTATGGATTGTGGATCACTTATAAAGGCGCACGTGTCTCTGCAGGCGGTGAAGCCAAATTAATGCAATGAACCTGTAAGTCCAGGCCTCCGGAGGGGATGCCTTTAGTATGGGATGCGATTTAGCTCATCGATATGTTAGTGTAAAAGCAGATGGCGATTTAGGGAAAATTGAGCGTTAGAAACATTATTGTACTGTAAGCCCTCATAGGTGACATCGTCATGTGTTTTTAGAATGAGATATGGGATGCCTTGTAAGAATGCTGCCATCCTGTATCACTCGTACCTGTGTGGCGGGGTGATGGAAGGCGAGAGAAGTACAGGGTTAAAGCCAGAGGCATTTAAAGCCATTACCGCGTTATTACTGGCTCATGCCGCGATCCCGCTGCTGCTAATGTTTCCTCCAACAGGGAGAGTCTCCCGGGAAGTTAATCTCGGTGCTTGTCACAGGAAAGGTCAGGTTACGCCAGGACGGAGAGCGTGGCGCTTTAGAGCCTTTTGTCGAGCTCAAAGTGGAGGGAAACGGCTGCTTTGAAAATGTAGGGGGTGCTCTTCAGGACGCCGGTCCGAGGAGGGACTCAAAGTGAAGGAGCTCCAAATTGGAGCTACAAATTCAAAATGTCATAAGTAAATCGTTAAGTTATTCTTGTAAACTTTGTCCTGTTCTTTTAAATTTATACATTTTATTGACTTATTTCTCTGGCTATTTACTTCTCTCCAGAACGAATTACAGCATTAAGCTACTTATACTGATTTATCAATTTATACAGCTCGGTCATTTTTGCCATTTCAATTTAGGCTAAGTACCTTGATCAGGGACACTATAGCAGGGATTCAAACCCAGGTCCTTCAAGAGCCACTGCGTCACCTGCTGCTCATAGTCCAGCACTGCAATATCGACACACCCTGTCTTTATCGAATTGTCGTGCACAAAGAGGTTCCCTTGGCCATGTGTGTGTTCGCGGTGGAGGAAACACTCAGGCCATCACACGTCTTTCAAGCTGTTGTCATTTCCTCGCACCTTTGAGGGATTTGCAGACCTGCTGCAGGTCCTTCAGATCGCTCTGGCCTCCCAGCATCCCTTTGGCTGCCAGGTCTCTGTTACCAGGCCAACGGGCAGGATCCCAGGCCGTAGAGCATGCTGGGAAAACTTGCCTGAAGCTCTGCACGGTGTTCTCCAAACTACAGTGCTTTATTTTGTAGACGAGGAGCCTCTGAAGGAGCAGAGGATCCAATTATTGAGTGCTACTAATCTCCAAACCTTGCCACACCCCCCAGCCCCGCCCCCACCCCTGGCTTCACCCCCGGTCTATCCCAAAGACGCCGCGGAGAGGCCTCTGCCGGGCCGTTCTCACTCCGCTGACTCCTTGCAGCCTTAATCCTGCTCACTTGTTAGAAGCTTGGCAGAGAGGTTCAGCAGAGCAAGAGCAGATTCACTCAAACCCCCCGGCGAGGAGCTCCACCTCCTCTGCTCTTCTGTTTGTTATCTCAGACAGCATGGGGTCTTTTCAGGAAGCCACACCCCCCCCAAAACAAAAACAAGACAATGAACGCTGGGTTCAATGTTTACCAGAAACCACTTTAAATCTTAGAGGCAGCAATGGTTAGAGCCACTGCCTTTGGACTAGAAGGACCTGGGTTCGAATCCCACTTCCTGCTGCAAGACCCTTGATCTAGGTACTTGCGCTGAACTGATTCGGTTATAAATGACCCAGCTGTATAAGTGGGTAAATCGCTGTATATTGCTTTGGAGAGAAGCGCCATATGAATGTAAATTAGTGTAATTTCTGATGTACTTACTCTTTCTCCTCCTTCCTTCCCAGCTGCCACCTCTCTTCGACGGCTGTTTCTTCTTCTTCCTGGGCTCTTTTCGGAGCCCCTCGAAGGCGGAGCTGCTGGAGCTGGTGAAGGAAGGCGGGGGGCAGGTTCTGGCCCGCAGGCCGAAGCCCGACAGTGACGTTACACAAACTTTGAGTGCGGCGGCCTACCATGCCCCACCGGGCTCCGACCAAGCGCTCTGCACCCAATACATCCTGTACGATCCGCTGGGCCTCTACAAACCGGACCGGGTGCGGCTGGGCAAGGTGTGGAGTGCCCCGTCCACCTGGCTGTTGGAGTGCATCTCCGCCTTCCAACTGCTCCCTGTTCCAGAACTATAGCCTGGCACCAGTACCAGGTATAGAACCCTACTTTGGTACCACAGCCTAATCCAGAACCCTAGCCTGGTATTACTGGGGTTTCTATGGCAACCGATTCCACTGTTTGGACATGCTGTGCATTTACGACCTGAACACTGAATGATTCACCTGCATTAAAAGTGTAGTGATTTTTTTTTTTTTTTTTTTTTTTTCCCCTTTTTGTGTGTTTTCCTATTTTGTATCTGTATATAAAGCCTTAACATACATGAAAATAACATTTTTTTTTTTTTTTCTCTCGCTGGGATTTTATTGGAAAACGATGCGTAGAATGAAGTCGGATTTGTTGAGAGAGGACCGAAATGACGGACTGAATTGAACTGACACGTTTGTTTTCCTCATAGAACAAAGAGACTGCGAAGGTTTTTTTTTTTTTCCTTGCCTTTTTTCCCCCTCAGTCCTCTAAGTGCAGAGGCATTGACAGCAGCCTGGAACACATCTACGCATCTGCGGCGTCTTTCACTGATGACAAAACACAGACGTTAAGGCAATCTTTGGCTTGGAAACAACTGCAAAATAACAAGTAAAGACCACAGTTGAAAGCTATTGTTGAGAGGCCTTTTCAGCGGGTGATGGAGAGCAGAGAAAGTTCTGGAAACTGCTTTTTACTGTGGCTTTAAACACGGTTGGCGCTGCTGTTGATATTGTTTTGATTTTTAACATTTTTCTTCGGCTCTTATCGACCGTAGTTTCCACCTGATGGAAATTGGCGTGGGGGGAGTCGATGATGTGCTGTCTTTGAACATTTCCACCGCTAATTTAGAATCGTATTTCAAATGCACTTTCTAAATATACGTATATTTTTTTTTTCCCCCACACTTTCTTCAATGTTAAGCCTTTTTCTTTTCATTAAATTTGCAGCAAGCTAAATAAACAAGGTTCATTACTAAGTACATCTGCAATAACCTTAAATCCAGGACTCAAGATCTCTTACTTTATAACCCAACGAGGGAATGGAGGTGGTTTCAGGCCCGATTAACGGAGGAGATGAATGAAGTGGAGAAGCTCGCTAATTAATGAGACCACATGCTTGCAACCCTATCGTTAAAAAATTACCATTTTTTTCCGTTCCAGAGAAGCGGCCGCAAATGTCGAACTCTATGGGATTAGTGCGGGAGGCTCCTAATTGCTATCGAGCAGCGGCTGCTCTTCTCCCAAGATCTCGACCTCATCGCCGGGCTTCGACGCACCGCTTTCGCATGGCCCCCGAACTAATGATCTGTTCTGCTTCTGGTATTTATTTAGAATGGGTCTGATGTATCGAAATGGTCTCGTGCAGATTACAGGTTTGCTCATTTTTCCTGGCAGGGTGTTTTACTGAAGCACTTTGGCTTAAGTGCTTTGGTAAAGGTCACTGCAGCGTCTCGGCTCCTCTGGTCTGAACCTGCAGCCCCCTTGATGTAAGTCTGGCAAGTAATGACGATAAACGTGTAACGAAGAGAAAGGAGCGGGGCAAAAAACATGCATACCTATGCATGTTTTTGAAACTTTTTAAACACACATACACTGTCTGGAGCTGCTTGTCCCAAGCGGTGTTGCGGTGAGCCGGGGCCTGGCCTGGCCCTGGCAGGGGGGAGGGGAGACACCCAGGATGGGATGCTAGTCTATCGCAAGGCACCCCAAGCTGGACTCGAACCCCAGACCCACCAGAGAACAGGCCCTGGCCAAGCCCACTACGCCACCGCACCCCCCAACTTTTTAAAAAATACTTGTAAATGTACTTTTTTCAAAGAATTCTACTTCTGTGGCCAGCAGGTGCCATAGTGGTTAGAACTGTCAGTTTCCAATCAAAGGATTTTTGTTCAGACCCCACGATCTGCGGGATCTTTGATCAAGGTACTTACCCTGCATTAAGATAGTAAAAATTACCCTGCTGTATAAATGGGTAAATCAGTGTAAGGAGTTTAATGTCACTTTGAACGAAGGTGTCAGATACATAATGAGTAATAATAATATAATGGCTTTCATTCAGTCATAACTATTTTAGACATGAGCCCTGTGGAGCTTTGAAGTGTCAGTATTGTCTGTGGCTTAGAAGCCCAAAGTGGGAATCAATAATATTAATAATGATAATACGAATAGTTGTTATTATTGATAATAATACCTTCACTTGGAAAACTGCTCTGACTGCAGAGCAGCTGTATCCCATAATGACGAGTATATTCATGGTATGTTGCATGCGCAGTACACAAAGAAGAACAAACAAACGCGCATTTGCTCAATACACTTTTTTTGTTAATCTGTTTTAACAAAATAATTTGTCTTCATAAATAATACACATTTTTTCCCACTTCATATTTTTAGAATACACGTCATAAAGTTGTAGCTATTTACACATTGTACTGATAGATCCTCTTTAAGGACACCAGTGGGTTGGTTTCTGGGGTGAGAAAAAGATATGTATCTAATATTTATAGATATAAATTTTGTCCAGGGGAAGTTTTGTGTCTTCGGCATGGACGTCAACTAGGTCCATGACTTCCACACACTTCCTCTGATTTGCAATCTCAGAACATTTCAAGAGTATGTAAAATTAATTTCAACCTTTGATTACATATCAGTGATAAATGTTGCAGAACTAAAGTTCCCAGAAAGGACCCAAGGTGACCTTGAGTATTAAACAGTTGTTTAACAGTATTTTTTCTCTCTCGCTCTCTCTCTCTCTCTCTCTCTCTCTCTCTCTCTCTCACACACACACACACACCATGTGTGATAAAATTCTCTGTTGGTTTTCAGGCACACTTATAATAACAGTATTATTAAAGAAAAAACAATCTTCCATAGCTTCCAGCTACAGTAAGTCGGTGTCTCGTGAAAGGAGCGACGGTCTGCGGTTGGACGGGTGAACGGGTGGCACGGGGCCGTGGAGGTGGCTGTGCGGGCGGAGGGCGCACACACCATGAACCAGAAGCACAAATCACAGTTTTGTTCTGGATAATACAGCATCGGGGCCTCAGAAGGACCTTAACTCTAACCTTAACCCCTAACCCTAACGCTGAGCCAAACCCTCACCCCTAATCCTGAGCCTAACCCCTAACCCTAACCCCAAACCTAACTCTAACCCCTAACCCTAACCTTAACCCCTTACCCTAATCCTAAAATGAAAAACTATCCTGCCAAGAGGGGTCATACACAGGGTGAGTGGACATGGATCTCACAAATACCCGGTGGCCAGAGCACCTCCCCACGTGTCAGAACGTGTGGCATTGAGGACACGCCCCTTTCCACTGACGCCATCTCAGACGCTGAGGTGAGCGATGGGGAAGAAGGCTGACCCACAGCACACGGCCTTCGATGACTGTAAGGGTTAAAGTGCCAGGGTCGTATTGTCTTTTCAAAGGAGATACAAATACATTCCTGTTAGAGAAAGAGATCGTTTAAATTGCCCTGCTCACAGGAAGAGGGTTCACCTCATCCGGTTCACCAAAGTGCAGCAAATGGGAACATGTCGCCGACCGTATTAACTGCCGGAAATTGGTCGCATGCTGCCACGATCGCTCATGCACCCCTCGCCTTCTCATTTTTACTGCGAAAATTCTTCCTAAGCCACTGGGTCCATGGGATTAGGAGCTGTACTGTGGCTATGGTGTGAAGAGAGCCGGTCGATTCTCCTTTCAGATAGTGGCACTCGCAGCTTTTCCACGAGGAGCCCATCAAGGGTGGATGAATCACTGGGCAAAGTAATGCATGGGCGAATGACTAAGCTAAGCGTTTGGAATTACCGATAAATATTGTCGACGTGCTCCGCCGTGGCCAGGAATAATCTGTTTTGATTTCCGCCCAGCCTCCGAGGAGTAATGCGGAACCACCGAGTCCGAACTGATTGCTCTTAAATCAGAGTGAGCTTCTGGGTGATTGCCAGTTGTTAATTCTGTTTACCTCCGAGAGCGCCGAAGGTCCCCGAAGCGATCTAAAAGCTTTGGGGTATGACGCTTTGTTGTCCATATGGGCCCTCTTGAGACTATTCCAGGTAGACAATTAGTGCTGCCCCCTGGTGGTGCGGTGGTGTGACTCACATTTCAATGGAGCGATCATGATTTTGATGCTTTTCTCCCCTCAGCACATCGTAAAAATATCCAGGTAAACATAATAGCTTTCTGTTTCACTGATAATTTGTGCAAAAGATGTCTCTTTTGTTCTAAACTTGAACATGAATGGCTTCAAATATTTATATGAGTATTTAAATCACAATTTTAAAAAAGGGAAAAAAATTAAGCACATGGCAAAATTGTGATGTATATTCAGCCACATGTATGTAATATTTGGATATATGGATGGATATAATCTACTGTAATTAGCAGTTGACCTATGTGGTAATTTATATGATATATTAAAACACCGGACTATGTCATATTGATTCAACTGAACAAGAGTGGAAAACCTTAAGCTACACACAAAAAACCCCCCCAAAACCACCTGCAAATCTGGAAAAAATGGGGCTGGGATTGGGTGGGATAACTATGGATGGAGTATATTGTGCTCTTATTGTGGGTCTGACACTTGAACGAGTTTCTGTGCCTTTTCCAGAACTCAGCCTCTCACAGTTTGGATAAACATCCATCAATGATGAGGATTTGAGTCTGAAAAGGTCAAGTCATGGCTTCCTTGCTCAGGAAAAAATCCCTGTGATTAATCACATGGGGGACTGTGGAATTTGTCCAGGAATTAATGTCTCCTATTTATCTCGTGGAAGGGGTTGGGAGGGGGTCCATTCAGTCTCCTCACAAACCCACGAATCCATTAGAAGAACTATTACTGCATACACAGTCATGAGTGGTGGCTCTTCAGAGCTGCACACATCCATAGAGGATACTGGCAAGCTGAAGACACGGTGTGTCATTGGAAGGGGAGGTGCGTTGGGAGGTTGGGGCTCAACTCGGATGTTCTGGGTCCGCTGACCTGTCGGACTGCAACGAAGCGATGCACGCTATTTGGAAATTCAAAGCAAAAAAAAAGAAAAGAGGTGACGGGTGACATAAATGGGACTGACGGTGTGTGATGATGAAAGGGAACGTCCGCTGCCCGCCTCCAACATCTCCCACCCTTATAGAGCACCACCCTTTTGTTTCACTGTTCCCTCCCCAGGAGGGGGCAGCCCACAGCGCCCTCACCCAGACGCTTATCGAAACGCTTGCGTGATAAAGAGGAATAAGAAAAGTGGGCCGCTTCTGACTTAATTGCCTAGATAACGATTTTGAGCTATTAGCCTGTTGTAATCTCGAGCTACCGCAGGAATAACAGGGGCCAATTAGCGGCAATGTCCCGCGTCTGGCAAACGCGCCACTTCAAAAGGAGCCATCGCTGCGGCTATTTGCTGTGCCATGAACTGGTTAACACCTATTAACGCCGAGTTTGGCTCCTTGCAAGATGATCAAGACGATTCCCTTTCGGGAGGGGTTTGGAGTTGTAAAGGGGAATAATTATCTTTAAACCCATGCTTTAGCTGTTAAAAATGGCAGTTCCCCACAGAGCCTTTTAAGAGTGTAATGAGTTATTAAAGTTTAGCATTATCTCGCCTGCCTTCCACTCTGATCCTGATGTAGGTGTTCATTTACCTCGTATTCTCATCGTCGCCGTCACCCGTCTTCCCACCTTCGCTAATGCTTTCACCCAGCGCTGCCTACTTCCTACACAGTCCCTCCATTGTCCTACACGTCCGTCTTTGATCTGGGCTTATCTGTGATGTAGAGTGGACTTAAAGCCACTATTGCTTTGACTGTGCCTGCCCACGTGAACCGCTGTCCCTATGACCACTCAGTGTCCATTAACTATCGCCGAAGGCCTCGCTATGCAGGGAGTAATAGACAGAGGAAAGCTGATGCCCCACCGTTCCATTGCTGGACAGAAATGGGGAGAACGGTCAGCCTAGGTGTGTGGTGTCAGCAGTTGACTTATGCCAGTTTGTCCGAAAAAGATCATACGATTAAGGGATCAGTCCTCGGGGCCGCAAGGTTCCTAATAAGCTTCCTAACAACCTTGCTAATGAAGTCTTTGGATGTGAGGCTGTTTTAGAATAATGACATTATTTTTTTGTACAGAGACACAGACTCGTTCAGCTGCATACCCCCGCGTGCCACATCTTTCATGGCCTCCTCGCTGCACAGACCACATCATCATGTCATCCCAAACAGACAAGTTAAAATGCTTATCATTTATAGTGAGCATCAATAGAGGCTGCCAAAA
Organism: Scleropages formosus; assembly: GCF_900964775.1. NCBI lineage: Eukaryota > Metazoa > Chordata > Actinopteri > Osteoglossiformes > Osteoglossidae > Scleropages > Scleropages formosus. The sequence goes on along the minus strand of NC_041819.1, from coordinate 24,585,363 downwards.
AAAACAAACAAATAAAAATGAATTCTGTATAAGCAGCAGTAGCGAGTGATAAAATTAACAAAGTTGTAACTGCGAAAGAAACTGACAGTCTCTGAAGGTCTTCCATCCCGCTTGCTTGTTCAGGGGCGGTAGAAGTTCGTACGCGAACCCTTCGGGTATACAAACGGTGCTCCTCGATTTGTTCCCACGCAGATTGTGCTCCGACAGGTGTGTCTCAACTGCGTGGGCGGGAACCATTGTTGGCCCCCAGCCCCTTGGGGCTGGGGATTCCTACGACATCGTCTGCCCATTGAGGCACTCCCGCCGCAGGCACTGCGCTGGCTTCCACCAGTCCCCATTGTGGCAGCGGCAGATGGTGCAGTCGTCCACCTTTACTTCGATGCCGGCCGGGATGATTGTGGTTCCGGCGAAGCAGTTTGGGCCTGGTGTAAAAGAGACAGACAGACAGACACACACACACACACACACACACACACACACACACACACACACACACACACACACAGAGTGAGTGCTGCTGAGAGCTGACATATCTATTTGACATTAATGCTCTGCTCTAAATCACAGTTATGTCACCCCTCAGCTCCCAAACTTGAGGAGGCCATAAAAATGGCCCCAAGCTGTCGAAATGAAGTGCTGTAAAGCCTAAAGCAGGAGCACATGACCTTCTGGACTGACTCACACACAGTCTAAACATTTTATAATGGTCAAAAATGAGATAATCATAGGTTGGGCAGTGATTCCTAAACATAAACCTGTTAAGGCTGAAGTGAAAAGCCAAAATAAGAGCTCATTCTGACAAGAACATGCTGAATTTGGCCCTCGGGGCTCCAAAGAGCAAGCAGCAAATAGACTGTATTTTCAAAAAGAGACGGTGAAACACGGATAAGATCCAGATCAGATGCTGGTTAAGATCTGACAGCATGTGAGCCAAGTGACCCCCACCCCGAGGACAGCCTCAAGCGTGATGCTCATACTCAGCTCCGAGTGCTCTGTTTGCCGCATTTTGCTCCAAACGGTCTACTTACATTTACTCAGCTAGCAGAATCAACTCGATACCTGAAATTATATATTATGACGATCAAATAATAATCTACAGGAAAAACACTGGATATCGAGCCGCTCCACTGCAGCATGTAAAATAAATAAAATGCCTTTGTTCCCATAGCTGTTTCTACTTAATAGAACTCCTACGCCTCTCACACTTAAATGTTCATAACACATTCAAAACAATAGACTAGTACAAAAAATAAAATAAACATAAAAATAAGATAAAATAAAAACAGGTGGGATACATTCCTAAGTAGGTGGTGATATTAATTTGTCAATTACTCAAACAGTCACTAATTAGTTACAGCTCTGGCTAATTAAGTTTAAAAATGTATAGAGATTTTTCAAAAAAAAAAAAAAGCCACTCTACTAAGGAAGAAAAAAATATAACAGCATTGAATAAAGAGAAATAAGTGTTAATTGAGAACATATTTACACTTTATAAGTAAAGAGTAATAATTAATTTGGCTGAGAAAGTGGAATGAAAACCAGCAACCCTGTCTTAAAACTGCATCCGTTCGATATCGTAAACTCTAAGTTAAAGAGTTAAAGAACCTTTCGGCTCTCCATCTGGGTACCAGTTATGTTGCTGCTACGGAGAACGCGGCACCCTGGGACGACCCGTCGTGCCTTTACTTAATGTGTAGAGTGCAACCCCCACCAGGGGGCGCTCTGGGGCCTCTCCTCCATCCTGTGTTTGTCCAGTCTCGGGAGGCCTGCACGTCCCCTGGGTGCCCCCCTTGCAGCTGTTCATGATGAAAACCCAACGGATAGGACCGAGCATCGGTGGAGGGAGGAGGGTGCTGGCGGAGTATGTGGGGGGAAGCGAGAGTTGCGAGCTGTTGCCAAGTCCTAATTCCAATCGATCCGAGGAGCCCTTGGCAAAGGTTATAAATAAAGCCCGGCTGGAGGCGAATCGGCCGCTAGTGCAGTCGTTCAAGGCCTGCCAAGTCCTCCTTGCATAAGGACACAATTTCCCCTGTCGTTGAGGAGCGGGGAGGGATAGCAAAGGGGCTCCGCACACAGCCAGCATAATGAGTGTTTCGCTCGCAGGCCACCCAGGCTGAAGTTCACTCTGAACCTGCTGAGATGCCTGACCATCCAAGGTTTGCGTGCAGAGCTCACAAAGTACAAAACAAAAAAAGAAATGGGAAGCGGGAAGTCCTGAGGTTAAGGGGTCTTACTGTTCAAGAGCTGCACGTTCAAACCTCAGGACAGACTCTGTTCTTGTATCTTCAAAAAACAGGTCCATCTATCCATCCATCCATCATCAACAACCACCTGTCCAATGAAGGGCTGCTGAGGTCCAGAGTCCATCCTGGAACCACATAGTGTGAGGCAGGGTAAACCCTGGATGGGACACCAATTCATCACACACACCCATATACACACATGCGTGGCAATTCAGAGTTACCAATTCACCTGAAACACAAATCGCTGAACTGTGGGAGGAAACCAGAGCACCTGGAGGACACCAATGCGAACACAGGGAAAACATGCAAACTCTGAACCCTATTCAAACCCGCCTGTGAACTGTGAGGCGCCAGCGTAAGAAAAGCAATAAAGAATGTGTTCTCACTATGAATGAGAACATCGGCTATGGAAACACGGAGCCGGTGGTTGAACGCACCAGGGCCGGTGGGTTCCGGAAAGCCGTTAACTTTGTAGCCCTCGCTAAGATGCGCTCAGACATTTTCAAGGATAACTCCAGGTCCTATTTCAGGGAATATACAAATTGAGTTTATAAATACTGTTGCGACTGGCGGCACATAATGATATCACGGTTATTGCCGGGTTTGATGGCTCTACCTCGTTTCCGTGGAATTAATGTGTGCGTTGAAGCATACACGCTCGCTGGATATTGCCTCTGCCGCAGACTCACGGTATCAGGCTCCAGCCAAGGAGCCCGAGATGGCAATCGGGTTTAGTGGCGCATTTTAATATGTAGAACAGCAACGCGTGGACCTGCAGTGGTGTTTTCAAAGCTGGGGAAGGGGGCTTCTACGCTTTGTGCTGTCGATCGACCCCACCGTCGATGCGGTTCTGGTGGGATCGCAAGCAGGTACTGGCTTCGATTCGGAGGAAAGGTGACAGGGCCGCGATGGGGACGATAACCAGAGGTTTACCTGCCCCCAGGTGGGAGCTGCGGTCCTGCGCTTGGCGAGAAGAACCCGGGCAGTCGGCGGATCGCTCGGAATACCAGCGCCGGCAGCACGCCTCGCATGACCTGTCCGCCCGCATTAACTGACCCCCAGCCCTGGGGGTCGCGGACATAAGGGGCGAGCTGGTGTCCACCTCGCAATGACCTCCCTGACAGCGCCTCCCATGGGGCTGGGGGTGGGGATTGCTATATAGGTCAACGTGTGCCTGGGAGGTGGGGAGGGGGAGACGAAAATCGTCCCCGTTTGAAAGCCTAAAATTAGACCCATTGTTTTGCCTCGTTTTTGGCGGTTGTCATCGGAATTCGCGCCAGAGGACACATTTGTGCTGAATCCTTTCTTCCTCAGGAATAATGAAGTGTGAACAAGGAATCCTTAAATACCGCCGGCACCTTCGGAGTAAACACTAAACAGAGGAAGCTTCAGACGCGTTTATTTGAATGTTATGGGAGAGCAGAGCTGCTGGGTCAATGCGCGCATGCCTTCATTTTGGCAAGGACTTGGTAAAAGTCAATGAAAATCACCTCCTTTCAGATGTCCCCTTTCCTCCGATTTCGCCCTTTTTTGGTGTTCGCCATGGCCGATTACCCGAGTCTTATGTTTCCTGTTCAAGCACAACCGTCATGCCAACTTCGAAGCAGCGAACAAAAAGACGCACCTCCCGCAGCGTCCGTGCAGTGAACCACTTTTTATTTTATTTTATTACTATTTTTTAAAATTTTATAGGCTTCACCAGGCGGCGCGTCATGCTCTTCTGCTGATTCTAAACCTCAGGCGTCACTGTGAGCAACAAACCACGGCCACCTCTCTCACCCGAGGCCAGTTTGTGCTCCTTGGACCCTCTCATTATGGTGCAACACGGTGTGACTCGGACCCTCGCATACAGCTGATCCCATTTGAAAGATTAAGAAATGCTGCATTTGGAGCTACACGCTGTGATTATATACACACTGGCCTCTCAACTTATGAACACAGCTGGGATTGAAGTATGTTCACAACTTGATTTGTTTGTATCCAAAGTCAATTTTAGCACTAAGTCACAATGAGTAAAATCCATAAATAAAAAATTCTGATAAAGCAATAATAAACAAAAGAAGACCTATTTCACTGTTTTTATTACCTTAAAACATTATCAAAATTATTTCAAACTGACAATAAAAAATCTTTAATTGTGACAGCGACCTAGCAATACTGAAGATTGTCTGATTGTCCCCATATGTTCATCAGCCTTTGGTCACTTTCAGTTTTCTGTATCATCTACACAAAATGCTAATATTACAGTAACAATAAAGCCCCTTGATTTATTTACCAAAAAGGTTCTGTAGAAGTCTTGAATAAAACTATTATTGACGTATAAACTTTGACTTTATTTGACCATTTTTATGAACCTCTAACTATTTAAAGTGACTGAAATAAAATGAGTCTCAGGAGGCATATTACATATTACATTGCTGATTGTGGTCTGATTAATGCCATGAATATGTACAGCATTTGCAATCTTGTTATTAATCACTGACACTCAGGAGCACCAGATAATAGCTGTAAACATCGTGGAAGGAAGTGGAATAAAGGCACTCATACAGTCATATACTGTTTGATGATATTTACTGCCAAATAATGCCTGGATTTAGAAATGCACTGAGTTTTAGAAAATGGTGACTGAATGAATGAATGAATAAATGAAAAGTTTATAAACCCCAAAGAGAAACCACATTTGGTTGCAGCAGCATGTGATATAAGCATAAATAAAAACAGAGAGAAATCCTATTAAAAATAAATAATCTGGGAAAAATGTTTGTGCCTTTAAAAATTTAAAAAATTGTAACTTAAACATTCATAATACAAAGAAAGAGCCACTGTGATTTATAATAAACCTGGTCATATCAATATTCACAAAATGTTCTCACCATATCCTCAGCTGAATTCCACAGGCAAATTGACACTTTTAGACACTCAGAGGAAGAATCCGAGTGTCAGTAAAATCCAACCTGAGGGGATTCCATAAATGCATTAATTTTCATGCTTCATCTGAAGGAGTTTGAGGCTCCTCTGCAGCCAAGAATCCAATAGACCTGAGCCAGGTGATGAATTTGGCACATTTCCGTGGCCGCTACCTGTCTGTTCTCACAAAACTCACAGACCTAAGTCACCGTAGGTGAGAGCAGCCACTGCCATCCAAAATATTACTAATGAAAAACTGCAATATTACAAATTAACAATTACATAAAATGCATCTCACATGCATTTGATTTGTTTTTGATTGAGGTTATTTTTGGATAAGGTCTTTTTTTTTCTTTTTGTACACTTGCTCCTCTAGATGTCAACAGTCGAGTGATGAATTTTCAGAGATACAAACACTTTTTCCAATTATATTTTTTCCCCTCCCAAAACTGCACATATTCTTCGCTTATTTTTATTCCAAATTTTCTTTCCGTAAACCCATGTTTTCCGTTCAAGCCAAGGTGTCAGTAAACTGCACCCAAGCAATACAAGAGTGTGGGACCACCCTCATTCAACTCACTTCCACTGTGTTTACAGTATTTGGTGTCATTGAGCATTGATGATCAATAACAAGATGACACACATTGCAACAGTCAACAATCAGCACTGAACAGCAGCAACAGCTTTTATTTTCAGTCATTTAAAACAATTTTTAAATTGCACATACCTTAAGGTTAGTACAATATTTAAAAAAAGTCTTACAATGTATTTTTTACCTATTATAACCATATCTAAGATTTTAAGGAACCTACCTCTACAGAAATTGTCGGCAGTGTTACCAGGCTTTTATTGATGGTTTCGATTGATAGAATTGATTGATTAGTCATAAAAGTGAGTTTGGAGTTAAAAACATATCAAGTTGTGAACAGACTTTCGACTCCTGCTGTGCTCATAAGCCGAGGCGCCAGTGTATTTTCTTTCTGTCCTCTTGTAAAAAGTTTAAACCCGAACTCCAGCTGTATGTTGTATATAAGCTCATTGTTATTTATAATCCAATTTCCTTGGCGATGAGTAATGTTGCGTTTCTTATGCTGCACAGACAAAATGAGCGGGTCTGCTGTTTCACAGCGGATGACATCGGTCGCTCATGAAAAGACCCCTCCGTCAAATACTGGAGCCATTAGGAGAGTCAGCGGCGCTTTTAAAGTGAGCGTCCTTGTGGACAACACTCGGCGTTATTGGAAGAATCGCAATAGCGATAGAAAATAAAAACAAACAAGAGGGGCCACCAAGCAGGGCCGTGAAACCGGTTCGGGCCGTGTGGGCGGTGAGTGGGATTCTCTGGCCAGACCGCTGGCAGCAACCCTTATTCAGGACACGTCTGTGATAATTTAGTCCAGCATGAAAGTTTCATCGCTGAGCAGCAAAGACATTTACCTTTTCCATTCCTTTTTTTAATACCAGAGCTTTAATCTAAGGGGTGGTGAAAAGTAATTGATCTGACTTATTTACCATTTATGACTTACACTGTTGAGGTTTCTTCTACACTAAGCTACTTACAGTGATTTACCCATTTATACCCCAGGGTGATTCTGACTGTATCAGTTCAGAGTAAGTATGTTGATCAACGGTACAACACCAGGAGGTGGGATTTGAACCCAGGACCTTTGATTGCACAGCACTGACAACAACACTAATTCCTGCCCCAGACAAATCCATTAGCAATTCTCAGAGGCCAGCAGGTGGCGTAGTAATTGGAGCTGAACTTGCTCTACCCACATGTATAAATGGGTAAAACATTGTAAATGACTCTAAAGAGTACATGCAAGGAACATTACTTTTGGCCAGAAAATCTGCAATTTACACTTTTTTAGGCCTGTCCTAATTAAGGATGGTGGCAATTAAATTAAATTAAATTGCTTCAGCGAAAAATAATAATATTCATCTTTAACAGGTCTGACAAGCCGTTCTGCTTTGATGTATAAACGGGCCTGACTGTATTCAGCAACTTCTGGCTCGAGATATTAACTTACCCTCAATAATGAACAGAGCACCAGAAAAAAGGCTTGTTCCAAATGCACTTTTCTAACTATTATTTGTCTGATGATTCTCTCCACAATGTTTCTGCATCATCATTTACATTTATTTATTTATTTGAGCCTTTTGTCCGAGGTGACTTACATTGTTAGGTTTTCACGCTAAGCTACTTACAGTGATTGACCCTTGTATACAGCTGGGTAATTTTTACTGTATCAGTTGAAGGCAAGCACTTTGATCAAGGGGACGACAGCAGTAGACAGGATTTGAACCCTGGTCCTTTGATTGTAAGGAAGCTTTGGCACTTTCTCATATTCTTTCTCATAAGACTGAAACTTGCAGATGTTTCCATGGATGCAGAGCAACACTGTTACCAAACCTTTTTTTTTCAAATTTTATTTTTGTCAGTAAAAGAGCTGGAAGCTTAGTGGTGAAGGGACTGGATTTGTTCGAGAAGGCCCGACTCCCAGGAGAAGGGGGGGGGGGGGGGGGGTGCACCCTGGAGCACCCTGGAGCACAGCGCTTAGTCTGAGTGGGTTCCTGCAAGAGCCCTGGCTACATCAGTGAGGGAGGCTGAAGGCCTGTTCATTTCCAATGAGAAGATCCAGCTGAAGATTGTAGTGGTGACTCTCACTGGGCAACCCAATTCATCCACCCACCCCGACCTCCCCTCATCGGGGACAGCTTCCTCACCGTTTTTGCAGATGGGGCAGCACTGCTCCGGCTCGTAGACGGGGTTGACGCATTCGGGGACGGCGCAGTCGGCCACCACGCAGTGCACCTCGTTGTTGGGCTCGCAGCGGCACCATTCGCAGGGTGAGGGCTGGAGGGTGAACGAGTGAGGGGGAGAGAGAGAGAGAGAGAGAGAGAGAGAGAGAGAGAGAGAGTCTCTTAACCAGCTGCAATAAACCCAAACAATCAGAGAAAAATACTTTTTATAATATATATTATAAAATGTTATATTTATAACCGGTATTCATATTTATAAATACTGTCATAAAAGGACAGAAGAGGAATAACTGCACTCACTCACACACACACACACACGAGTTGAGGTATCAGCTTGATAGACTATTAATTTCTTTTTATTTAGTTCTTCACTGTATTAATCAGACAATCAATGTATTTATTTTAATTCATTCATTTTGTTATTCTTGTTCATGGAATTGTTCAGCTACTGCTTTGGCAACACGGCAAGTGTATGCAATGTGTCATGCCAATAAAGCACACTAAATTGAACTGGCAGAGAGAGAAAGTGAGAGAGAGAGAGAGAGTGAATGTGTGTGTGTGTGTGTGTGTGTGTGTGTGTGTGAGAGAGACGTTCCCAGACTCATGGTTTCATAACTTTGGAATACGCCTGTTTTTGTTGACAAACACCGGCTCAGAATCCCATGCTGACCTGCCGCAGAAGCACTCGGCAAGTGGGTGGCGCACTCGTTCCTGATGCAATTCATTATTAATGGTCCTCGCTCACACGCCGTTTGAACTGTGACAATAATGTGTGTGGCGACGCGCGAGTCGCAACAGGCAATTAAAACCTCAAAAGGCCCTTCTTCCGCAACTTGAGGAGCTCCGGATTTCTTTCTCATGATGGAAACCCTACTAATTCAGCTCTACCGCGGTAAAGAAACCCTACATTTGATATCTTCATTCGGCACAAACCTGTAATAAAAACATCAGCAACAACGACAGCAACAACATCAACAGGGCCAACAACAACATCGACAGAATTAACAGAAGCATCATCATCAGCAATAAAAACAACAGCACTAACAACATCACTGTGAACAATAATACTGTAGCATCCCCCCCCATGGAGCTACTGGAGACAAAGTTCTGGAAAAATGCTCTTCATTAAACACACATGTCTTTCTAATAGCAGTCTTGACAACTTGATGACAACAACACATAGCAAACATGACAGTTTGCTGAATACTTGCGAGTTTCCCCAGGTGACTCCAAGCCCCCCTACTCAACACAATGGTTAGGGGGTCACCCCTTAAACCCCCCAGAATTCCACAGTGGCAGATTGAGCATCAGTAATGTGACAGCCAATCAGAAAGGCACAGAGAACTATGTATTGGTATAGACACTAATACCAGTACCAACTATTGACAGTAATCCACACCAGCCCCCCTCAGTGCCGTTACAATATCAACAGCAACATCAACAATGTCAACAACAAAAACAACAACACCACTAACACCAACAACACTAATGACATCAACGTGAAGAACAGCTACATCAACAATGTCAACAACAGCACCACCGACAGCAACATCACCAGCAGCAGCAGCAGTGACGACGACGACATTGACGGCAACAACGTAAACATCAACGACAACAACAACTCTTCCACCCCGCCACTTTGCAGAATAACATCAAGCCCCTTCTTCTTCCTTTTCACCCATAGACATGAAACAGGTCCTTAATGGTCTGCCTATCGCCCTTGACACTGGCATGTGAAATGAATTCTGGGTAAGAGATGAGGACACCTACTGGGTGTTGACTAAGGGAGCACCTTTCCTCGGTGGCAGAACTCACAATGTCGTCCCGAGCTTGGGGATGGTGCCATCGGTAATCAATGAGTCGACACGCGCCTCTACGATTACATGCATTTATTCATAGGGAGCGCCATAGCGGGCTCTCCCGATGTACCCAGGGCCTTCGGAGTGAGCGAGCTGCAACCGAGCCAATTATCTCCGCTAGTCTGCGGCTGCTGTGGGTCTCGTGACTCTCGCTGTGTTTTTTCGGAGGTGCTCAATTAATACACCACATATTGTATGTCGCCCAGTGATCTGTAAAACAAGCACGCTGGCCCACTTCAAAGTCGGACTGTTCAGCCGTGAGCGAAGTCGAGGAGTCGACGCTGCCGGTCGCCGTGGGAACACTCGTCCCGCAGGACCACTCGCATTATCATAAAATTAGCTGCTCAAGTTGTATCCGCAGCCAGCTGTTGTGTATCCCTGCTGGTGGGACAAGGGGCGGAGGATCTGGTCTCGCTGCGCAGTGCTCCTTGCGGGGGATCCTTGACTTCAGGAGATCTGCAGGTGGCACTATTCTCGTCTTGACCTCTGATGTTGGTCTTTCGCTATAACACAACTTGAGGGAAATTAAAACAGATCACATTTTGAATTTATTTTTATCCATTGCTAATGAATTTCTTATTATTTGACGGGCTTATCGTTGTTATTAGTTGTTCATACTAGCCAAACACTGCCTATTTCAGCCATTAATATAGCTGGACAGTTTCCAGAAACACTCAGCTTAAACACCTTAAGCAGAGCTACAATTGTTGTGTTCACAAGGTATTTTAGCCCTCAGATTGTGGACATAGGTGTTTTTTTTTGGCTTTTACGTGAGTTGACATCTTCATTAAATGGTTTCTCAAATGCAGTACAGGACTCGTGGACCAATCAGGAGAACTAGAATATGGCGAAATAATTAGAAAACCAGCAGACTAGTAGAGGATTTGTGGACCCTCATGAGAACTGTGGATCTTCAGAACACAAGCAGACAACTAGAAGGCCAGTGGACTACCTGGACTATGTGACTATGAACAGAGTCATTTCCAGGGTTCTCAATTTTTTTACCATGTAAATCCATTCTGATTTACCATCAGTAATGTTTCTTTATGAAAAAATACCCACCTGCACATACATTATGTAGCAGCAGGTGGTGAGAACCGTTGTCTTGCACTCAAAGGACTTGGGTTTCAATTCCCACTCCTGATGTACTACCTCTGAACAAGGTATTTACTCTGAAATCATGCAGTAACTCTCCCTGCTATATAAATATGTAAATATTTTAAGTACTACTGTAAGTTGTTTTGGGGGAAAAAATGACCAGCTACAAAATAAATGGTAGCATAGAAATTAGAGTTGATGCCTTTGGACCCAAAAGTTGCAGGTTGAAGTCCCACCTCTGGCTGTAGTGCCTTTGAGCAAGGAACTTATCCTAAAATTGCTCCAGTAAAAAAGAGTTACCCAGCTTTATAAATGGTTAAATAATTGCAAATACAGTAACACTGGAAATAACTAAATAGAAGCAATAGACAGCTACTAGAAGGATATGAACCACCAACATGGTGGTGTCAGATAAACTGTGTGTCGATAATCCTATGTTTGTGTTCAAAGCTCTTCATCCTGTCATTGATGCCCTTCTGTTACTTTGGGAGTAAAATTGTTGAAATATTGTAAATTTAAATGCAATACCAATTAATTCATTAATTTGTTTGTTAGTTAATTCATTCTCTTTTTACTCACTGTATATAAGCATGTGTCATTCTTATAATGTGAAACAGAAATGAATTTTCTAAGCGTGTTCTGGAGGGGAGGTAGAAAAAACATGAGAGCGGCTTTAAGACCCCGAGAGACAAAGCAGGAGCCGGTGCCCAGTTGTGCTACTGTTTGCAAACCTGTGAGACAGGATTTCTGCTTATGGAGTCAAATGTGGTGACAGAGAGAAGATGTTCCCTTGGTCCAGCTGCTGAATATGCCGATTCCGAGAAAAAATGCAACTCATCAATATTTACTTTATCTCTTCATGTTTGCGTCTCCGGGAAGAAGGAAACAACAACAAAATTGTGCCATTACAGAATTTTTGCTCAACTGATGCATTCAAAGTGACGTAGAGTGTTTGATCCATGCACCGAGGTATATTTTACTCTGATTTGCTACAGTTGAAGGTAGATACCTTGGTTACTGGTACTACAGCACTATGAGGGCGTACAGCTCAAACCAGCGACTTCTATGTTGCAAGGCTATTTGTGTAACCATGCCTTACTACCTACTGCACCATCATACCATGTTCCTTCACCACTCCCTCCTGCCATTTGACTCCATATGCTCTCTTTGGGGCTTTACAGCTTGAATGCTTGCGATCATCTCAGTTCCCCATCGATACAACAGCACCGAGTGTGGCGAAACTGGCCGGGAAAATGTCCGCAGAGCCGAGGTAGCAATGCCAAGCTCTGCAATGGCAGTGGGGGCACTGGATGGAACCATCTGTGTTATTTGGTTGGTCTTGGCTGCCTGCATGTTCACCGATGATGTAACTGGGCAATTACTCAAGGCTCTTGGTCTATCGTATGTTGCCCTCATGGACTGCAGAGAAGAAAGAGTTGTCAGCTTGAAAGTTGTTAAACAGGAAAAAAGTATACGCTGTAGACTCCTTTTGTAAACAATGAGGACAACAGCAGAGCCAGCAGTCATCTCCTCTGAACTATGTGGTAAAGGGCAAAGCCAGAAGTCACCTTTTCTGAGCTGTAGGGCTGGCTGTAGAGCCAAGCGCCATGGCCTTTTAACTATATGGCCAAAAGTAGATCGAGTAGTCATCTCTTCTGAACTCTACGGCCAACAGCAGGCCCAGCAATTATCTCTTCTAAATTATACGGCCAACAGCAGATACAGCAGTCATCTCTGAACTCTACAGCCAAAGGTAAAACCAGAAATCAGCTCCTCTGAACTTATACAGCCAACAATAAACACTGAAGTCATCTCTATATAGCCAAAGGTTGGGCCAGTGGCTACGTCTTCTGCACTACATGGCAAACAGTGGACCCAGCACTCATCTCCTCTGAACTGAAGAGCCGTCTGTAGAGCCAACAGTCATCTCATCTGATCTATATGGCCAACAGTTGTTTCCTGTGAATTACACTTCCAAGGATGGAGCCAACAGAAACAGCTTCTAAAAAATATGGCCAACATTCAACGCTGTGCTACAGAGAACTATAGAGCCTACAAGTCTTCTTCACTAAGAGTATTCTTCTAATCTGTGGGGTTTCCAAGAACAAAGAGAGAGTCTTAAGTATTGGCTGACGTGTATGCAAGGAAGATACCAAAGAAGCACATTTGAAGAGTGACCAAGCCAGATGGAGAGATTTTATAGAATGGTCAAATTAGGGGCTGAATCTTAAAAAATGTCGCTGCTCGTCGACAAAATTCTGCTTACAACAATGAGTGAGACCTGGCATGGAGCCAAACAAAACAGAGGACCAGTGAAGTCACACAAGGTCTAAAATGTTATTATGGGTCCACTTCTGGAAGTTCCTTTGTGCTGACAATCTAATTTATGAAGACATGAAGAGATACATTTGCATAATTCAGATGATGAAAGTTAGTAATATAAACAGTCACATGACTGATAACTGGAAGAACTGGTCAAACCTTCTTTCATCTGAAGCACCACATGAAATATGACTGGATACCTTAACTTTTAGTATCCATTTAGAGAGGCTTTATGGTGCGTTACGTGGATATTTCTCTTATTATAATGCTTCTTGTTATTGCAGAGATGAACGCAATAAGTAGCCGGCCCATTCCTCTGCCCATTCTCCATGCACGAGAGCTCAGCACATGACCCGCTGTTTATCAATAACACTGCAGTGAGGTGGCTGGGGACCCATTAACATGGAAATAGATACAGTGGAGCTTGCTGACTCAGCTCCTTGGTCTTTTGAACTTGGTCTCCCGCCAACTCCAGGACTGGAGGTGGTGACTCCTGACACTGGCTAAGGTCTTGGCACTGCCAATAATGCTGCAGAGTCCATATTTAGGCTGCTCTAACATATTGGGGAGAACATTTGAACCCATGACTATGGTGCAAACGACCATGGTGCAGGTGACATCGTTGCGAAACTGCCTTCATTTTTCATCCAACTGATAGTGGAAATTTCAGTAATGAAACATTTTATGAACCGTGTTTACTCTGATAGCACCTGGCAGGGGAGATAGTGATTGAAGATACAGTATGTCCTTTTAACATTAAGGTTGCTGGATCAAGTCCTCTTAGGGAGTCTGCTAGAACACTCTAGTGTAAAGTACTTAACCTACTAACTTACTCTTGTAAAAATGCTCAGTGCATACAGTGCTGCTTGAAAGTATGTGAACCACTTGTCCTGAATGGTCATTTAATGAGAATCAGTGTTTCTCAAGTGACATAATAGGTGTGTAAAGACCAGTTCCATATGTTGCTTTAGAGGAAATCAGGTGTGTAGTAGAAACACGGAAGTAGTACTTGTGCAAAAATAAGTGAAGCCCAAATTGCACTGGTTAAACCAAGTAGGTAAGTAGAGTCAGGTGTTTAAATCATAGTCATTTATTCATTTAAAAAGTTTTTTAAGGTTTAGCAACTTTATTTTAATATTTTATTCAAGAATACTGACCACCCCTATAGTAAATTATAAAAGCTTTAATGAATTAATTTAAAATTAAGTGCAGATCAAATGACGATGCCAGCTGACGGCAAATGAAAGATAGCTTCATGCCCTTCATATAATATTTAATCAATTTTTTCATCTTCAAGAAGCGCATGTTTGCTCATGAAGGTCAGGAGAGACCACCTGGAGGAAGCACAGCTGCAGTCGGGGAGAAGACACGGTCTTCGCAGAGCCCTGTGTTCACCTTTACCCATTTGCTAGCCCTGCAAATAAACGAAAAAGTTCATGGAAAATCCATTTTAAGCCTTTTAATAAGGAATTAAAGTAGAAAAAAACTGCAGAAATGAGGGTTTGGAGTCATTTCCGCCATTTTGACAAGTCGACAAGTCAAAGCCGATGCTTAGCGACCACTCGTGGTTTTCACGGTACAAGACGGTAAATAAAGGGTTTACCATTGCCATTGAGAGAAAACCCATGCAAACAGAGTAAGAACATTCAAAGGCCACATGGGTTGAGCTGGGTTTGAAACCATGTCCAGATTTACAGCCCAGGAATCACAAGGAACCTTCAAGGCACCACTGTGACCAACCAGGGCAACCAGGCCAAACCTATTTGTTCCCTAGTTCATGAAAGGATGAGGAGCAAAAACACCTCATGAATGTGCTTGATGAACACAGGTTGCATGATTAAAAAAAACGAAACACACACACACACACACACACACACACACACACACACACACACATACACAGACACAGAAAGCTTCCTTAAGCAAACCGACTGCATTTTCAGCTGTTGACATGTTCAAGGGTGCTGGAACAGTAACTTCTGAGGATCAAGAAGGACTCAAAGAATGTGAGGAAAATAAACAGTGGGAAGGAAAGCGCAGTGAAGGAAGCGGGGAATTCAGGGTCTCTGATGATTCTGCGCTCAGAGCTGCATTAGCTGCCAGGAAAAAAAGCCTTATCGGAATACAGCAACAAGAAGTTCACACTTAACAAATTACCTCTAAATGACGGATGATGTCACGTCTTACTGTCGGATTTCCCGGAGACAGAGGGCTTGTATTTGTCAGAGTTATGTTTTACACATAAAAGATGGCAATTATTTTGGGCCGATCGTCATTCACTCTGTACAGCGTCTACGGAGCGTGGAGGTGGATCTCCACTGATCTCCACTGAATCCCGTCATGTGACTCTTTCAGCCTCTGCGTCTCCAGGTTAGAGGAACAGTGCGGATTGTTTAAACAAGAAGGGTGGATCTCGACTCACCGATTTTAGTGTTGGGTTTAATTTTGTTCCCACAGTAGTCAGAATTTGCACAAATATGGGCTCCTAGACTCGGGAGCACAGCAGGGATGTCTGTTCATAACTTGTTTTGTTTGTAAGTGTCATTTTTATCTCTGAGTCAGAGTAAAACAGGTTTCGTAAAAAGCTTGGATATAGCTTTAATAAAAGTGCTTTACTTGTTTAAATAATTTACTAAATTTCACCTACAACCAAAGGTAAGATGACTGAAAATGAAAATGTTTATGGGCTGGTGTCCCAGCCAGGGTGTACTCTTAGCCTTGTGCCTAAGCCTCTGGGAGAGACTCTTGGCCACTGCAACACTAACTTGGAGAAGCGGTTAAGGTGAGTGAGTGAGTGAGTGAGTGAGTGAAACAAGTTTTCACTTGCACAAACTGCTCTTCATTGTCAGTTAATCAGTTATTCCATAAACATGTGCAACGATCATCATTGTGTTACTGATCACTGACCACAAGGCACAACCTGTAAACACTGTAGAAGTGAGTTGTATTAAGGTAGCTGCAATACAGACATGCACCGCTTAACAACAGGGATACATTCTGAGAAATGCGTCCTTACGCGATTTTGTCGTTGTGCGAACATCATAGAGTGTACTTATACACACCTAGATGGTATAGCCTCGATGCAGTCAAGAGATGCGGTAAACACAAGATTTATGGCATAACACAGCACACTGTTTTACAGTAAACTTTTTCGATAATTAGAAAGAGTACACTGTAAAACAAGGATAAAAAGTACAGTATAGTAAATACATAAACCAGTCACATAGGTGTTTTTTATTATTATTATCAAGTATTATGTACTGTACATAACTGTATGTGCTATACTTTTATACGACTGGCAGCGCAGTAGGTTTGTTTACAGCAGCACCACCACGAACACGAGTAACACATTGCGCTACAACGTTTCGATGGCTACGATGTCGATAGTCGATAACAATTTTTCAGCTCCATTATAATCTAATGGGACCATTGTCGTATATGCAGTCAGTCGTTAAGCGGCGCAATACTGTACTTCTATTTTGTTGGGTGCTCTTTACTGCCACCTATCAGCTTGGAGGGGAAACACAAGTGACATTTGTTCCACTGCAGAGAAAATGTTTTAGAAAACTGGATAAATTGCAAAAAGCCAACCAACCAATTTCAAAAAATGCCTGTTCCGAGAGGGGTTGCAGCCCATCCCAGAAACACTGGGCACAAAACTGAAGGGGAGGGGGGATACATCCTGGATGGGATGCCAGTCCATCACTAGGTGACAACTATGAAACCAGTCACACAGCTGGAGCAATTCACAGAGCAAGTACCTTGCTTAAGGGCACTACAGCTAGAGGGGGGAGTCAAACCTGCAACCAATGAAGCCAACAGCAGCCACCCCAACAACCACACCACCACACCACCAGCTGACCCTTGCAAAAAAAAAAAGGCTGTATGTTCAAAAATGTGTAAATCAGTGTATTTCACTCTCTTGAAAAAAGAGTAACCTTTGGCAAGTGCATGGAAAAATATTTCACAGTAAAACTCAAATACTGAGCAGTGGATGGTTAATGGAACTTCTTTCCTTTTTACTAGTGTTGTTCCAAATGCTCCGGAGAAGCATGAGACATCAGACATTAATTAGACTTCTCCAGTTCACAGTGACATAAACCTTTCATTTCAATTCATCAGGAGTTTTGCTGGGAAATGGAGTGAACAAGTTCACGTTCAAAATAATTAGATCATTCTTGGACACAGCTGCACAAACTCTACTTATTCATTTTTTTTTTGCTCAGAAACAGGCTTCTGTTTTTACACTACAGTGTATCATTTCAGGAGGGGTGCGGTGGCGCAGTGGGTTGGACCGCAGTCCTGCTCTCCGGTGGGTCTGGGGTTCAAGTCCCGCTTGGGGTGCCTTACGATGGACTGGCGTCCTGTCCTGGGTGTGTCCCTTCCGCCCTGTGTTGCCGGGTTAGGCTCCGGTTCCCCGTGACCCCGTATGGGACAAGCGGTTCTGAAAGTGTGTGTGTGTGTATCATTTCAGAGTACCATATTAAAATACAGAGTAGCTAGGCTTTAAAATAATACGGCATTCAATATTTGTCCAATTTCAAAAGCTCATCCTCACTCACCATAGGTTTTATACAAAAGCGCGTTACAAACTACGGTAATGTACCATGTAAATTGCTTTCCGGTACTCACCTGCGTGCTAACTAACCAGGAGACCAGTAAGAAAGAACTATTCAGAAACTGGACAGTAGGTGGCATACTAGTAGGTGGCACCACCTTGTAACCGATCGATTCGGGTTTGTTCAATGCCCCTTCTGCTTTCGTACCCTTGATCATGCTACTTACCCTAATTTTACTGTAAAAATTACCCTGCTGTGTAAATGGGAAAATCACTGTCGGTAGCTTAACGTGCAAACGCAACATTTTGAGCTACCTTGTACGACAGTTTCAGCTAAATATAAAAATCTAAAAACTGTGATTTTAGCTTTCTATCTAAATGTTCCGTCCTTTCGCAGAACTCGTGGGCCGGAATGTTTCCTCGTGGCATTCGCCTGGAGCCAATTCCTGATGTCTGCGTGTTGTTGTTTACTTGCGAAAACTAGGCTTTAATTTGTAATGGTGCTGTCATCCCGATTTTGCGAGATCGAGTGGTCATATCGACAGCCACATTTATTCTCCGTGGGCCCCGTTCCGGAATTATCTGGAGTTAGAAAACGGTGTGTTTGCTTTTTCCAATTTATCTCCCGCCGTTTATCTCCAAGGTTTCTGGGAACGACTGCCTCGGAATGTCCTTGATGTATGATTGCATTCAAATGCATTTTGCTGTTCTGTTTGAAAAAGATCCTCCATAACGTGTTTGAATGGTTCCCAGCAGCACTGGCTTTGATTATTTTCAAAAATACAATGTTTCCCTCTGATGGCTTCAAAATAAAATGGAAACGCATATATGTTTTACAGAAGCGCTGGCTTCTCATCTTGGCTTTATGCCTTTACGTGTGCGAGGAATTCTTACGACTTCACTTTTTTAGTGGTAAATGGTATCGTTTGAATGAATTTTTAAGGGCGCTGCCCGTCTCCCGAGCGACTGGAATTCTTAGACAGGCATGTATAAATTGCAGCATGAATGTGAAATGAGTCTCGATGTGAAAATTTCACCCAAATTATTCAGCTGAAGGAATCCAGGCCAGTTCTGCGGGAAAAAGGAGTGGACTGCATCTTGATGTCACACACTGTTATCACTGGAATATATAATACATCCATTCACCATCCACACAGCACACACTTTATTTTATATATGGGCTGCATGTGTTATGTTTACATTACACACAGATAAATGATTATGATGGATCTGTACTGTAATGAGCTATAAGGTGAGGCAGAGTCAAGCTACATCGCCATGGCGATGAGACACACATAAAAGGCATGTGTGGGCGTGTGTCCCTAAACTAACAACTGCTGAGAAAAAGATTTGTTAGTCGTCTCAAAAATGCAAGACGGAGAGGCGTAGGAGGGGCAAGAGTAGCAGTAAAAGCCACAAAGCGACCTTCTCTCATGGTTCCAGGGGTCAGAGGTCAGCGGGAGAAACAGGCACGCAGTGAGTTTTTGCACGGGGAGCAGCCCGTCCTTACTTCACTTGTTTGTTTGGATTTACTTCGGTAAAGCGCTGTTATTCCTCTGGTGAGAAAGGCTTGATTGAAATCCAATTT
Organism: Scleropages formosus; assembly: GCF_900964775.1. Taxonomy (NCBI): domain Eukaryota; kingdom Metazoa; phylum Chordata; class Actinopteri; order Osteoglossiformes; family Osteoglossidae; genus Scleropages; species Scleropages formosus. Next base: position 24,566,022 of record NC_041819.1, on the reverse strand, counting down.
GAAAAGCTTTTAATAGTCATTTCTGCGTTAGGGTGACAGGATTGGAGGGCAACAGTCGTTAATTGCCACCTAATGGGGCCTGCGGTGTGCGCGGTGTGTGTGCGTCCCCGTGTGTCCGTGTGTGTGCGCGCGCGCTGCCTCGTGCACACGAGCATAGTTCAGAAAGCAGACATCCTTCCGTTTGACTTTAGAGCCGCCGGCTGCCAATCGTACCGCGTTCAGCGGGGAGAACGAGTTGGCAGCCCACTCTGCTCTTTACGGAGTAATCAGTGTTAATATGTATTCATAAAGGACCCACTTCTGTTTCTGCACCGCAAAGAACTTCACAGCTGATCGAGCGCTGCGCCCGCGTGGGTACAACAAGGCTGCAGCTGCAAATCTGAAATATTAACTATGGAAATACGGGAGTTTATTATAAAGCCTGGAAACTTCACAGAGTAAAGTTAATTGCTACAAGGGAGCAGTCTTACGTCACTTATACGTCACAAATCATTTAGAGGTACTCACTAATGGTAGTGGTTCAGGCTGCTCACGTTGCACCAAACGGATGTAGGTTCAAATCCCCCTCCTGCTGTAGTACCCTTGAACAAGGTACTCACCGTCAACTGGAACTGTAAAAATGACCCAGCTGCATAAATGGGTAAGTGCTTGAATGCAGCCTTATAGAAAAGTATGAACTAAATGTACAAGTGTTGTATGGAGGGCTGTTGGTAGCGTCGTGGTTAGGCAACCAGAAAGGTTGGAGGTTCAAATCTCATCTGCTGCTTTGTTACTCTAAGTGCTTAACTTAAATTGCTCCAATAAAATGTTTACTTAGCAGATGCTTTTCTCCAAAGCGACTTCCAATGAACTCTATGTAGTGTTATCAGCCCACACACCTTATTCACCATGGTGACTTACACTGCTAGATACACTTCTTACACTGCGTCATTCATCCATGGAACACACACACTCTCTCTGTCACTAACACACTACGGGGGAACCTGAACAGCATGTGTTTGGACTGTGGGAGGAAATCTGCACAGACACGGGGAGAACATGCAAACTCCACACAGACTGAGCGGAGATCAAACCCACATCCTCTCGCATCACCCAGGCACTGTGAGACAGCAGTCCTACTCGCTGTGCCAACCCACTGTGTAAATGAGTAAACAATTTTAAGTATGAAAACATCATAAATTATTTTGGAGAAAAAAAAATCAGCTAACAGAACAAATGTAAATATATCATATACACTCTAGCAAAGTCTATGACACGATGTGCAGATTCATAATAAAATAAACTCCCAGCAAGGGATAAAACAAATTCCTAATTAAAATTCCACATATTGACTATAAATCAAAAACCATGCGTATCAACTTCAAAATTATCCAATAAAAATTTACATGCACTGTATTAAAATAATTTGACAGCTCATGAACTAGACACACTGAGGTCATCTTAGAGGCAGGGTATAAAACAGACCAATATATTTCAATTACCCAGTGGGGTACTTAACGTCAGACCCCAAGTCAGATCACATCGTAACCCTCTCATAACACCAATACAAAGCAAAATCCAAGAAAAACAGGAAATAACTTCTCATGAGGTCCGCCCGAGGACAAAAGTTTAAAAAAAATCAATGGTTCCCATCCGTAGCTGCCCAGGCCTCTCAGCTGCGTTTAAAGCCCTCGTGGACAATGAGCAGAGGCAGATCTTGGCCAATAACGCAGCGCTGTTTCGCTGCACTGAGCTTCTCCCAGTTCCGAGGTGCGGCGCCAACATGTAAAAACAGAGCCGTTCGGGAAGCGGCGCGGTTGTCCCCAAGGAAGTGTCACAGAGCGAGCGCCAAAGGTCACTTTCTTGGCATGTATTAACAGCAGACTGCGCAACATGAATAAAGGCCAAGTGTATTCACAGGTAAAAGTAGTGTAATCAACCGGTACTGAATGAATTGATGTATAAATGCAGGGTGGTGGAGTCGGTACACAAACCCTTTGACTCCGGGTCCACAGCACGGTTATTAACCGTATAATGAAATAATAAGATAACCTATCATATAACAGGGTACAGTAAGTAAATCAACATTTATAATTTCATCTGAAACGGGACTATTTGTTGACTTCTGCTGTCTAGCCTAGGCCCAAATCGTAAGCGTACGAGTCCGCAGGCCCAGCCTCGGCCCAAAAGCTGCGCATTATTTTGGGGGTTGACTTATCCGGAAAATATAGGCCTAAACCTATATTACGCCTCTAATATTTGGGGGTCGACTTATACGCCAGAGCGACTTACACGCCGGCATATACGGTACATGTAGTCGGAGTCGGTGAAAATGTACCGACTCCGACTCCAGTAACCCAGTTACTGCTTCCAACTTCGACTCAACAGCGCTGTATAAATGGAACAATAACTCCAACTGACCGGATTTTGTTGAGACAATTTACAACTATTAGATGAGGGGGAAGCTGGTAGTGTAGTGGTTAACGCTATTGCCTTTGGACCCAAAAGGTTGGAGGTTTGAATCCCACCTCCAGCTGTACCACCATTGAGCAAGGTAACCTAGGTTGCTCCAGTAAAATTACCCAGCTGTATAAATGGGTAAATTGTAGGCACAATAACATTGCTAGTCAATTTGAAGGAAAGCGTCAGAAAAAGGTATGTTTGTCTGCATACATATGCAGTATTTCTATAGACACATTATATATACTATAATGTACTATATATTCTATATACACTTGTGCATTCATTTCTATTGTTTTTTATTTTAAATTATTAAAATTTCTTACGATCTTTTCACTTTGAAATTATAGAGTGCTTGTCTTACTAAGTGGCCTGATTAATATAGATGTATATATAGTTATATAATATACGATTATATACTAATATCTCATATAACTAATATTCATTTATTCATTCATATCTATTTTACCAACAGATGCATTCATTTATAATTTGCTTTTGGATCGGCAAACCATCGGCTATGCAGTAAAATTATAACACGTGTTTCTGCAGTCTGCTCGTTGGCAGCAGTAGACGAACCACAGTAAGACTTCACCCCGGCAGAAACGCTCCTCCTCGGGGGGGACTCGGAGCGGAGCGGCACGGTAGTCTGGGGGGGTGAAGCGCTCAGCTGATGGACCCAATCGCTCATCACCAGCATCGTCTCTCTCCGCAGGGAGGTGTGTCGGAATCAGTCGAGTGGCTTCGCAGGACAGTACCGTGGGCTTCCCACCGCGACCGAGACGGGTTACAGGCGTAGCTTTTAAAGATTTATCTCTTGATCACAGGTGGCAACACCCCCTACAATTAGTCCATCCCACCAAAAAATTATTACATTTTTAAATGATTATATCTCGTACATATTATAGCGATATAATAGTTTATAACCGCCATTATATATTATTATACAATTAATCAAACATGCTGAAGTAGTATGACCTTGTGATAAATTTCTTGCTTTTGATTAGTCACCTTTTCGTTTAAGTATGAATCAATGGATTATTTGTTTCCACTTTGAGAACAGACTGTTTTTAGTGGCCTTAATACCTTATTACAGTACACATACCATCTGAACCGCTAGTCCCATACAGGGTCACGGGGAGCCGGAGCCTAACCCGGCAACACAGGGTGTAAGGCTGGAGGGGACACACCTAGGATGGGACGTCAGTCCGTCGCAAGGCACCCCAAGCGGGACTTGAACCCCAGACCCACTGCAGAGCAGGAACCAGCCCAACCCACTGCACCACCATGCCCCCCTTCATTACAGTTCATATTTACCCATTCATATACAGCGCTAACATGGTAAATTGTCTCGGACAAATGTGTCATCTAAATAAAGGACAATAATTACACATCTGATATCTGATATTTTTCAAGAAGTGTACAGTGTGAGGCCATTCACCATGATTTACCCATATATAGAGCTGGGAAACTTTTACTGGAGTAACGTAGGGTAAGTCCCTCAAGGGCAGTACAGCGGGATTTGTGATTCAAACCTGTGACCTTTGGACCCAAATACAGCAGCTGTAAACACTATGCTGCCTGCTACCGCTGTAGTAGTAGTAATAATAATAATAATAATAATAATAATAATAATAATAATAATAATAAATGCATATTCATGTGATGAAGCTCGGGTTATGTATCTTATTCAAGGTGGAGGTTCTCTCGAGACTCTTTCCTTTCTTTTCAACGGCACCCTGCTATTTCTTTAACCGCTCCACTACACAATTGTTCCCCTTAATCAACAGTGCCCTCTTCCCAGAAATAACTGGGTAGGACTGCAGATAAAAGGGAATCCATAAGACTTCATAACATCTTTATAAACCATGTGCCATTGATGAATATTAACGCTGGGCCCTTGTGTTACCGAGGTATGTATCTTTGAGTCGATGAGGAAAAATCAATGCTCTCAATAATCTCATTTTTCCTATTGATTGCAGCAGATGCTTTTAGTGGGCCAGTCAATGACAGCTGGGGCTGCAGATGCAGATGGGTCAGAGTTAGCAAAACCCCACCGACGCTGGTCCGAGAAGCACCCTTCCTAGGCCACATCTAAATATTCAGCGGACACGGTTTCAACTGCTACCTACACCTCACGTATACATCACTGTGGGAGTAAATTGCTAAAACTGTATTCAAATACACATGAAATCACTAACGAAAACCAAAAGACGTGAAGAACTAACCGAACCATCAATCTGCATAAGTGCAGGTCTTTGGAAATGACATCTTCCGAGTGCTTGAATTAACGAGCAGAATATGTTAAAAAAAAAAAAAAAGGCAGAAGTCTCTCGATTTAAAAAAAAAAAAGTGAGCATGGCAGCTGTAATAATAATCCCAAGTGAGATGTAAACCAATTACTTCCGCAGCACGGGATGATGAAATTACGGCTGCAACCTGCACAAGATAAAATATCAACATGGCATTCCATTGCAGGGGCCCGTGGAAAACGCTGCTGATGTGATTACGAAACAAGCTGCATTGATTGTTTGTAATTTTTGAGAAAACGGGGTATACACAAGTCAAAACTGAGCAGGTCTTCCTGATTTACTGATGGCAGCGCTTTTAAAAGTGCCTTAAAAAGTACCTTAAACTATTTGGTTAGATTTAAATACCACATTTGAAAACACAGATTTCAACCTAATTATTATTTATTCATTTTTCTCCAAGGCAGCTTACAATGTGATGTTTGTACACTAAGCTACTAGCAATGATGTTTTTTTGCAGCAGGGTGATTTTTACTGTGTCTGTCCAGGGTAAGTGCCTCAGTCACGGGTAAGACAGCAGGAGGTGGGTTTGAAAGCTGGGATTGCAAAGTGACAGCTCTAACCGCAATGCCACCTGCAGCCCAAATCCCTCAGTAGGTTCACCGTGCATTGCATTATACACGCATTACATGACGGTGTGTGTCCAGCACAGGATTCAAGCGTTTAATCTCGCTCAACGAGGTCATATTAGAGGGAGAGAAAAGGTACACGAACACTGAGTGCACCACTTGGCATGGAAATTTTAACCTCTGTGCTGGCTCTCTGCTCGATCTGAGAGGATGAACTCACTACCCCTACATGCTCCGTGGGCAGCAGAGAGAAAAAGTACCTGAAAAAGTACTCATGCACCACATTTTAGCTTCACGTGGCTGTGATTCCGAAGGCTGCACTTTTTCGGTAGCTCTGGCCATTGGACCAACATAATTCGGCAGTAATGTTGGTTACAAAACAGCTGTGTCCCTATATCAAACAGAGCTGCAATGATTTTATTATTATTCAAATAAATGATGAGGATAAATTATGTAATTATGATATAATGTATAGGCAAAAATAATGTTAACCTTATAATTTATTCAACTTATCATTTATTTAGGAGCAGTTGGAAGCACAGTGGTTAGAGCCACTGCGTCTGAATCCCAAGGTTGCAGGTCCAATTCCCCCCTCCAGCCTCCAGCTGTAGTATCCTTGAGCAAGGTACTTAAATTGCTGCAGCAAAAAATACCCAGCTGTATAAATGGGTAAATAATCGCAGGTGCCTTAACATTGTAAGTCACTTTGGAGAAAAGAGTCAGCTAAATGAATAAATGCACTTTGGATAATAAAATCCTGAACTATTTGACACAGCTGCTGAAAATGTTAAAGTTGTAGCAACAGTCTAACAAAGCAAGGCAACATTTTGGCGCGGCAGGTCAAGAGAGGTGCCTTGGTTTATGGAATTAAGGCTTCCGTCGTGCGCACTCTGTCCGGCACCAGCGCACCCATCCAGGTATTAAGATCTTTTCTTTTTAAGTGTATGATTGGTTTTCTTGACACCACCATGAAATCAATAACCTGCTTGGGCTTGAACTTCAATCAAAATACATGCTGACACATGTGAAATCGAACAGGATGGCGTCACAGGTCAGATCACTTACGCAGCATCCCTTGGAGCACAATACAGGTGATATTGATCACAAGTAAGTACAGTGGACAGTAAGTGATGGCCTGAAGGTCTCTTCCATCAAATAATGGTACCGTGATGACGGAGGCAGAAATGTGCTAACTGACTCTGCGAAGGGACAGCGGGTGGCGTAGTGGTTATAGCAATCATCTCGCAATCAAAAGCCCTGGGCCCATCCCCACTCCCATTACAGTACCCTTGATCACAGTACTTAATCCTGAATTGATGCAGTAAAAATTACGCAGCTCTATAAACGCATAAACCGTTATTAGGCACTAAGGTACTAACCTAACATTTTAAGCTGTCTCGGATAAAAAGTGTCAGGTAAATAAATAAACGTGACTGATACTAAAAAGTTCACCTCGACATCACGGAGATGCCGTTATTATCTCTCAAATTAAAGACTTGTTCATTGATATTGCATGCAGTTGAGTTACCGAAAAGCTTTCGGTGTAACTGACACTTTGTTTTCATTCTTGCTATTGGAAACGACACCTTGGCCCATTATTAGCTGTTTGTGCCGTTGGCCAAACCGTTGCCCTTGAGGGCTGTACCCCAGTGGCTTTATGCTGACTGAGCCTTGATGCGCCGTCAGCCAATCAAAATCCACAAAAACAGCAGCAAAGACAGCTTCAAGATAGCATTTCAGCTGGAAACGTTTAATAATTTAATAATCTTCCATTCCATCTATCCACAGTGCAACAAAAATTTTCAAAGTCCTTAGTTATGTCGATTTTTGCCTTGATTATGATTTGTTAAAGTTTACTGATTTCAAAAATACGACTACTTCTTCTAGTGTTAATTTTAGTTTGGTACTTTACAGCCATTGGAAGATTCTAGAAGGCACCAGAACCAGAACATTCCAAAAAATACTAACACATTCTAGAAAGCGTCAGATCCTAAAAGGTACTGGAATATTTGGTGCATGGAAGCCCGTGCCAAAATTTGCTAATTCCATGAATGTGAAATATTTTTTCTAAAATCTGACATATAGTACAAACTAATACCAAAAGTATGTTCAGTTGAGTTTGGGGTTCGAGTCCCGCTTGGGGTGCCTTGCGACGGACTGGCGTCCCGTCCTGGGTGTGTCCCCTCCCCCTCCGGCCTTACGCCCTGTGTTGCCGGGTGGGCTCCGGTTCCCCGTGACCCCGTATGGGACAAGCGGTTCAGAAAATGTGTGTGTGTGTGTGTGTTCAGTTGAACAAAACTGAATGGAAAGCGGGAAAAAAAACCGACATAAGAAATTTTTTGTCACATTGTGTTATCTCTAACCACTCGTTCAATACCATGGTAACACCCTGGACGGGGACCCTAGTCCATCAAAGGGCAATCACACACACATACACACTCAGAGTAAAAGCAATTTGGAGTCACTATTGCATGAAGCACATGTTTGGACTGTTGGAGGAAACCCATGTGAACATGGGGAGAATATACAAGCTCACTTTCCATCTCAACTTTAAAAACCAGCTACCCAACTTTCCTCTCAATCGGCCTCTTGATCTCCACTTCCACAGTGAGTAAACACTCAATAGGCGCACACCCACAATTCCCCAAACATTGTATCTCAATGGGGTCATCATGATCGTGACATCGATTCAGGGGAGCTGAACGTTCATCAGGAGACTGCGGAAAATCAATCAGAAATCAATATTCTTCCAATGAGGCGAAAGAGATGAAGTGGGCCAACCGCAGCGGGGCGAAACGTCACGACCGCGTTTCGGTCCTATTTCGGCGGGCGGCGAGTGAAAGATGAACCTCAGAAATGGAACCTGTGATATCACTGTAAATTTAACAATCAGGTACCGAAAAAGAAACACTTTAATTTCCATTCTTTCATCTTGACAGTTTCACTTGCGCTCAGCGAACACAAACTACACTCTTATCTTGTACCCCAATATGGTCATACACCATAACGGCTTCATAATACAAATGGCAGTATAACACAGATTTAATTTGTGCAATGTAACGTAATCCCAGTCGAATGCGTTGACCCCGAATTACGAAAACACACATTTAGACGAGGAAAAACTTGATTCAGCTGCAGTCACATTACTGTAATTGAGCTCTCTGCTAATGGACAGCGTTATTAATGAGCACATTTCCCCATTACAGGTACTAATAAGAGCTGCTCCTCTAATGAGACCTCTCCATCATTACCGATGTGATCTGTTGAGCAAAACTGTTCATGTGAATGTATTGATGTCATGAGTATGCTGCTGGTGAATGTATTGATCGCTGGTATCCATGGTTTCAGACCATCGGCACGGTTCGGTTCCTACCTTAAACTCTTCCAGGACTTTATACGTCTTGCCCCGGTACTCGCAGAAGTTCCTGACCTCCTTGCACTCGGGGCAGCAGCCGTTGTGCTCCACCTTGGTGCACTTGGGGTGTATTTTGGGGCACTCGGGCTGGTCGCACACGGGCCCGTCCTCGGTGCAGATGCAGGGGCAGTTCGAGTGGCCGGGGAAGAAGCGCTCCCCAAGTTTGTACACGAAGCCACTGTCGTCCACGCAGCCCTTGCCGCGGTAGTCGTCGAAAAGGACGTCGTTGTTGGCGCTGCGCTCGGCCTCGTCCGCGGGGTAGTCCTCGGGCTCCAAGGAGGCCGGGGTCACAGCGGAGGTCAGGGCCAGGAGGAGCAGCCAGGTGGCTGGAGCGAGACGGCCCATCCTGCACCCCGGGGATCCTACGTGTCCGACAGGAGGACGGGAATCAGCAGTCCTGGCGCCTCCCTCTCCCATGGCCCTTCATTTGAAACATGTGCCATTAAAAATACTCATCATGACACCCCGGTGGGAGGATATACAATTTACTACAACACTGCAGAAAATTAGTTCCAGAACAATCAGCGCTTTCCCCAGATAAGAACACCGAATCTTATCTCTATAATGTGATCTCAAAACAGTCAAATAGGACTTAGTTATTTGGATGAAATTATGCATGCACCAAATAAAAGAGAGAAAAGGGTTTATGGCTGATATGGCAAACTTCTCATTTAAAATTGAAACATTAAAAATATCAATGTATTTCATTTAAATATTAAAAATTATGTTTAATATTAGTTTTGAAAAATATGATTTTTTTTCTGCAGTTATTACAGGTTTTGCTGGTCTGTCTACTTGTAAGGAGTCCTTGTTTTTACTCATTTTTATTATCCTATCTTTAAATAAGACTTTTTTTGTCTTTATTTTGTATGCTGGGGTGTGGATTATTTGGCATTTTGACACAGTTCTGTCTTACAATTGTGAGTCTTGTTTGGCATAAGGGAAACACCTGGGAAATAAATGCCTTTCTGGGAATGCCCCCCTTCCCCCCCACCCCATCCAGTTGAGAGAGGTAAACAGGAGACCTCTGGACTTTTATCAGATCTGACTGTTCACTCTGATTGTTTTAATGCATTTTGATGCAGGGATTGTAATTAAAGCCAAATATCTGCAATTTAATTTCGCCTGAAAATTCTTTGCTGGTTGGGGGGCGGTTGGTTGGAAACATGGGACATTATCTTTTACAGCACATCCTATTTTGAGTATTTAATGTGCAATCTCTTTAATTATAGAATCGAATCAAGGATGCAGAGTCGATAATGAAATGGTTTCTCCCCTTCTCCCCAAGTCGTTAAAAGATTTTAGTCTAATGCACTGTGTCACCACATTTACTCCATAAGACCTCAATGATTTATGTCGTGATCTGAGCAGCATCACGCGTGTCCTGTGTGTGTATGTGTGTGCGTGCGCGTGTTTTTGGCAGAGATTTCCCAAGGCTGCTGAATAAGAATATGCATCGATTCAACTGAGCTACTGGTCTCCCAGTTATTTACCCAGTGGAGGCAAGTTGGGCACAACCCACTGAGGATCAACCAACAGGTAGTTATGCGTTCAGCTCATGTAACCAGTGATTCGGAGCGCAGGTCAGCCAGTGGCGGATGATGAGCCGTGGACGCGCATCCCTCTGCTAATCCGGTACCCCCCCCCCCCCCCCACGCCAGCCCACCCCCTTGCAGAGAGAGAGTGAAATCGCCCCTGTCATTAATGAGAGCCCCGACTGGGCTTCTTTCCAAATGGCTGACCCCCCCACCCACACCCCCCGCCCCACTCACACCAGAAGAACGAGAAGTGAGCCATCAAAGCGCCCCTCGCTGCAAACGCGAGACGCTGATGCTGCGGCGCAAAGTGGATCCGCGTCTCCAGTCTGACGCGCCGCAGACAAAACAGAGAGAACAGCAGCATCGCATGGATGATCCGCAGCGCCCGCGAGCGCGGCATTCTATTAATAATCGCGCAGCTGCAATAAGAGGCAAGGATGGAAGGGCGCCGACACGGAGAAGCGGCGAACAATAGAGTTGGAAGGAGGCGCGTGACGCATGGCAGGGAATAAGGGTAGAGCGAGCGAGCGCTCCGGAGCCACTCACCGCGCGCCGCGGACTCGGTCCACTTTGTTAGGGCGGAATTAAGCGGGTCCTGGCGGACTGGGGGAGAGGCGCAGGAGCGCAACTTCCAGCTGGACCATTTGCGCGAAGAAGGCAGGTCGTATGATCCCAGAGAGGTGCGTTGGGGGGCGGGGGGTGGGGGGAGCAGTAATCCTGGAGCGAGCGGAGTTGCGCGCCTCACACCTGCTGTCCTTTCCAGGGTTCAGTGCGCGGCGTCGTCGGCGTGATGCTCGAGTAAAAGCGGCTCGTGAACATGATGACCCCCGCTCCCCCCACCCCTCCCCCTCCTCCTCTCCCTTCTCCCGGTCCACTCAGAAGAAGAGCAATAAAACCGTAACCACTTTAGGCGAGAAAAAAAAAAAAAAAAGCGGAAAAGCAAAAGGGTTCAAGAAATCGGCGGGCGCAATTTGTATTCCCCGGCGCGCGACGCGTTCACTCAAACATCCAGCCAGAGCAGTTGTTATTGTTTTTTCTCGTCTTCCTCTTATTTCTCTTCTTCCCCCAGAGATTAGTCAAGTATTTTACAAAAAGCCGGTGGGTTCTGCTGCGCACCTCGAGCCGGAACACGCGCGCGCATCTCTTCCAGTATCGCCAACTTTGTGCAGAAGGAGCGCGCAGCGACTCCTATTCGCCGCATCCCTCCCTGGTCGCAGAGGCAGCCCGGCAAAGTTGGATCCGCAGCGGTCCGCGATGCTGGGGGTCGGGAACTCCTTTTGCCGGGAAAGGAAATGGGAGTATGGGACACCCTCCAGGTGCTGGAGCCGCGGTGCTCAGCTCAGTCCGACGGGAGGAGGAGGAGGAGGAGGAGGAGGAGAACAGAGGGACGGTTTGTGCGCACAGAGGCGCCTCTGTTGGAGCCGCGACTGCGCCGTCGCCTCAGCGCGTCCCCGGGTCCCCGCGGTCCTCGCGCTGTCCGTCCGCGAGGCACAGCCGCACCGCTCGCGGCATCGGCGCCTCCCTCGACGTCTCCGTTCCTTCCCCGGTAAATCACAGCAACGGAAGAGCTGCAGCTCCTGTAAGCTGTCCTCCCCTCCGCTGTAACGGGACTATTGGGGAAACTGCAAGATGCAGCAACATCTATCAGTCATTATGCAGAGTGCAGCAAAAAGCAAATCACGCTGAATAGGTAAAAAAAAATTTGGGAGAGGAAAAAAAAAAGAATTGCTTGAACTGATATGTTTCATCAGCTTTGAGTCCTTTGTCTTCGCGAGGGACCTAAACCCCCAGATTCCCTCAAAGGACTGGATCCGACCTAACTTCTGTTAGGGTGTGTGTGACCATGGCAAAGATTTCCCATCAGTGTGATGCGCGAGGAGCAGAGCTCGGCTGAGCGCTGCTTTATCCCGCTTTGCCTATAGGGGACACTCCCCTCCTATCACAGTGGTGTGCGTGTGTGTCTGTGTGTGTGAAGCACTGTGGCGTGACTCATACGTTCAGATTAGACGTAGCCTATATTGAATTAACGCACAAACATGTGATCTTGTTTAAGATCACTGCTCGGAGTGAACCAGACGTATTAGCTGTAGAATGAATCACAACACACCCAAGTGCTGTAAATCTGAACGGACCCCCGAACCCCACACCCCACGCACACCCTTTCTTCAAATCCCTTTTATCGGTAGAGAGATTGGGGGAGAACCATGTGACCGCCGAGACAACGGAATAACCCAGGGCCAAGCGGTGATGCAATCTGCCAGCCCTCTTCAAGGCCTCCAGGACCCAGGCGGCGTATGAATGTGTCTGCGAAGCGCAAGCGCGTCACCTGCAAAGCAAACGGATGGACATTAGTGCCGGCTGCACAATTCCTTATTACAGCCATTTCAGTGCTGACCACAGAAAGTGAACCAAAAGCTGAGGATGTTTCGTCCGCTTGCCGTCAAATAATCACCCTGCAGCTCCGGGGACTTTGCTGATGTGTCCCTGAACTGACGACGCCTTTTTGAGGAGGGGGTCCCAGAGTTTGTCTTTGACTAACAATGCTGCTCTAGGAAATAACCCAACCTGTTCCTGTGATATGCAGGTGTAGGGTTTGGATCCCCTCACCAGCTGCAGTACCCCTGATCAGTGCATTCACCCTGAGCTACTATAGTAAAAGTTACCTAGCTATATAAATGATATTCCAAACCTTGTAAGCCTCTTTGGATCAAGGTGTCAAGTAAATCTACAAATGCAAAAGTAGCTCTGTGGTGGATTTGTGGCCCGTCCAGGGTGTGCGTTCCCCTCACAAGCAGTGCTCTTGTCCACCATGACCCTGCCCTGGGCAAGATGGGTTCTATGGCTTGGAGCCAATGACTATTTACCTTGATCAACTGGATCAGAAGCCAGGTGTCTGTCTAACAGACATATTGGCCATTTGTTTTAGACACATCCAAACTGGTCCCCAGTTAACACATTCAAATATATTAGGAGGGGTAGGGTGGGGTGGGCAGTGGGCACTTAGGAGGAGTGAGCAGCCACTGGGATTTGGATCCCCAGAGATTTTTCCACCCCCTTTTTTGCAATGGGAGTTTTTTTATTTTCCTCTCCTCAACTGCCAGCTACCTTATCCTAATAGTGAATTATAACTGCTACTATTCTGTGTTGTATCTTTATTATATTTTGCATTGTATCTTTAACTTTGTCATGCGCTCCGAGTTACCTTGGTGAGAAGAGTGTTGTATAAAAAAAAATTGAATTAGGTTGAACTGAACTGAGGGGGGGGGGGGGGGGTGTGGCGGCGGTACAAGTTTGGCCAGTGCCTGTTGTGTGATGGGTCTGGGGATCGAGTCCTGCTTTGGGTGCCTTGCAACGGACTGGTGTCCCGTCCTGGGTGTATCCCCTCCCCCTCCAGCCTTGTGCCCTGTGTTGCTGGGTTAGGCTTCAGTTTGCTGCGACCCCCCTCCCCCCTACAGGACAAGCAATTTCAGACTGTGTGTGAACTGAACTGAGGATGAGAGGTAATGGATGAAGAGACGGACAGACAAGCAGATGGATGGTAAAAGTAGCTATCGGTCCAGTGAAGCATTTGAAGGTTGTACAAGTGCATGCTGTCTTTACTTTGATCATATACTTTATGAAAAGCAACTTTTTAACAAACATCTTACTTAGAAAGTGCAACTAGACACTTCTGACTGCTGAGGAAGGAAAAAAACTTGAAAATTGTATAAGGTACTCAACGTCAATTATTTCCGTCTTTTCTCTGAGAGCTGTTACGTTCTACCTAGTTTCTGAAAAGTGCTTCAGACCACAGTGCTGTTTTCCAGTCTCTTTTGTAAGTCTGTCTAATACAGCTAATGGCAGGTTCTCTGGAGAGACACCTATTATTATATTTTCATTATCTTAATCTCCCTTTAAATCGGTTACAAACATTGTTTGAAATATAAGGTTCGGTGAAAACAGGCTTTGCCACCCTGCGTTGCCGTACGGCAGTGGGCGGTCTCAACGCGCCCTTTATGGAAAGTAGCGTGCAGAGAGGCGTCCGCGAAACACTTTCGTTAGAATATGTGCGGCAGGTTTCCGTCGTCAACAGTCCTCTTAGTTCCTACCACCTCTCTGACTCACCGCACTCCTTTCCAGTCTAACAAACAGTGACTGAAATGAGGAAAACGGCCTCCTCCAAACAAGAAGCACAAAGTGAAACAAGAAAAAGCCTCACGTCTCATCTGTCTGGCATCCTGTCTGCCGAACCGCGAAACAGACTTCGTCTCATGTTGTGTTTTTTAATGTACGGTGAGTAGAAGCGGCGAACGGAGTGTAGCGCCTTGAACTTAGTCGCAGGAAGATTAAGTCTTTCTCGTCGCAGTTTTCCACAGGACTCCTCCCCAGCAGGACTGAGCAAAGCTCCCGCAGTTGAAATATTGCTGTTACAGTCACTGACTGCTTACAAGACGCCGGGATTACACCTGCCCACCGTTTCTGGCTGGGCTAATAAACTGAACATAGGAATTGGCCCAGACTGCCGGGGCGAACTTCTGCCCGAGGTGAAAGCTGATTTGTGCTGGAGCGGATTATCTCCCTCCGCCTGGTTAAGGCAGGTGTCTCCGTATGAAGAAACACGACTGGGTTGGGCTTTTAGGAAAGCCAAGGTCTAAATAAAGGTTCATCAAACAAAAAGAAAACAAAGAATGGCTGTCGTAACCCGCAGCACTAGTGCCTCAAGGTTTCTGTGCTGTGGGTTGGGATGTTGATTCGAATCAAGCTCAATCTATGTGTCTAATACATGTTCTCGCTGTTTTCACTTGGGTTTCCTCCCACAGTCCATGGGCAGATGTTTCAGATGAGGTGGTCCCCGACTTACAACGTGGTTACGTTGCGCAAAACCCATTGCAAGTTGAAAATTATCGCAAGTCAAAAATGCATTTATACACTTAATGCACACCTCTGCGTGACAGAGTAGGGGATGCGTATCGCTCCTGCTGCCCAGCATAGCGAGAGAGTATCGTCCTGCATATGGCTTGCCTGGGAAAAAATCAAAATTTGAAGTATGGTTTCTACCGAATGTCTATCTCCAGCTTGTCATCGTAAAATCGAAAAAATCGTAAGTCAAACCATCGTAATTTGGGACCACTCGTATTGGCAATAGTGTTACTGTGTGTGTAAGTGAATAAATATGGTTGATTGCCCAATGATAGACTTTGGATGGCTGCAATTGGACAAGTCGTTATTGGCAATCAATGGATGAATGAATGCATGAATGCAAAACAAAGAAGTTTAAAGGACAACGTACTGTAGAAGGATCAACACTCTGCTCTATACAGAACCTCACCATATTCAGAGAGTGCTGCCTATACCTGACTGTCTGAGCTTGCATCCGTGTCCAAGTCCACATCCAAGTCTGAGTCATCGTGCTCCCTGTATTCCTTATGTTCATCCTCGTCATCATTTCTGAGCACCGAGCACCATTATAAAGTCTGCACTTGGGTCCTTCACCAATCCTGTCTCTCAGTGCCTCGCTTATATTAGGGACAGTGTGATGTCAAAAACACATGAGTCATCTGAGAGGTGATATGAAATGGGTGGAACAGGGTGGTGGTGGGGGGAGTGGTCTGGGGGGGGGGGCTTGCTCACTTCGAAAGCCCGGAACAAATTAAATTGTCACTGCGATCACTGTCAAAGGCCATTCGTTCTGGATGTAATGTGCTGCATGTAATCAGCCACAATTACTTCTCCCCACGGAAGCAAGGCGGACACTCTTGCCCCTGTCCCCTCCATCAGGTCCAAGCTGTCGGCATGGCAGCCAACAGGCTTTAACAAGAGCAAGAGCGGGAGGGGTGGGGTGGGAAACGGGCGGAGATTTTGTTACCTCCATTAGAAAAATGAACATTTCTTGTCAGTGACTTCACCCTCATGTGTATTTAAGGCCTGCCCTACGAGGCACCGTGGCAACCGTGCAATTATCACCTAATTTGCAACAAGGCCAGAATAGGGCCAGCGTGCATTTAATAACTCTACGGATATAGTCCCATACCTCCAGTTTGACATGGTGCAACGCACAAGCTCTTACACACATGCGCAGGCACGCATACTCAAAGGCACGCATGCATATTTGTGCGCGCTTCTGTTCAAACAGGTGGAAAAGACTCAACATTTCCATTTCAATTTTGATTTTAAATGGAATCCAGGTGAACCCACATTTGCCGTCGCTTCGAGAGCTCCCATCCTTTGGATGTCAGTATCTCCAGGTATCGCAGCTGGCTGAGAATGCTGGGTTCTGTGCCACCGCAACTCACTGCTGCGTTAGTGAACCAGTTATTTGGCCATTAAATACTCCCACCTGGTTTCGCAGGTGCACATCAGAAATTAAAAATGAATTCTGAAATCTGTGAGATTGACGTCTGTAAGACCGGAGTTGGCAGTCTTCGGTCTAACTGAAAGCTCTGTAGCCAATCACAGCAGCTCACCTGTGGCACCTGGCAAACTCTGCTGTACGGGGCTGGATCCCACGGCCAGCTGGCGTTGAGACAGAGTAGCTTACGCCATGCAAACATGAGAGAGATGGAAAACAAACCGATAAGTGAAGTAAGTAAACATGAATCATGTAATTATTACATGAAGCAGTGCAACAGGGTAAAGTTAGAAAACAAACGTCTTGTGGATGTAGACCTCCAAGAAAGTGCTGGCGCAACAAATAGGAATTCTGGGTAATGTAGTTCTGTGGTTCCAAGTACTCAGCCATATACTGTAATTAGTAGAGTGAAGGAGGGAATGAAAATTTTGCTCTGACTTTTTATAGATAAAAGTGAATGTTGGATTATCTTCCTATGTCTTAACTCTTCATTTGTTTAAAAAAAAAAAAAAGAAACAAAAAACATGTTGTCCAAGAACTGCTTATTGGGTTTTAATAACCGCTTGGGAATGAAAACAGATTACTAGTGGAATGGGATGGTCTGGAGTCAGGTTCTGAGATTTTGAAGGGCTCCAGAGACAATCGGGAAAGGAGGGGAAATTTTGGAATGTATTTTGAGAATGAAGGTTAATAAATATGTAAAATATGGTGAACGACTGCTGGAAGTGTGATTACGTTTAACTATTAGTTGTTTCTTTGACATATTTCTTATGTTATGTACTAACTTTGAGGGGGGTGCGGTGGCGCAGTGGGTTGGACCACAGTCCTGCTCTCTGGTGGGTCTGGGGTTCGAGTCCCGCTTGGGGTGCCTTGCGACGGACTGGCGTCCCGTCCTGGGTGTGTCCCCTCCCCCTCCAGCCTTGCGCCCTGAGTTGCCGGGTTAGGCTCCGGTTCCCCGTGACCCCGTATGGGACAAGCGGTTCTGAAAATGTGTGTGTGTGTGTGTACTAACTTTCTCATAACAATTTGTGCATTTCTACAGCAGGGTCACTAACTGTATTAATTTGGGCTAAATATCTTGACAAAAGGTACTCTACTGGTAGGGAGATTTGAATCAATTTTCTAGCTGGAAGGACATAACTAACCACTGCTCCACCTGCTGGTCGCATTACTGGTTGCTGTCTCTGTTGTCATACAGTATGTAAATATGGTTGTGGCAAAGAGTCTCTGGCTCCAGATTCCCACCTATGCTTTTGTTCTCATTCTAACTGAGCTCGCTGAATCTTCACCCTACCCACAATGCTTTGGTCCTTCGACGATCTGACTTCGTCAAAAACTTGGCCTTTCCAGTAGTTGCCAGCGGCCTTTTGTATCCACCAAAGCACTTTTAATGGCTTGTCAGAAGGACGGCTCGCGTTATTCACACACAGCTTGACCTGCCACACATGACTCACGTAAGCTGAGTGCCGTAAAAGCAGCAGCACAACAGATTTTAATTTTTGCTGTAAGTGATATATGTATTTATTACGCTGTAAAAAAATGGATTAAAAGTATGCAGGGTGAATGCGAGAGTGAACTCAACCGTTTTTTTTCGTAAAGCCCTGCTTGTTGGGAGCCAACCCATTATGACAGCATGTTTACAATATGTCCAAGGTCATCGCCTTCCATTGGTTTTACAGAACCGATTACTGCTGGGTTACACAAATCACTCCAGCGTTTGATCCCGCGTGTCGGTTAATAACATTACGCACCACGCAGGGTCATCTCTACAGCCCCATGTGTCTTTGCTCTGAAACAGACCCATTGCAGGTTCCTTTTAAGGCGGCTTCTGACTGGCACCCTACAGTCGTGCTACTTTTCACTTTCTCTGCAGCAGCTGGAATTAATTGGGCAGAAGTTTGCTTGCTGTGATAATGGAACACCCTCTGTTCTTCGACCAGAGACGCCGAGGGATTTCTTCTGACTCACTTTACAGTGGCACAAGGCACACAGAAGCAGGCTGTGTAAATGGCGTATGTATGCATTTAACACCTTTACCTTGATATGACTCATTTACATTTATTTATTCAGCAGATGCAGGGGTACGGTGGTGCAGCGGGATTGGCCTGTGTCTGGGATTCCAGTCCTCCTTGGGGTGCCTTGCAATGGACTGATGTCCCGTCCTGGGTGTGTCCCCTCCTGCTCCAGACTTGCGCCCTGTATTGCCAGGTAATGCTCTATCTTGCCGTGACCCCGCCTGGGGCAAGTGGTTTCCGACAGCCTGTGTGTATGTTTTCCCAAAGCAACTTCCAATGAACTCTATGTAGTGTTATCATTCCACACACCTTATTCACCGCGGTGACTTACACTGCTAGATGCACTACTTAAAAATGGGTCACTCATCCATACATCAGTGGAACACACACACACACACACACACACACACACACACACACACTCTCTGAATTATGGGTGAACCAGAACAGCATGTCTTTGGAGGGTGGGAGGAAACCAGAGCACCTGGAGAACATGCAAACTCCAGACAGACTGAGCAGGGATCAAACCCAAGTCTTCTCACCACCCAGGTGCTGTGAGACAGCAGCACTACTCTCTGTGCCACCGTGCCAACTCATGACACAATATAATTTATTTATTTGTCTGGGACTTTTGCCCAAGGCAACTTACAATGTTAGGTTTGCGCATTGAGCTATTGAACAGTGATTTACTCTTTGTGCAGCAGGGTAATTTTTACTGTGTCACTTTGGGTAAGTACCTTGAGCAAGGGTCCCACAGCGAGAGGTGGGATTCAAACCTGGGTCCCTGAAGCACACGTAGGCAGCTGTAACCGCTGCACTGGCCACCACTGCACAATATAAGTCATTAGGAGAAATAAACTTGGAAAGATAACGGGGTCTTTGACAGTCGTTTGTGTGAACGCCGGGTGCCCAGTTTGCTCAGGACGAAAGCACAGAGTTGAACAGGGTGTCAGACACTCATTTTCTGCTTTGTAAAATGAGGACTAGACAGGATCCTATTTCTGCCCAGACTTTCATTCCCTTTGGAATGCCGCTAATAATACCGCCGTGTTCGGCCACCACTTGACTCCTGCAGTCAGGCGCTGGCGTAGACACCGTTTCAAATCAAATTTGGCTCTGAGGGTCCATGGGAATGTGCCACTTTGATTGCACTAAAAAAACCAGCTGCGTGACATGGTGCTTTCTAGAACTATTAAAGAACGAAAAAAAAAAATGTGTGTGTGTGTGTGTGACTGAACACAAAGAGGAAAGTGCATAGGAAGTGTTGGCTAATTGACATTTCTCCCACATGACATCCCCCCACCTCCCCATGACTGCATGTATGTATGTGCGTGTATGTGTGTGTGTGTGTGTGTGTGTGTGTGAATGCATGTGTCCATTTGTCTGTCTTTTCAGCAAAAGTGTTGTAAAAAAAAAATGGTTCCTGTCCTGCTTATTTAATTTTAAGCTGCAACATGAGTTCCTGGAGGTTTTCAGTATAAAAGTGTGCATGAGAAGAGTCACATATAAAACAGTTTCACTGGATATATGAACATCTGCGATCAGTGAGCGCAG
Organism: Scleropages formosus; assembly: GCF_900964775.1. Classification (NCBI taxonomy): domain Eukaryota; kingdom Metazoa; phylum Chordata; class Actinopteri; order Osteoglossiformes; family Osteoglossidae; genus Scleropages; species Scleropages formosus. Next base: position 24,545,855 of record NC_041819.1, on the reverse strand, counting down.
AATGAATATAAATGAAGACGGGGTGCAGGTGACCCTGGTGCTGTCTGCTCTTACTTTGAACATCGTAGACAAAACAGAATGTATTTTGCACGGAATTACAAAACTCATAAGAAGAGATGTTCCATGTAGGGCTTTGGAATGTTAACACAAAATACCTACACACATTGTCTGAACCGCTTGTCCCATATGGGGTCGCGGGGAACCGGAGCCTACCTGGTAACACAGGGCGTAAGGCTGGAGGGAGAGGGGACATACCCAGGATGGGACGCCAGTCCGTCGCAAGGCACCCCAAGCGGGACTCGAACCCCAGACCCACTGGAGAGCAGGACCGTGGTCCAACCCATTGCGCCACCGCACCCCCCTCACAAAATACCCAAGCTTGTTTATTCTAGTTACAGCAGCTGCCGGTGCGTTGAGTTCATGGTCCGAGTCTCAGTGTTTGACTCGTCTCACCTTGACCCCACCACCTCCGTACCCTGCTGTTGGACCTCACATTCATCACTCCCAATATGGTGGAACGGTTCAGATCAGGTCCTTCAGCAGGTTGCCGGTATAGGCTACACACCCTTTCTAGAACCACCAACCCCAGAACTGTGAACAACTATATTATGATTTGTCTAAAATGTATTTCTAACATGACTTCTTACTACATCAAGATTAAATACCCAGATACTTACTCATTTATGCGGCAGAGTAATTTTTACTGTATCACTCAAGGGTACTAAAGCAGGAATGGGGAGTAAAACCCGGGTCCTGTGGGGTGAACACTGATTCATTTACATTTATTCTTTCCAATATCTTTGTCTTGAAGCACTTAATGAAAAATCTAGAATAACCTATTAGAAGATGGACAAACAATTTTTTTCTGTTTAAATATTAAGTGAGGGGGAAACTGCATAAAAGGAGAGGAAACAGAGCTCCAAAGGCTGATATTACACAAACAAACAAACAAAAGCCCAATTTGCTGTCCAGAGTTTCTGGATATGCTAATAATATCAGCATATGGTGACGAAAAGACACCACTGTGTGAAAACAGAAAATAAGTCTAAATAGGAGCTATGAGGACAAAGCTGCTTTCTGAAAGTGTTTAATAATGCATTGCACCTCAGGTGTATTGTTTGTTGTTATGTATAAGTGTCGCCCCCCAGGCCGTGGTGTGCGGCAGTAATTATAGTGTGTTCGTGTCGAAATGGAGCGCATCGCTGCGTCTCTCCCTTTCTCACACACACGCACACACACACGAGTTGCCCTCGCAAGATGCACCCCCACGCTGGTGACCCCGGAACGGAGGCGCAGCGCAGTTAGAGTCTTCCCGACACCTCCAGCTGCGAACAATTAAATAAGGCAAACAAATTACCACGAAAATCTCCAGTTCGGATCTGAGAAGGACCCCCGCTGTACTTTTTAGAAAGTTACTTAACTGCCCTGAATTGCTCCAGTAAATTACCCAGTTGGAGAGCTTATGAAAAATTGCCTTTGTAGAAAAAGTGTGACTACTCTACAACAAGATAATAATAAAACAGCATATTTATCCCACATATACCAATTTGAATTACTGGTACAGTGATGCCTCATTGAATGCAATCATTCAAAAGTAACTGTATAAAAAAAGCAGCCAAGATAATGAAAGAAAAGTAACCCCACACACACACACACACACACTTTCAGAACCGCTTGTCCCTCACGGGGTCACGGGAAACCGGAGCCTACCCGGCAACACAGGGCGTAAGGCCGGAGGGGGAAGGGGACACACCCAGGACGGGACGCCAGTCCGTCGCAAGGCACCCCAAGCGGGACTCGAACCCCAGACCCACCAAAGAGCAGGACTGCGGTCCAACCCACTGCGCCACCACATCCCCAAAGATGCAAAAACACATATAATATAAGCATGTCAGTATTAATAGTATAATAATAATAATAATAATAATAATAATAAAAATAATAATAATAATAATAATAATGTGACTATTTTTGTATATTGTGTACTTTATTTTTAGATATTTTTTATCCTTTATTCACATATTCTATCTTCTCATCTGTGTCTTGTCACTGTCATTCTGTCTGTGCTGTGGAAGTTTCTCTCACCAAGACAAATTCCTTGTATGTGTGAACATACTTGGCAATAAAGCTTGTTCTGATTCAGATTAATAATAATAATAATAATAATAATAATAATAATAATAATAAAGGGTTATTATTATTAGCTGGTTTAGTTGTTTCCTTTATCTTAAGTGACAGAGAATTATTTTGTACACTAAGATACTACGCTTAAGCTACGTATTTATATAGCTGTGTCATTTTTATTCTATAAATTCAGGGTAAGTAGCATGATCAAGGGCACTACAGCAGGAGGTGGGAGTCAAACATGAGTCCTTTGGAACCTTCAGCTGCAAAGCAACACATCAAACTAACCTACCTGCTGCCCAATGCCAAGTCAAGAGTCAAGCCATGTGTTCCTGGAGCGGAGTAACAGGTGTACCGCTGCTCACGGATCTCTACCAGAATCGCTTTAGAGAGATATCCAGCTGGACAAAAATATGAACATCTTAGCTAAGCAATAACATTGTAATCAGGGAGGCACAGCGGGTAGCACTGGTGCCTCAGAGCTCCTGGAGTGTGAGTCCAGCTGTGGGTTTTAATGTGTGTAGAGTTTGCATGTTCTCTCGGTGTTGATATGGGCTTTTTCAGGTGCTCTTGTTTCCTCCCAGAGACCAAAGGCATGTGTCCAGGTGAGCCGGTGACTCTAAACTGCCCTTTGTGTGTGAGCGAATGATGCTCTTCCCCACACCCTATTTTTCCAGGATAGACTCCAGATCACCATGCCACCTGAGACAGAGTGAGGCCCCCAAATCTCGTCCCTCGACTCCTATCCCAACCCATCCTGTTCCGCTGGTGGGGTGCCGGACATTCTCACGCTCTCGCTTCATATGCGCTAATCCTCTTCGATGTCTAATAGAATTCCTGTTGCTGTAGAGGAGGGCCTTCAGCTGGAAAGCAGCATCTGAGAATCACAATGCAAACGCTGACAGCACGTTGAGCCGAAGAGCGGCTTGGGATCAACTTTTATCCCTCTCCCAGCATGAAGATACAGGGTGACTGAAAATTCACACGGGCTGATGGGAAACTAATTAATATGGCGCAACTGTTGTTTATCCTGTACAGAAATGCAGCCCCTGTGCAATTTCCTGATGTTCTGCCTCATGGTCAGATCATTAATGGAACGAATGTGTCACTTCGTCCCATTCGGCAGTTGCATATGCGTGTGTAAGACACGCATGTGTCCCCATCGATCCGAACTGGAAAACATGGACAAGTGACGCACTGGAAAAGAATGACACTTTCCATGTTGAAGGGGTCTAAAGACCTCAGTATAACATATCAGGGAAAAAAATCTAATGGAATAAGCAGTAGAGGGAAAAGAAAAAGAAAAAAAAACCACATCAAGCTCACTGTCGCCATGACAACCACAATGCAATCAGACACAGAGAACTTTAAGATTATAGGGCAAAATATTGGAGTGCTTTTCCCTATTCTTCTGACAGAATGGGAGAAAATGGGTGAAAAATCACTAATCGAAGAGATGAACAGCTGCACTCTGGGTGATAAATAAGGCATTCAGCGCGGCCTTTTAGCTTGTGTTGCGGAGCTGATTTTGCAACCCTATGAAATTCATGCTTTTAAGGGCCGAAGTGTCAGAACCTCAAAAAAGAGATTTGAGAATTTTATTTATTTATTAAAGGAACTGTCATTTGTCCAACTATTGAAACGTGTTTAACAGTTCGCGGCGATTTCTCGCTCCGCCACCCCATTAATTCTGGCTCGGGCCGACACCCGAAGGCGCATTCAAAACACATACTTTATTAATGTGGGCCGAGACGCCGACAGCAATTGATGGCATCAATTAAATGGCGAGAGCGACGACGGAGATGCTGGTGTTTAGCAAGGGATCTGAGCGGCTTCTCACGCTTGGGGGTCCATTTCCAGATGAAATATAGCATCCTAAACAGGTAATCATACTGACACCACGGAGGCATAACGGATAGCCGGCGCGCCCGATTCATTTGTTACTTTGAATTCCTCGCAGGCGGTAAAAACCACCTTTGACTCCCATCTGGAGGAGGCCTCTGATGACAGCGCAGAGTGGCCGGCGCTCTCTGCTTGCCAAATTGAAAAGCTTTTATAGACTTAAACACAATAACGGCGCCGATTTCGACCGGCGTGCATCACCAGCTTGGAAACCGTGCTTCGTGGACCGATGTTTGGCTGGCCAACCTCCCTGGACTTGCCCGGAAATGGCAGAGAAACACAAATCACACCTTTCGCTCTCATGTGCATTTATGCTTTATCATTATTTTTATAATCATTATTAATTTAATATAGCAATGCACTGCATCTTTGTGGCTGAAACGCTGCAGATGCACCACCACCGCTGTATTGATGTGAATGTGAGTTATTCCGAGAATTAAATATTGAGGCAGCTGATGAAAGATCTTTTTTAAAAAGTATTTTTACCCCCCCCCCCCACTTACATATCTTTGAAATATTTTTATTCTGATTCATTTTTCTGTTATCCACTTTTTTCAGCAGTGGACTCCGGTCCAGTTGAGCTCTTATGTTTGCGCTTCCTTTTTTTTTCCCTGTTCTTTTTCTGTAGATTTACAGGCAAGCAAATGATCGTTTATTTTGTCATTAATTCGTTTTTCATGGGACTTAATATCTTGATATGTGCTCCATGTTGTTTCTGAGAAAAGCAGTACATAAAATGTAATGTGTCAATGCAACACCTGCACAGACAGGGCCAAATTCAAACCATCTCAAGACCTCAGCCCATACCCTATGAGGCACCAGCGCTACCTGCTGTTCCACAGCATCACCCATCTATGAATTGTGTTCTTTGATCAATCTATGTGCGTCAGTGTCTCTCCATTACCACTGAAACGTCATGACCCCCAAAGTCTTAAGTGAAGGACAAGATAATTTCAATGTTGCCAAGAGCAACAGTAAATATGCACTGTACTGATGCAGCCATTCTGGACACTAACGTCTAGATCTGCTGGAAGTATGAAAGGAGTCCAAGCCGCAAATGAGCGTCATTAGCTGTAACAAGCTGGTCGTGCACCGTGGGACATACCTCTCCTTCAGCACTGGCCCTGTAAATAATTCAGCTGATTACAATTAATTAAAGATGGCAGTTTGGCTGTGACTGGTGTGTCTCTGTGTCCCATGAATCTGGTGATCAGGTGCAAATTTAGCATATTTTTCAATGTATCATGTAATGAGTATACACCAAATTCATCCAAATTTTACTAATAAAGCGATAAATATAAAATTAATTTTCACATCTAGGGTTTCAAGAGAAATGAAACCACAAAAACACTTGCTGTGGGGGGAAAACTAATGAATTTAACCAACATGTGGAAGTGAATTTGGTGAAAAATGACCACAGAAAACATTGCTTTAATACTCTTAGTTATATGGGAGAATTTACCCTGATTTCTCAGATTAAGAAGACAGTCACATAATATTTTGAGACCATGAGACTGACCTTGGTGCTTCACAGAGGCAGCAGGTGGTGTAGAGGTTGGAGCCATTTCCTCACAATCAAAAATCCTAGGTTCAAACCTGAGTTCCATACTGTAGGACCCTTGAGCAAAACACTTACCCTGATCTGATTTTGAAAAAAATAACCTAGATGTATAAATGGGTAAATCATTGTCAGCAACTTATTGCACAAACCTCACCACTATAAGTTTCTGTGGAGCAAAGTGTCTGATAAATGAATAAATAATAAGGAAGACTGTCTGGAGGTGGAAAAATGTGTTTAATTTTCCTGTTCTTCACCTCTACACCATTATTTAGACATACACCCATATAAGTAATTGCACTGTTTGTATAGTATAGTATTTCTTTATATGTACTTTTCTTCAAATTTGTTATGGCTATTTTATGGTAAATCCATCTTTTTGTTCTGTTCAATAGATGACGAGCATCCCGTGTCAGAGGCTTTGTTTGTGCGAACATATTTGGATACGGAAGTCTTATTTTCGGGTTAAGGTTAGGAGGTCAGAGGTAAAGTTTAGAGGTTAAGGCATTAGGTTTTAGGGAAGGGTTAGAGATTAGGATTTCATTAGGGGTTAGGGTTTGAATTAGAGATTAGGTTTTAGGTTTAGGTTTTAGGGTTGGGAGTTGGGGTTAGGGTTTGAATTAGAGGTTAGGTTTTAGGTTTAACATTAGATTCTAGGGCTGGAGGTTGGGGTTTGAATTAGAGATTAGGTTTTAGAGTTAGACTCTATGGTTGGAGGTTGGGTTTTAATTAGAGATTAGGTTTTACATTTAGGGTTAGATTCTAGGGTTGGAGGTTAGGTTGTAGGTTTAGGGTGAGATTCTAGAGTTGGGGTCAAGGTTTTACGGTTAGGGTTATGTACAGGGTTAGTGGTTAGGGTTAGGGATGAGGGATAGGCTAACCTCAGAATGTAGTAGTCATGTACAGAAATGTTTTGTTCATTCTTTCCAGTCTTATGATGTCATGACTCTTTTAGACCGCTGGGTTTTTACTCACTAATCCCAGATTAGAAACCCATTACATCCCGCAATCATGAGCAGCAGTAGAAGTGCAGTGTGATCACTGTAGTAATGGCCACAGCGGGCATCCACAAGGCATGGTTGGCTGTTAGATTTGTACTTCTGTTACACTAGATGGTACCATAATGCCTCCCCTCTTACCGTGCTCAAAAAAACTTCTCATTGACATCTTCAGTTCTTTTAACCACAAGAGATAGGATTGCATGTCTCACAAACGCTTGCTTCCATGTACCTACAGTGGGACCGACTTCTTCATGCTCTGCTTCTTCTTCTCCCAGGCATCCATGAAGGCTTGTTCTACCTGGACGGGTTCCAGACTTCCGCTCTTGTGGCTGAAGAAGTCGAGGACGAGTGTCGGATGCAGCGAGGAGCACTCAGAAGCACAGTGAGGGAGGAGATGGAAACGCAGCGATGCAGCAAGCCGGAATGGAGACGGCAAGGAAATTGGATTGTTTTATTCTACGCCTCTTGTGCTTGGTTTTTGTGTCCTGAGGAGCCTGTTGAAGGAACGTGCCAGGTGATATTTGGAAGATGCACTTTGAGGCAAAACCATTCAAGGAAGCGCCATAAAAGTTCTATGCACATTTAAAATACAGCTCCACCCTACCTCCAACTTTTGACCTTTAAAGCATTATTCATTTCTCCCCCAGATTTTTAACATACACTTATCCAATGCAGTCGTGGTGGTCGAGAGCAGGAGATGTGCTACACCCTGGGTAGGACACCAGTCCATTGCAAGACAATCCTTCTCTGTCTCACACGCAGAAAAGTCTACACTTTTTTTGGTATATTAACCTAGAATTGCACATGTATTGCACAACATTTAACACAAAACTAACTGTGCAACATATGACAGCATAAACTGAGAAACCATTAAAAGTCTTTGACAAGCAGTCAAATAAATGAGGTTAATAAATCCACAGGCACCGCATTATGTGAACCTCCTGGGGGAAAAAAATAAATAAAAAAAAAAAATTCTAAAAGTGAGCTCATGACAAAACAACCTTTCAGAAACCCCAGATGAGGCATATTTCACGGGGAAAACGGGCTGATAAGCTCACCCAGCTAAAGCGATTCACACTCTTCATGATAATTAGGAGCAAATTGCCATTTTATATCAGGCTAATGATCTCTGACTAGATTCTAAATCAAACTGGTTTCTCACACAGAAGAAAAATACATTTCTAAACAAATATTTGGAAGTAAATATTCTAAGCACATAGCAAAAATACATTTAAAGAGAAACGTACCTATATTACAAAGGGCAAACTACAGTATGTTATGACATGCGCTACAATATATAAGTTTTTGGGCAATATCCAAATATTTAAATGCACATCTCTTGTGGAGGTTGACCGAGGATAACTCGAGGCTGTTCCTCTGAGGAACTCAGAGGGAGTGTCAAACCCTGCACTGCTGGCTGGGGGGGGGGACCAAACCTCTCCGCAGGGTGTCTTTCATCCTCACCACTTGCCTCAAACCCCTGGTGGGAAATCCTGGAGTGAGGGAGGAGGTGTGTAGCCTCAGCATCAGGTCAAAACTTCCAATATTTAGTGGAAAAAAGCCTTTGGGTTCCACTGGAAAGACCAACATGTTCAGAATCGGACGTGGAGACGACTGGGGTTCTGACGAGCTGTTGGTGGCAGTTTGAGTGCGATAGAGAATGAAACTGAATTATTTATTTTATTCGTTATCATTGTTTTGTAATTTGACACATTCCTCGACATGAGGTTTGACAGGTTTGAGTTGCTGCCTTTAGACCCAAAGGTTGCATGTTTGAATCCCACTTCCAGCTGTAGTGCCCTTCAAGAAGGTACTAACCCTAAATGGCTTCAGTAAAATTCCCTAGATGGTGAATTGAAGGTAGTATAACATTTCAAGTTGGAGAAAGGTGTCATGTAAATGTAAAGTACTGACAATGGCTCACTCATTTATACAACAAGATAATTTTTACTGTTCAAGGCAGGTTGACCCTGCAATAAGCTTTATTTTACTTTCCACTATTTTTCCACTATTCCATATTCATACTACACTCATGCACTAAAAGGACACTTAACATATGGAATCACACACATGCTACCTGAAACCGATTTTCCTGAGTGAACCGGAGCCTAACCCAGTAACACAGGGAGTAAGGCTGGAGGAGGAGGAGACACACCCAGGACAGGTTGCCAGTCCATCGCAAGGCACCCCAAGCAGGACTCGAACCCCTGACCCGCCAGAGAACAGGATCCATCCAAACCTGCTACGCCACCATGCCCCCCGCATATGAAATCATGTGACATAAATTAAAATATCTGCAAAAAACTATTCGCTGTCAAGTCTGACCAAATATGCCTTCTTGTCCTCCGAATGATGCATTATGGGAAATGTTCTCAGCCAGGGGGAGGACTGGCCATGTCACTATTTGCATAATTAATGCAATGTTTACTTTGTAGGTGCTTTAATTATACAACATCTGTGGGCCTGACAGCATATTTATTCAGATCAGGGACAAAAGCAAATGTCCTGCAGGTAGATTTTCGCATACCGTAAAATGAGCAGTGAGCGCAAGCAGAGGCCCCTGTCATTCTCAACAGATGTTTGAGTGAATCAAACAAGGGGGTTTGTCCTCTGTGAATGAGGTGGAAGCTTCCTTGATGAAAGGAAATTGCTTCATGAAAATGCAGGAAATAAGCCAATACAGAAAATGAATTTTCATTATTTGCGTTATATGCATGCACAATATAATGCATTATAATAATTATTAATGGCAGTGGGGGTGGGTCTTACTGGGTTTCCTTACAGTCAGATTAACATTTTGATTTTATTTAAATAAAAATTATTCTGCCAAGTGATCTAAGAAAAAAACAAACAAGTGTAACAGATATTTATGGCAACAGGTAACAGACTAAAGCTCTTAGGTTCAAAAAACCCAGGTCTGAATCCTCCCGTTCCTTGATCAAGACATGTACCCTAAACTAAAACAGTAAAAATTACCCTGCTGCGTAAATGACTAAACCACCGAAAGCAGTTCGGTGTACAAACCAAACATCTAATTAAGCATAAATCACAACTGCAAGTCCTTCAATCTCCATGTTTTACACTCCAAGATATCTTGAACATGGGCGTCACATAATTAATGCCCGAATAATGATGTGAAGTCAACATTTCTACAGACCAAAAATTTACAATTAAAACAAGGGAAATTAGTGTTTCCTAGCAGAAAATAAAAGTGAACAAGGTTCCCGGAACACAGCGAGCAGTGATGTTACACGCTGTGCTTCAAAGCAGCACAAAACTCTTTGGTGGTAATGTAGTTAGTCAATTACAGGAGCATCTCTGGTGCCCGATCCAGAGTGTGTGCGCCGCTCTGCTTCCTCCATCCCTACCGTTACAGTCTCTGACATCATCTCGAACATTCGCACCTATGGGGACTCTCTCTTACTTTTAATCTCACCCAGCAAGATGCGGTAATTTCTGCATCTCCCTTAAAGGGGCTTCCTCTGGACCCGTAACGGCTCCTGTGTGGCAGGTTAGTGTCATACTGGCACTTATTCAGAAGCTCATCTCCTTGAAGAGACACAACTTCATGTCCTGCCTGGAGGCCACTCCGATTTAAAGCCGCTTCTCTGTCCGTAAAACAAATTCCCTTTGCCGCTCGCCTCGATTGCTGCGGCGCTGCGGCGGCACGCGGATCCGAAAGGCCCGCCGCTCCTCTCCGCCCGTCGCAACAAGAGGGATGAGCTGGCAGCTGGGTGTTTGCATTTAAAACAGAACGAACCCCCATCTCCAATGAACTCTCATCTCCAGCGTAATGAATCACGCTCAACCGGAGCCTGTGGTTTTGTTTAAAAATACAGCAACATGTCACGCCCGATTGCTTTTAGTAGTTAGAGCAGAACCATCATAATTTCACCACACTGGCAGAAGGAAGAAAAAAAATAGTGTTGCTTCATGTACTCTAATTTCTCTCAGTCCCAATTCTATTGTTTCCTATTTCAAATGAAGAGCAAATTCATGAATAATTTACTACAGTCAGGTACCAACACCCACTGCATGTATGTGTTGGCACAGAGAGCAGCTAACTTTTGTATCTCTTTCTGTAACTATTTCAATAGACGATCAATAGATACATTTATTTTGAAAGGATAAAATTAACAAGGCAGCAAAAACAAAACGAAGACAGTTTGCTAATTTGCTTTTTTGAAAATAAACAATACGGCAACAGAATAGAGGAAAACGAAACAAAAAAAGACTCCCAGGTGAAGTCAAATCAGGCAAAATCAACTTCTGGGGGTCCAAGTACCAGGGGCTGCCCACTCCTGGGTCCTCCAGTGTATTACCATAGGCTACCAGATAACTGAATTTCATGGCTAATGAAGGATTAGTTTCCATAATCACATTCGGCCAAGAACAATCGCCATGTCACACTGCAAAACCATGAAAGAAAGTAAGTTACAACTTAGTGTGACACACCAAAATGGAACACAGTGCCATTAAAACCAACGATTCCCGCTAGTCTTACCAGGCTTTTCCGGTAGATTAATCAGAGATCTACGGCGCTCGTAATAATCCATAGAGATGCGTAATGCACCAGGTCCCGTGGAATATTACTGGGAAAAGGGAGGGAGCTAAAGCCTCCAACAAAGATGTCCTCAGTCCTGCATCAGCACTCTTCGGGTTATTAGTCCAATTTCCATAATTAGACGAAGTCATTTTCAGCGCGATAGTGTGGAGGGGCTCGGGATGACATGTGATGATTGCTTCCTTCACTTTGATTACCAACCCTACCCGCATTTCCGAACATCTGCACACATTTCCCTCATCTGAGATGTACTTGTTTAGATTCTCGGTGGCTGAGAGACGCCGAACAATGGCTGAACACCTCTGCTCCCGTGTTCGCTAGGCCGCCCTTCTGCTCTCCAGGATGAAATTCTCATGGTGAGTCCTTCATTTTTCACATTAGTCACCATACAAATGACACCTCTCAATGAGTGCCTTATTTATCTGGATTGAGACCTACAGAACAAAATTTTGCAACAAGTGCATAATACCAGCGTTAAGCCAGTGCTATTATTATAGCAATTACTACACAGATACTGGTATCTAAAATGACATACAATTTTACAATTATCTCTTTGTACAGCTAGGTGTTTGTGAAGCACCTCATGCAAATATCCTTGAGCAACAGTAGGACAGTAACCTTCCACTTACAGCTGGACATGAAAATCGACACTTTGCTTTTCATATTTATTCACTTAAACAAAATTCTTAGAAATCATAAGGTACACATTTCAAGTAATTTCACCACCGTCCTGCTGTTAGGTGTGAAAAAGGATACAAACCTTTTGTGTCATGTTAATTTGTAAAGATTTAAAATGGTCAGTACCAGGAGCCCTTAACCACATTGCATTGTGTTTGAATAGCTGAGTAGTTAAAGACATCTAACTGGGAAGTGACTTTTCTTGGCCTGGTGGTTCTGATCTTCAGACAGAATTCTAATCTGACAAGGATTCCCTTAAGGGATTTTTCAATGGACCTCATATCTAGCCAGTGGGTTTTCACCACCAGTACATATTGAGTCTTCATGGGGACTTTCAGGGACTCTGAGCCTCTCCAGAATGGCCACATGGTATAAGACACATGTCTTGAGATTGTTTGAGCGGCACCACTGCTGTTGGGTATCCCAGTCTCCAAATGAAGGTGTAGGTTCTAGTTCTACTTCTAAAAAAGTAAGTTCTAATAGAATAACAATAACTGATGACCAGCTGCCTATCGAGGCAATCTTTGTATTTGTGTGACAGGATGACTGATTGACCTGACTGTGGTGACCCAACTCAGCTATCCCAGTATGACCACTTACAGGCCTTTCTGAAAATGCACAATGATCCTTACCACATTGGAAACACGAGCATAACGTTGGGTCACCATTGGGCCACATTGCGACTGTTGGATTCAATTACAGTAGTCCCCCCTTTATCCACGGGGGATATGTTCCAAGACCCCCAGCGGATTCCTGAAACTGCGAATAATACTGAACCCTATATATTCTATGTTTTTCCTATACATACATACCTATCATAAACTTTAATTTATAAATTAGGCACAATAAGAGATTAACAACAATGAGTAATAAAATAGAACTATTATAACAACATACTGTAAAAGAAGTTATGTGAATGGAGGCTCTTGCTCTCTAAAAATATCTTATTGTACTGACTTCCTTACGCTACTCAGAATGGCACGTAATTTAAAACTTTTTTGGACTTGTAAACAGCTGGTACTTTGCACACAAACATTAAAACTTTTCACCTCCACTTATATGTCTGTTACTTAGCCATCTGTGAAATCAGTGGGCTAATGCTGCCTTTCCAGCAGCAAGGCCTTTACCAAGGAATGTTTGGTGCTGACATACTAGGGTTGCGGTTAAATGTCAAGGTGTGTCCTGTTCTCCAAGTAAACATATTTAATCCCATCTATTTTTAAGCGGAATGTATTATACTAAACACCTGGTCAGATGTCAATCATAGCAAATGCAGTGAATGTTAATGTTAACCCTTAGTCACTACATAATTAGTGTCTCTAGCAACTTCTCTGTTCTTACTTTGAAAGGCCCATAGTCACTGTGAGTCCTTCCAGCTTGTTGATGTATTCCTTCTCTAAAGTCTTCTGAAGGAATCTGACTTCTTCTCATGACATTCTGAAAATATACTTCTAAGTTTAACCTCAGGTGAATCACTTTTGATTCCACTGAGTTCTGGTCTCATTTATTCCATCATCCATTGGTTTCCTCATTGTCCATTATGTCCTTAAGTCTCTTTGAACAATGCAGTTCAAAGTCCATTGTTCTCCAGCCCAGTTTTTAAATCCCAACTTTCATTTAGCATAATCTTCGTTTCTGTGGACACATCCAAACACATGCGGTGACCTTTTCCCAACGTTCTCCAAAATCCAACAGCACCCTATATCTACCTGTCTTTTGTCCAATGGTGACCCAACTTGGGGAAGGCCTGAGAACCTTACTTGACAGTGAATTATGATAAAAAGTACACCAAGCATTTGCCCAAATGTGCAACCATGCTATTATAAGTTGAGTTACTGATTTGTTTTTATTCTTACATGGATGGAAGCCATGTAGACACTTAATTAATGAATATAATTTCAACACCACTCTCAAAAGACATCACTATGTGGCTTTTAAATTTTCCTCAGTTTTACCAAGTTACATGGGTTCTGCTGTTCCCTCACCGCTCCCCCCAAACCTCTCTCTTCGGTTGATCCAATCGACCTGTGAAGACATTACTTTCATGGTCCAAGGATTGGACTCCAATTCACTACCTCGCTGTGCATCACAGACCTCCAATCACACCTCTGCAGGCCATTGATTCTTAAAGGCAGCGAATATGACCTGACCCCCCCCCCCGCACCACCAACGGGGCATTCAAACATACCCCACACAATCCCTTTGAAGTGAATCTTGAGTGTCATTGGGCCATTGTTTGAGCAGCACCCAGCATTTCCCGTATTTTTTCACAGTGCCAATGTGAAGAACACCTGAACACATCCAACTATTGACACTTCAAAGCTTTGAAGTGTCGGGAAAAGCGGCATCTGCTGGGTGAAAGTTGCGTGGAAACAGGTAATGTCGTGACTGTGAGTTTCGTTCTTGTCGTTTTCAAACTTGGCTCACAAAGGGCAAGTAAGGGGAAAATAATAATAAATAATGAATAAGGGAAACGCATGTCATCTTAATTATGGAAGCGGGGCACTATCTCCTTTTGAGCAGAGATGAAAGTGCAGAGCTCTTGCTGAGAGTCTGTTTAGTATGTTGGACAAAATGAAACTGTCCTCCCCAAACCACAGTCTCCTTGAGGGATGTACTACAAAGGCAAAAAGAGCACCAGGATCAAGTGCTAACATTAAAATAGGGAAAATAAATGTATGATTAGGTCATAAAACTAATTGTACATTATAGATTACACAAAAAACACTAACAAACTTTTCAATTCTATATTCTTTTAACGAAAAAGACATTTAGATGATGCTTTTCTTCGAAGCACCTTAAAATGTTAAGCTACCTATAGTTATTCACCCATTTAGGCAGTTAATAAATGTGATCATTTTTAGTGCACAGGCACCCCTTGACTTATGCAAATAGACAATTCTTCAATATGTAAGTCAAAAGTTTCGTATGTAAGCTTCCCCCTCCTCCCCCACCATTAAACATAATAGAATCAATAATTTTCCCATCTCAGTTATTGCACCTTGAGGTTTCTTCGTTTTTATTGTTGTTTTCATGCTAGCTGCTCCTTCCACGTACTCCTTTATACATGCAGCATCCTTCACTATCGTATTCACAGTCCATACGGCTAAACCTTGTTCCCATGCTATAGACGATCATCTTTGTCCACCTTCATATTTCCTTATTTTTTTCAAATTCATCTCCAAATCGATTGCTGTACGCTTGCGAGACGGTTCTCGTTTTCCTCCAAGTGCACCTTTACCACCAGGCGTTTTGAATAATGAATAGGATAGTAAATTTGGGAAAAAAGCACTACACTAACGAGAGGAGACGTGCTCCCAAAACTGGCAGGAACTGGAAGGATGCAGCTTCTTGCCTTGTCTGGCTATGCCGACTTGCGCTAAATGTATTTCAGATCTTTAGCGTACAATAAAAGCGCTATCCGTAGATAATGTGTATGCCAAGAATCTTTTACGTAAATCCGGATTTATGTAAGTCAAATTTACGTAAGTAGAGGGTGTCTGTATGAGTTAGGGTTAAATACCTTCATCCAGGGTACTGCAGCAGGAGATAGGATTCAACCAATAGTCTGAGTCTAATGGCAGCAGTTCTATCCACTAAGCCACCTGCTGCTGCACTTATGAAACCAAATGGCATTACTCCACAAATAGATTTACCCATCAGGATTTTCAGAAGTTTCAAAGTTTCAGAAGGCACATAACCAACATATGCAAATCAAGATGATTCATCACATCAATACTACAACTTAAAATTCTGGCACTTAAGAAAGAAAGAAACCAGCAATCGAATAGCAGGTGATCCTTTCCTTTATGTGTTCGTTAGAAATAATAATAATAATAATAATAATAATAATAATAATAATAATAATAATAATAAAGGTTTATAGTTAATGCTATTTCTGTCACCTGAGCAAAAAAATTTGATTGGTTATTCGCATATGAGATACTCATGAGAAGTGAAGTCCTCCAACTCATGGCTGTGCCTGTCCCCCCCCCACTCCACTTCCCCCTCTTCTCTGGAAAGTAAATGAACAGCTATCAGACAAGCAAGCATTTGCACAGCTGGAAATTACTAAATCATTTCATGTTCTGTATCTTCTTAAGAGTCTAACAGCAGGAACCCGAACCAATAATTCCTTGTATTTCCTCTTGCTGTGGAGAGGAGTCCCTATGAGGTTCTCCTATATATTAGACAGATGTGTT
Organism: Scleropages formosus; assembly: GCF_900964775.1. NCBI lineage: Eukaryota > Metazoa > Chordata > Actinopteri > Osteoglossiformes > Osteoglossidae > Scleropages > Scleropages formosus. Next base: position 24,529,826 of record NC_041819.1, on the reverse strand, counting down.
ACAGCTGTGGGATCACGGCAAGTTCACACACTCCTCATTTTGGTATCACTGTGGTTAGCGCTGCTTTTCCTTTTACAGACCACTCGAGGTACTGTCCATACCATAGCTCAGAAGGTCATATTAATTTTGCAACCAGGACCTACCAAGTGTAGAAGTGATAGCTACAGTGTGTTACCCTCTAAAAAACATCCAGGGTACACTGTTTGCTTTCCTCAGTAATAAATCGTCTGAGCCTTATCTTCTTAAACACGTACAGTATGCTTTATATAAATATTACATTTAATAATGAATTTCATATTCCATGCATCTGTTTTCTTGTAAAGACTACAATTAATTACATGGTTCAAAACAGGTACCAGCTTCATTTATTTTTTATCACCATTGCTATTGTTATTTTTCATCTGCAGTGATCTTTTTAACAGATTGAACTGGGTGCTGTATTGTAGTTATTGAGGTAATTCATACTTTACTGAGGGGTACGTTAGCAAGATGGACCACAAATGTTGTGCATGAAAATGAAACTCCCTGTTACAAAAAATGGAATATATACAGTATAATGCATAATAATGTGTATAATATATAATGCTAGAACCCTTATCTTGTAATTGATAGATCCAGGTTTGAACCCCGACTCTTGCGCAGTACCCTATAGCGAGATTCTTACCCTGACGTGATGGAGTGAAAACTACCCAGCTGTATAAATGGGTAAATAATTGTAAGCAGTGTAATGTATAAATCTCACATTTAAAATTGCTAGGAAGGTGTCAGTGGAATGAATGAATGAACAAATAATTACAATTAATAAAGAGCGATCCTGTTTATATGCTGCTTACTGACAGAAGTACAGGATGCTGGGTAAGGACACTGCAAGGCCTGTGTCTTCTGATGCAGTGATCCCCCCCCCCGTTGCAATTCAACCTCCCGAGCCGTCAATCATCATGCAGCACGGCCTCGCACTGTTTAGCTTCTCAACCTGTCAGTAAACACCTTCGCCAAAGGTGTCTCTGTGTCTCCCTGCCACACACGTCTCGGGATTGACAGCATGTCAGTCGTCTGTCGGTCCCAAGGCCTGGGAAAGAGAGGGATTCTGATCTCTGCGGTTCGGCTGTTGTGGGCACTTGGGGGGGGGGATGTCAGAGCGGGTTGGGCTTTGTCGAATCCAAAGATAGCAGCTCTGGCACCCCCCACCCCCTGTCAAGTAACTTGTGCTCTCTTACTTAGCTCCGCCCCCGACTCCCACCCGCCTCTCTCTCTCTGGACCTCCGTAACACATGGTTAGCCAGTAGCTGTCAGCGGTGCAGACCACACCTCTCCCTAATTGTACTCCATTTAATTAACACCCCCGCACCTCTGGAAATGGATCTGCGGCCATCGAGTTAGAGCCGCCGGCGGTGCCTCAGACCAGGGTGCTGGTAATTAAGATCCGTGTAGGACAGTCATTATCCACCGCACCTCCATTTATTAGCGCCCGCGCCGAATACCGGGCCGATACACGGATGGGTCTATTAGGGAAGAGCGCCACCACTCCATGTTCTGCAATGCAGCTTCTTTAGTCCAAGTGTGCTCTCCCTTTTGGGCTCAAACCAGAGGTGCCAAGTCCAGAAGCAGTTGACACAAAAGATGGCAGAATTAGATCGTCAGACTACTTCTATTACACCTATCATAAATTTAAAACTTTTTATCTTGGCTGCGGAATGAAAATAGATAATTTTTACTAAATTCAAAAATCAGATCCTGAATGCTTTATCACCTACAATTTTTTCTGTGATGAGAATTATTAGAAGTATATTAAACACACTACCAGTGCTGAAAACAGATAAACATATCTTTTTAATTAAAATATGTAAAAGGTGAATATGATTTTGGGGTGCGGTGGCGCAGTGGGTTGGACCGCAGTCCTGCTCTCCGGTGGGTCTGGGGTTCGAGTCCCGCTTGGGGTGCCTTGCGGCGGACTGGCGTCCCGTCCTGGGTGTGTCCCCTTCCCCCTCCGGCCTTACGCCCTGTGTTGCCGGGTAGGCTCTGGTTCCCCGTGACCCTGTATGGGACAAGCGGTTCTGAAAGTGTGTGTGTGTGTGTGTGTGTGTGTGTGTGTGTGTGTGTGTGTGAGAATATGATTTTTGAAAATGCCCTGTTAGGTAAAATTTACTGTAAGCATGCAATGTTATACGGTCTGATTTATACACACAGTCTGAAATCGAGCAGGGTCATGGAAAGCCGGAGCCTAATCCGGCAACACAGGGTGCAAGGATGGAGGGGGAGGAGACACACTCAGGACGGGATCCCAGTCCATCACAAGGCACCCCAAGCAGAACTCGGACCCCAGACCTGCCGGAGAGCAGGACTCGGCCAAACCCACAGTGCTACCGCAGCCCACAGTCCCACTTAGGATATATGTATATTGTAACGACCCGCGTTACTGGTATTTAGGTGGGGAGATGTTTTGTGTAAATAGTTGTATTGTGGATAACTTGTAAATAGTGTATGTAACCACTGGGGGCACTTAGGGAGAAAATAATGGGGCGACTGTGCCTAGGAGTGTGTTGGAAGAGAGCCTGGGGGTGTTAAGCAGGCTGGAAAGGTTGGCTGTAGATACAGATCCTGAAAGAAATGGAGTCTTTCCACCAGAAGCATTGTTTCTCTGGTGCTGGTGCTGCTGTATCCAAACCCACGGTGCTGCGTGCCACAATATATATTTCTGAGAACCTGTTCTAGAAGCCTTTCGTTTGAATCTGGGTTCCGGGACATCTTTAATGAGACTTTACTGTCTCCCCATACATATTTTATCCATGGCAGAAATATCCCGATAGAACATTTCTCTGTCCTTTTCAGTTAGATAGAGAGAAATACCAGTGCAAATTCAAAAAAATGACATATTGCACCCCACAACTTTGTATGTTTCCAGCATATATTTGAGAAGCTCACATTAATTTTGACTCCTTACAACAAACAGAACAAGAGGGGTCACCTCAGCTGCATACAACTTTGGGTGATGACAAAGCATTATTCACATTTAGGCATTCTCATCCCATAAGAATCAAATATTTTAATGTCACAGCGATGTTCGGTGTTGCACAATATTTTTCTTTCTAGAAGAAATTTAGTGCTTAGGCTGCATTGTGACCAAACATTTATGTGTGTGGTTCGCCAAATGTGGGCACAACTGGTAGTGTGGTGGGTAGCACTGTTACCTTGGGACCCAAAGGTTGCAGGATTGATCCTCACCTTTGGCTGTAGTACTGCTAAGCAAGGTACTTACCTTAACCACACCTGTGTAAATGGGTAAGTAATTGTAGGTGGACTACTGTTATAAGTCACTTTGGGGAGAAGTGTCACCTAAATAAGTGAATGATGTGTATATGTCCTGGAAGTACATGTGTGTATATAGAACAAGGTGTTTCTTTGCAATATTCCCTGAGGATCATGAAAGCATTTAGTTCCTATCTGCTTGATTAACATAAACATATATTTATTTAATAGAAAAAAATGTATATACATGAAGATATAAATTACTCATGTAATGGACACACACACATTGTCTGAAACCACTTGTCCCAAGCGGGGTCGCAGCAAACCGGAGCCTAACCCAGCAACACAGGGCACAAGGATGGAGGGGGACGGGACACACCCAGGACAGGATGCCAGTCCATCGCAAGGCACCCCAAGTGGGACTCGAACACCAGACCCACTGGAAAGCAGGACCCGATCAAACCCGCTGCACCACCACGCCCCCCGCTCATATAATGTTCATTCATTTTTACAATGGAGTGTGACAAATGGATGAGAAAAGTGTCTGCTAAATGAATAAACGTAAATGTTCCATTTGAAAATTTTGAAAAAAAAAAAAATAGAATTGTGAAAGTTTTACTTTTTTAAAGTGATTTGCTTTCCGTCTCTCACGTATTATAATTATAAAGTGTCATGTCAGTGTTGACCGCGCTTGCACCGCTATTATTTCTTCATTTATCTGAAACTTTTTCCCAGAGTGACTGAAGAATTAGTTGTACATGAAAGAAATAACATAAGAACATGGTGACTGTAATAATGCAGGGAAAGAGCAGTGAAAAAATGTGGCAGATGTGAGTATGGGGAAGAGGGGCTCAGATCTCCTGAGGAACTTCCTTTTAACCTTTGACGGGTGATTTCTGCTTTGCTAATGGGCGAGGACATCGGCTAAGGAGATGAGTAATAACAGGCATTAGTTTTTAACGCTAATGGATGAGGGACAAACTTTGAAGTAACATTCTTCCTATCCCATGAGATTTTTCAGACATAGCTGGTACACTTCCAGCCGGGTAGGTTCGCAGGACTGTGAAGGACTCAATAAATGTCCCATTGGGCTAGAAGAGTGTAGACTAGATGGTTTTGGTGGTAGGTCGTAATAGGTCAAATCAACCACCCCATTGAATGTAAACATACAGGTGTTTATGCAAATAAGCAAGACCATGCTTAGGAAGCAATTACTATTATATGTACTCATTCATTCAGTATTGTCCAATGGTGGGTCTAGGTGGTCCACAGCCTATTCCAGAAACGTAGGCCGTGAGCCATTGTACACCCCGGATGGGACGACATACATACACTCATCAGAGTCATATACACACTACCCACTGCGCCACCATGCAGTCCATGCTATACATAACACAAGTTTAAAAACCTCCTGAATACGGAGCCCATAAGATGAAAGGTTTGTTTCTGAGAAGGAACATCCAAATTGCCTCCATAACAGACGGAATCTGTAGAGGTTACTGGAAAATCTTTGTGAACGAAGGCCCAGAATTTTAATGCAAAGCCCGCAAATGCCGATCGCTTTTCAAAACTACAGCCGGCTACAGATTTCATTTCCCGATCATCTTAACGAGCCGACGGTGAAAATCTCACCTTCGCTTTTAAATTAAGATAGATTAATTTACGGCTCACCAACGAAAGTGCCAAATGAAAACGATTATTCAGTGGAATCCTCTTTGACCATATACGTTGCCAGTGAGGTGACATCTGTTTATGCTGCCATTTCGCCGTCATGTGAACTTACAGGATGCCAGACCAACAATCCAAAAGTCACCAAAAGAGCCAAACTTCCCACCCAGCGTTTATTGTGCGTTTATTAAAAAGAGCAAACTCACGAAGGAGACCCGTCATAGGAATGGGCTGTGTTTGAAGTGTGGGCTTTCCGAACGTGTCCATCAATCATGCGACTCATTGCATATTTCTGCAATACTGGCAGTCTTTAAAATGTCATTAGCGGTCATACCAATCAATTCTCTGGACAAGGCCATCGCCTGTTGGCCTTTGAGGAGGCCCGTCACCTCTTTGCAGGGAGAGAGATAACGGGCCTGTAACACGGGGCCCATTAAAACGATGAGCTCCTGGCAGGCTCCCAAAGGCTCCTGGGAGATTCGCCTGTTGATTTGATTTAACGAGGTAAAGATTAATGGCTTCTCCCACTTGTTCCGAAAGCTCATTTATGGACCTTCTCCCATTACGTCAGACACAACAAGACGGACTTGCAATCCATGTCAGTCCAAGCATTTGCATAAATGATTATCGAAGAATAATTCACTTTCTTCAATTGCATGTGTATATATTACTTTCACTAATAATTATGACACATTCTTTTCTGAGAGACACACAAAACACATTGCACTGCGCACACCACATCCGATTTGGAAAAATAAGAAATAAAAAATGTTCAAAATAAAACAAATAAACCTTTCATTTTTTAAATTAAACGATTTTCTAAAACTAGAAAATTGTAGCATTTTTCCTCTTCTGTTTTTGAACTGAAAAGTGACTGTAACTTATTAACATACCTGCACAGTCTTAATAATATATATATATATATATCAGTAGGAAATAAATGTCAAATTCTGATTTTAAATCTGTAATCAAAAATGTAGGTGCACTGTAAGCCTGCCTTACAAATTACATGCGTAAATGCTTTCAAATTCTAAATGTACTCATAACACATTTATAACGTATTAAGGAAGTGTCATTAACCAGACAGTGACAAATAGCCCCTATTAGACATGCTGAATGATTTCAATATTTTTAGGACCACATGATCTGGGACTGGGGCTGAGGAATCGATTAAAACTGTCATCCCACATACCAAGCCGGGACCTAAATCCTCATCAGATTATCTGTTTTAACTGCCGATGTGAGAGGTACAGGTGAACAAGAGACTCACGCAGCTACGCCCCCTGCTGGTGGAGATGGCTGGTTGGTGACTGGGTGGAAGAGCTCACTCTGAATGCTCAGGACCATGCTGATGATGCTTCCTCATTCTCGGTCATGGACTGCAGTTCCACTCTGCCTTTTCGTCAGAAGGGTTAGGGTTAGGGTTAGTAGGGTGATTATACCGCATTTTCCGGGTGAAACGGTGCCACCTTGGAGGCTCACAGCAGTGTCACTGCAACCACCAGACAAACAGGACTGTTTCTTGGACGGATGCCCTCACTGATCCCTGCTGTGTGTGTGGAGACATTATAAGCAAACATAGAACAGCTGCAGACAAGTAAAATCAGGGTTGGAACTGAGAGGTTAAATACCACTGTGGTAGTTCTGAAAACTACCGTAGTGGTATTTGCCACTGTTTTCCCTCCTGCAGAGCTTGTAGAAAACATTTCCATTTCCATTTATTCATTTAGCAGATGCTTTTCTCGCACAACTCAGAGTAAACAAAAGATGCATTTCATCAACAGATATAGAGATGCAGAAACACGATTCTGAAAGGACAGTCAGTTGGTCCAAAACCATCATTTTAGCTACTAGCACCGAGTGCCTGCATCTGTAATTAATACCTACATTTTTTTTAAAAGATAGTGTTGAGTTAGTTTATGGAGTAGATAGGAGATCATGAGAAAATTGAAGGAGGTCTGTTTTGAAACGTTCTTGAATGTTGAGAGGGATTCAGCAGCTCCGAGTGACTGAGGGAGATCCTTCCAATACAATGGAGCCAATTGACAACCTTTGGGTTTGGCTTTTCGTGTCTCTTGTGTGTGGGGTCACCAAGAAACTATGAAGAAGTGACCAGGTCCTGTAAGCAGCTGGGAGCAGATCCAGTGATGGCCTCCGATGACTAGAACGTTGAAGGTGAAACAGGCAGCTACAGGGAGCAGAGAGAGGAAACTGTAGCTGAGCTGCCCAATAGGCACACACACGTGGACAGGACCCAGTCAGACCTGCATCAAACTCAGCTTCAGCCTAGCGATCCCTCAACGGTCACTTAACATGTTTCGGCAGCTACCGTTAGACCTGAGGGGAGTGAAACGACAAAAAGAAGGTCTTTGAACAGCTACTGTGAATGAGGAACTAATTTTCACACCAGGGTCTGAATGACAAAGAAAAACCAGCACTTTCTTTTGTTTTGGCTTTTCTTCTTTGCGACACAGGAGCTCCTTTCCGCTGGTATCCTTCCCTGTCTACGCCATCCGTGGACAAAACGCGATTTTATATGGTTATCCCCATGAAAATGACTCAATTTATCAATAATAAACTTGCGCACATCGCTCTGTGAAAGATGCAACTGCATTTTTTGGAGTTACCCATCAATCATTAAGGTTGTTGTTTTTAGGAGGCCTGTGTCAGGCTGATGGAAATGCTCAAGCGTAATGGAGTGAAATGCTAATATTTTGTCGAGCCTGTCGGCGATCTGCATAACACCCGAGAAATCTGGCAGGATGTCTTGCTAAATTGTTTTGCATCACAAATAGACATGATAAAATGGTAAAACATGTTGCAAAAAAACAAAGCTGTCACTTTTTTGTACAAATAATGCATGTCAGTTTGCCTTATTATTATGATGATGATGATGCTGATGATTATTATTATTTAATGATGCACACTTCATAAATATGCATTGCGATGGACTTCCTCGTGGCCTGTGCTTCCAGGATAGACTCTGGAACACCTTCACCCTGAAGTGGATGAGTGGTTGTTAATAATGGATGGGTGGAAGGATAGAATGGATGGTTGACCTGACATGACCTTGAGTTTTTTGGTCTAACTGATACCACACCGGCTGTGAATGCACAAGTGAGGCTGAAGTTTGCAGATTTATAGCCCCGGGAGAAAAAAGTCTAGTTACGCCCCCGAGAGAGTCAACGTCAGTTTCTTCAGCGCCCATCTGCGAACAGGGCTAAGTGGCCCCGCTTCCGAACCTGCGGCTCTGACTCACAGTGATGTCAGTACATTTGTAAAACTGGTCTAATACAGCCTGGATGTGATACTGCACAGCACTCGTACCCTTCTGTCACCACTGCGCTTTGGACTCGGAGGCCCTGAGTTTGTGCGCTGGACTTGTCAGCGGTCCAGCCAGGGGACCTTGTTGCTGTCAGTCGTGATGGAGGGCCTCGGGAGGCGTGATTTGAGCAGCTTTATGCAGGCAGCTCTTCCGTGGCGCATGAGAGCCCAGAACAGGCCTTCAGTCCAAGGGCACAGATGGGCCCCGAGTTCCTCGACCGCAGATACAGACAAATCTCTTGCTTCAGCCTCACTTCCCTCATTGTTCCTGGGGCACTTTTTAATGCACAGCCTTCTGTAAAGTGTATAAGTACAGCCATGGCACGTTAGCGCAAAATAATTCATTACGCTTTTACAGTGACAGAAATGAACAGTGCACCAACTGGAATAATAATAATAATAATAATAATAATAATAATATATATGTAACACAGATGTTCTTTAAAGCGATAGATAGATAGATAGATAGATAGAATGCATTCATGCAAAGAGGTTCTTTCATAAAAAGGGGATCTTCAGAAGACAATGAAAGAGGACAGAGGACATCACAAGCTGCACAGAGTCTCCATGCAGGACCATGTCTCTGCATCCCTGGAGCCGTGCTTTACAACCCACTCTCTAAAATCCCATTGAACCTGAGCCTATCTGCCCTGCTGTGGCGAAAGAAGCAAGTCATGTGGCTCAGCCATAAAGTGCAGTTATTATCCATCTATCGATGGATGTACGAGGGAAGAGCCCTTTTTATGATTCCCACTGCTCCTCCACGTTCCCTCTGAAGGACCTTCATTTCTGGTGACATGCAGGTGTCACAGAACCGGTTACAGATGTGGATTCAGACTCTGAAAATCATGTTCAGCAACTGGCTGCCAGGGAGGATTCAAAATTTATTATCATCATCATTATTATTATTATTATTATTATTACTCAGACATGAAGAGCCCAGTATTAAAATATATATTATTTTATGAGCTCAGTATTAATTATCTTTTCTTATTTCAGTTTTGTATTCCCAGAAGTAAAGTTTTATTAACGTGTGACAATGTGCAACACAAGGAGGCATGAGAGAAGAAAAGAGTGAAAATATGCAAAAACACTCAGTACTACCAGCACATATTTCAGAAGAAATTCACCAACGTACCTCATCACTATTTGTGATATTAAAAGAATATAGCTAAAGTACTTCACTTCTTTATGGTAATTTATTCTACAGGTTGCTCTCTGGTAATCTTTTTACTGCAGGCAAATTGTTAAACATAATAATTTATCCTGCCTTTTGTGATCATATGAGAGAAAAACAATACAGAATATAAGAGTAAATCTTAAGAAATTAATTGAATTTTGAAATTTAAATCACTGGTGATTATATCATAACTATATTTCTTCCATTATTTTTTGACAGTACAAATTAGCACTTTTGATGAAAAATACATAGTGCTGTATTGAAAAATCCAGGTGACTGATTGAAAATTGCTAGAGGTATTGATACATGTCCACTGAAGTCTTAATAAAAGTCCTCATGTGAAAAAGGGTGAAAGTTCCCCTTGAACTCGGTGGTATATGGCAAGAGATGGAAAAGAATAATACAAAAACAGAGTTCCTCTGACAATCACGGTACAAGGCCACCTGTTCCATATCAAGAGTATGTTTTATGTAAAACCTCAAAAGTTATTCTACATCCTCAGTGATATCCTCAGTGTCATTGATTGCTGCAATGTACAGGACCTTTTACACAATTTTTGTTCATTTTTGCACTTGTCCACCATTTACACTTTTTACACTCACACACCCACCCACAAATAAACAATTACACAGAGACGAGATTTGTGCACCATTCCGCATCTTTGACATACTAACCTCACATAAACTATAAGGTAGTGGTCGTGGAAAGAAAAATGATTGCAGGGCAATATCCATTTATAGTCCTTGGCATAGCCCACAGTCATATCTCGCGAATCCAATAAAGTTGAACATTTATGAAATAACCCTGGATTCTCTTTTATGAGATGTATAAGCCAATTCAATCCACTCTGGCCTGGCATCCATCTCTCGAGCCGCCCGCCCACGGCTACAATAACGGCAATGTTTTTTGTTCCCCGCTAATGTTTGCTTTTACTCTCTTTCCCTTTCACAATGACTTTACATGTAAACATCAGAAAAATAAATGGCATCTAAAGATAAAGTAATTTATGATGTAATAGTAAATGAGGACACAACATTGTATTGTGAAAAGTAGCAGTGATACAGGTGCAAACTTTTGAGTGTCTTGCTTATTTTAATTCCTTTGATTTGCAAATTGATTTTGATCAGGCACAATATATCACTTTTTTCAGTTTGAAAAAGCAGTCACTGACTATGTTTAATTTATTTTGAATAGATATCTTCATTATTGTGCGCATTTATTTATTTGGCTTTTGCTGGACAATCAGATGTAATGTAACGATTAACGAAACAAACATAAAAAGAAAGACTATACATGTATTATAAAGTATATATATATATATATATACAGCTGGGTAAGTTGAGTAAGTTACTTACCCTAAATTACTCCTGTAAAATTACCCAGCTGTACAAATGAGTTAATAATTTAATAATTTATTTTAGAGAAAAATGTCAGCTAAATGAAAAAAAAAAATGTTTATGTACTTCACAGAATAGATAACTTGTCTAAAGGCAAGCTTTCCCACCTGAAAGCGATTTTAATCCATTTAACAGGAAGAAATACTTCCAAAGGTTTCTGCGGGAGACTGAAAGGGGCAGGTTCACACCAGGTTAAAGTTCACAGTCATGTCTCACACTACTGAACTCATTAATTACTCTGATTTCCATATCAAAGTTCTCTGCCCATTACAAAGGCATCACATTCATCTCTCTTGTTAAACAAAAGCATTTGGCTGCAGCACCACAAGCCTTTACTGGCAGTATAATCAGATTTTGTGATGAATTTGACCACAGCAGAATTACTGGAATTATTGGATTACTACTCAGTGTGCATTGCTCATACTCAAGCTAAAGTCTCTTATTGGATTCACATGGCAGGCATCTGACATCATATTATGTAAAAGGTAGAGGAGAACTGATATATTCACAGAGGAAGGATACAATATGCACATGGAGGTCATGTTATATTCTCAGATGGTCATAGTTCATGCGGAAAACATAGTGAGAGAATGTTGCCATCACACTGTGACCATGCCAAATCAAGCTGGGATCATGAAAAAACAGAAACACCGTGTAATTGTACCACATCACATTGGGAATATGAGAAAGCATACTGTAATCATGTCACATCACACTGGAACCATGAAAAATTGTGCTGTAATCATACCACATCATACCAGGACCATGAATAGTCACACTGTAACTGTGACAAATGACACAGCGGTCATAATGCATCATAGCAATCATCATAATTGAACCACAAAAAAAAAACAACAAAAAAATACAGTAATCAGGGCACATGACCCTGCAACTGCAAAAAAATCACACTGGGATTTTTTTTTACTCCTGAGAAATCACACTACTTCACACTGGGACACGGCCAGCAACATGGTATTCCTTTTACGACGTGCATCCAATTTGCCCAACCGTCCATAATAGGAGAAGGAGCATGAAAGAGCTAGAAAAAAAACACAATGAACCCAGGGCCATGAGAGAAAGGAAACAACCAAATCACCAACCGAGCCCCGCATCATGGCTATGTCTGCTGCTGTGAATCACACCACTTTTTCTGTGCAACATCAACAAAGTTCTTTGTAGTGTGAAGGACTTCTTGCCACAGGCCCAAAGTGCCATTTGCCGGGAGCCAGTTTATTAGTGGCCTGGAGTGAATGCGATGAGAGCCTCATGGCCTGGAAGCCCGGCTGATGGAACTCTGAACCATTGCAGTACTCTCTTTCCTGTCCTCCATTAGATTGTCTCAACCCATGCCTGGGAGAATGTCTTGCAGACCAGCAGCGGAAGGAGCCGGCTGGGAACGGACCACAGAGGCTCTGTTATACTCTGTTACACTTGCTTCACCTCGAGTTCCCTCTAGGATCGCAGCTTCTTTTCTGCCATATCGCCACTTATTGTTTTCCTGAAGTGCTTAATCTTAAGGGTTTGGAAAAATGGTTAAATCCATTTCATAGTGCTCATTTTCTTCTCGGCTATGTAGGAAAGAATGGGCTTAATTAAGAGGAACTAATGCGATTCAGCGACACTATTTTGAAGTCCTCAGGAGGGAACCGGCCGTACTGGTCAGCGAAAGGTCACGTGACATGGAACGTGAACTTCAGCAGGCAAAGCCGCTCACTGGGTGTTGTGTGAACGTGCCTTTGATTTTCTGTCATATCCACCACTGATGATTTATGAAGGCCAAAAGACCATCTTCCACAGTCATCACTCCTAATATCAAGCTGTAGTCAAGCACCATACCCATATACCCGCAAGGGGCATCTGTGTTCACATGACATACTGTCAGTTTCTAGTTGGTCTGTACTGTTATTTTCATAGGTAAAGCCAACTATAGCAAACAGTTTAACATCAAACACCTTTGACAAGGTTCCTTCATACCACCCACAGAGTCCTGAAACAAAAAAACTGGGAAACAAAGAAGAACATAAAGCACTATGGTAAGCACACTCATGGTGGGTAGAAAAATATTACAAACAAACATACAAAATAGCCCACCTCAGTAGTGCAAAAATAATTAACATTACCAACAATAATAAAAAACTCTGAAAAAGTTCTTAAACATAATTAAAACAAGAACAGTCTATGTGGCAAAGGATGATGGGAAGGCTTCCTTCACCCTTCTGCTACAATATGCAGTAAAATCGTAATGAAAAATGAAGCACAACTGTGTACATATAGATGTGTGTGAAGATGACAACATGTCTTTAAAATAGTTTTGTCAGAAAATAATTTAATTTTCAATGACATGAGGGATAGAAACTTTCAGGAAAACTAAAAAACAAAAACAATATTTAGACAACATAAATTCACAAGATCAGTCTGAGCTACAGCATATATACAATCTTTCAGAAGATATGATGTAATTCCTGAGTCATGAAAGTTTTTTTCATAAAACAGGTAAATGAAAATTATTCTTGTATTTATTTACCTGAGAAAAGCTGTGTCTGTCTTTTTTGATTTTTGAATCTCTCAGTGCTGCTTATTGTAGTAGATGAAAACTTTTTATGGATTTTCTGTGTTGAAAAACTTAGTCAATCAACATTTTCTAAGAGAAAATTGTATGTAAGCTTTTCATCGAATTTTATTTATAACGTTTAATCCTTTATGGCAATGGATGAAAGGCAATAAATCTGTAAAAAAGAAATCTTCATTGCCCAGAAATCACCATCTGTTCCTCTCATTGCAAACACCTGTGGCTGTCAAATGTAGTACAGATACATAAATTATGAATTTTTAATGCTACGACAACAAGAGATTTTGTCAGAAGATCTGGGTGACAGATTATTATTGTTATTCTTTATCTCCAATTTTCATCCAAGGAAGCTTAGAAGGTTATGTTATCAGTGTTATAGTGATTTACCCATTTTGACAGCAGGTGTTTCACGATCAAGGATACTGCAGCGGGAGTGGGATTCAAGCACATAACCCATCCGAAAGCATGGTGATTCTCTAACCAGCGCAAAACCTGGTGTCCTGGTGCATGGTCTAGGATCCATTTAGTTCAGGTTCGAGCTCCTTTCAGAGTGACGAACATCTGGTGACGCCCAGATATAACCAGTCAAGTGTGAATATAACAAGTTTTATGTGAAGACAAAGGTCCCAGACCGCTTGAATAACTGATGAGTCGATCCCAGAGCCTTTATCACTCAGAGTTCAGTGCAGCTTGTGCTGTTGGGAGTTATTAAGCTGCAACTTTCATCGACACAAAACACATGAAATGTCAGCCCACTGGAGACACTTTGTACCATCACACGTTTTATTATCTTTATTCCACAGAGATTTACAGCTGACATCACTTGTTGACTTACATAGCTGGGCGCTTACAGGAGTAGTTGAGGTTAACTAAATTTCATAAAGGTACTTGTTGATCTAAAGCCATAAAATATTCCTCCAAAATACTGGGTTTAATTATTATTCATTACTACACTGCTTTGAATGCAAATGGTACAGCTGAAGCAATACGGTTTCACCGTGTTCCAGTTTATATTTTACCCCCTAAGTCTCCCAAATATTTTTTTGCAGTTTTACATCTGCAAGAAAAAAAAAAAAGATCACAATGCTATCTGCATTCTTATGTATCTTTAATATCTACACTTTGCTGCCAATTTTACATTCTTATTTCAGCATTTTGGGGCCAGTTTCATTACAGTTTTTTTAACCAGCGTATGTTCAGCAGGGGTCCCTTTCTGCTGCTGATGGCAGCTCTGTTGTCCCGGGTATAATGAAGGCATGGATTTATTCACCCAAGTGCTACAGTAAGTACAAGCAAATGGCCCAAACGGATCGATAGATTATTAAAGCCAATTTGGAACCTGGAAGGTTGTCTGGTTATCTCTCTGAAAGGGACTGATAGCATCACGTTTGTCTGCTAAGCTCTGTTTATTTTGCCTGTTCCTCCACAGCGATACGTCTCCAGGATCTCCACCGATGTCAATGTTTTTTGGGTTCGTCCATGGGCTCCATCCTGCTGTCCACCTACCGATTTACAGTGCGTTCGGTCTGACTTTCCCTACCTCAGTGCATCTAGGAAATACTGTTCCTCAGCTCAGCAGCATCACTCCCTTTCTCACTTTACTCCATTTCACTTGCTGAATATATCTGTTTTACAGATGTGATTCAGGTTAAGTATCTTCCTCGAGGGTACAACAATGTGGCCCCTGTTGGGACTGGATCCTCTGCAGCCTCTGGGTCACGTGGGTCCAGAAAATGAGGATTCTGAGCACTGCTCCGACTCATCCTTGCTCTCCACGGTTCTGTGAGCCTGAGCGCTTTGCTCCAATTAATCCGGACGGCGCTCAGCAGACACTCGGGAATGGGGGCGTCTTCGGCGGCATCAGAATCCATTTCATACCGCCGCCTTCATGTGCTGCCAAGGCCGCCCGTCCCCCCCAGGGGTAATTCATTGCGGCTGGAATGTTATTTCTGCTCCCAGCATCCCGCTCCATCTTTGCCAGACCTCCGGCCCCTTTCTCCTCAGAAGATAGTCATCCAGTGATTACCTGCCATGGCTGTTGTACTCACTCCTCAGCCCCCTGGTGCCTCCGTGCCCACCGTGTTCCCTCTAAGGAACGGGCCCATCCCACGTGTGTCCAGGCTTCGGGCCTTTCCCACGCAATCATTCACTGACGGCTTTATTTCCTGCCCTCTTAAAAGCATTTCTATGAAGCAACTCACGTTGTTTACTGCCATTCGAGGATTTCCAGAGAACAGTGGGCAGATTTACTAGAGTATACAGGCCCACCATCTGATAAGCAGAGGCAGATCAAACTGACTGCTCATTTGATCCCACGGAGATGATGCAGGATTGCAGATATGATCCCACAGGGATCATTTGAGATCACATGGGCTCTTGCTCTGTGTTGATTGAACTATACCAGTTTACAGGATATGTGTTTTTCAAATAACCCTGGTAGAGGGTAGAATGCCCTCAGAGGTTTATGCATTTGTTCATGTTAACTCAGTGCTTTAAATCTAACCCTCGACTGACCGAGGCTCCAAATCCTGGAGCCTGTCAGATTTTTAGTTTCTGAAGTTGTAAGATGAGTTAAGTAAGTGGGTTCAAATCCCTCTCATGACAGCTCTGGGTAACTGCGATTGGCTTCCCATCACCCCAGTTACAACTTCCATTTTGAAATTCGTCGGGAGTTAATTGGTAATTTTGGCTGAGATAATCGAAAGGACCAATTCATGCAACCAACGTAACAATCCGCATCTGCTGTGCATTCAGCATCCATTTGTCCAATCGATTGTTTTTGTGAGACTGTACTATGCGTCGTCGCCATGCATTGGGAATGTTGTGTTGTCCCTTCAGAAATGCTTTCTGTCCAATTCTGTGTGAGGCATTTCAGAAGTGCCTGTTGGTAAAGAAAGCATAGGGCAGAAGCATGGGAAAGACGCTTGGCAAAGCTTTGACCGCAGATCCCTGTTTTGATAGCGTTGCGTTGATTGAAAGGATGGGAAGCCGGTGGCCCTGGGCCCGTGCTGCGGCAGCAGAAGGACACATAATCTCATAGTCAGAGCACGATCGATGGTTTCGACAAGCCAAAAACAAAACGTGCACTGTGCACATATTTTGTTAGGAGGACCCTGGAGCAGAGAGATGGTGAAAGAGCATGTGTCCAGGTCAAAACCAAACAACCTCTTTTGACTCGGCTTGTACACCCTATTCTGTCTCATAATGGATAGTTCCTTTCAACACATCTGTTGTTTTTGCCTGTTTACGGAGCTGGGTGTGCTGTCATGGTCATTTAGAGATGGTGCTTCACTCAGAGAGAACTACAACAAAAAGTTCTCCTGCGTGTCCAACCAACAAACTTCACATCACAAGTACAAGTCTTTAACCATCATACTCAATGTTGCCAGGATTTAGAGCTAAATAGTTTCTGGTCTGTGGCACTCTGTGCTGTTGTGTCCTTGGCTAAGACCATTAACCACCTTGGAAATCCAAAAGTTCACAAAATACAACCAGATCATTCATACAGCTCTTCTTGTTCTTCTTCAGTGCAGTCAAGTTGATGCCAACTCTTCTTGAGTGCATATATAGAGTGCTCCTAGAAAGTTCTGTCCTCTACTTGTATCTTAATGTTGAAAGGGGTGTTTCAATCTCTACTGTGATTCAGTCCATCCATCTGGTTGCTGATCGTGCTCTTCTTCTCTTTCCTCCGACTTTTCCAAGCATGCCAGTATTACAAGGAATCTAAGCTTCTCATGACATGTCCAAAATATGATAACCTCACTGTCATCATTTCTGCGTAGAGTGAGAATTCAACATTGATTTGATCCAGCATCCATCTGTTTGTACCCCCCTAGCATCATAGTGCAGCTCTTGCCACTATTAACATCTAAATAGCATGTTTGAGAAGGAAAGAGTGAAACCAAAAGCTGATCTATAATGACTTTCCACCATTGCTGGCATCATTCAATCAGTCAATCACTAAAAACTGCAAATTCTCAATACAGGAACCTCTGTCCATCCATCCATCCGTCCATTTGTCATCCATCCAAACTTTTTCCTGTGAGACAAAGTCCAAATTTCATTCTCTATTTGCTAACAAATTTCAAGAAGAAAGGAGAGCACATTGAGGTTAGATCCGACCTTGCTTTCAGTATGACAAGAAAAGAGGGGATGACTTAAAAGACAGTGTGGATGAACATTATTCATGTTCTCATTCTTTGCTATGTTTGACTGGCATCCCATCCAGACTGTACCCTCCCTCATGCCCGATGCTTCTGAGATAGACTCTGGACCATCATAGCCCTGCATTCACAAGTGGTTATTATAATATTATAACTATAATGAATGGATGGATGTTCTTATTCTGCCCTCTTTACAGTCTGCCACAGAACTTTTCCAGTACCTGAAAATCCCATATCTGTGCTTCACTAACACAGCGCATCTGTTGAAAGTGGGAAACAAATGTTTTGCTGGTATATTTAATTTAATTTGTAAATTTACAGTCTGCTGTTGTGCTCAATGACATATTATCAGCAGCTTTTTTAGACTAATACATTTTTTTTGCAATTGCTTAAAAATTCTGGGAACTGAAAAGTTTATTTTTCTTTAATTTATGATTTCCATCTTTAATTATATTCCCTGCTCAACACATAGTGTAACTGCTATTCTGCTTCAAACAATATGAGGAGAGAACATGAGTCTGTAGAGAACCATTTCTTTTGAATTTGTACAATGAATAAAATTTACTATAAAAAATGAGTTTTTAATATTCGAATTTAAAGCAAATACTTTAACAGCTATGTTGTAAGTCAGTTTTACTAGCACGGTGTTCCTAAGCCACAGCTTTGCTTATTCTCTGAACTTTTATTAAAAACCAACTCTCTGCCATACATGTGAATTAGAGCTGTTACAGTGAATAATAACACGTTTCATAAGCACAAACTGCACATGAAATTAGCCATAAGTCCTAGGATTTGACACGTTAATGTTCACAACATTTCTGAAATTCATAATTCTGATTCCCATAAAGCAGTTAAAACGCTTTACATTTAAGAGGAATATGTAATATCATAAAATTATAGCTGCGTCAAAACAGTGCTGGCTGCGGGTGCAAGTTTGATTTGCGTTTAAATACATTTTGGTGGAAGGTACAAATCTGAAAGAAGTATTATGTACACACCTGTATTAAAAGTCACCATGCTCAACATAACGTATGTTAGCGAGGGTTGCCGTGGGCGACGGGCCTTGTAAGCTAAATGCCAGCCCTGAGTGTTGAGCTTTCAAGGATTTATTAAAAACTACTTCCCTTGTTTGTGGCCGAACGCTGTGAGATTGTAACGGTCCCGCTGCAGTCAAGGGGCTGTTGTGAGACCACAGAAGGGCAGGGAGGAGCAGAGGGGCGCTTATCTGCGAGACACCTCAAACAGGGGCTTGTTTGCCAAATGGGCTGTATGACGAACATGTAAATGGCATCTTCCAGGCTGCCGTCCCTGTGGAGAGCAACAAGCTGTCCTTAGAAGACCTTTCTCCCAAAGTGACATACCTGAGTGCAGGGCTGTAGCTCTGGTTGTCTCAGACTGGTGTTCACTGCTTCAGGAGGTCTGACAATCTGCTTCAGCCTGTCAGGTCCAGCTCATCTTGTGGAATGACGATGGGGGGTCAGGGGCAGGGCATATTTGGGTAACCTGTCTTAGGGCTGAATAATAGTACAAAGCTTAAAAGCAGTCTATGTTGGGTGTGAAAAAGCTTTTTGTTCTAGTCTATTTTAATTCTTTATGTTTCTCACACTTTTCTTCACAGTGTTCTCCAATGTTAGGTTTTTACACTTAAAATTATTTAATCTGTTATGATAAAGCAGGGGGGTCTGGTGGCGCAGTGGCGCAGTGGGTTGGACCACAGTCCTGCTCTCCAGTGGGTCTGGGGTTTGAGTCCCGCTTGGGGTGCCTTGTGACGGACTGGCGTCCCGTCCTGGGTGTGTCCCCTCCCCCTCCGGCCTTACGCCCTGTGTTACTGGGTAGGCTCCGGTTCCCCGTGACCCCGTATGGGACAAGCGGTTCCGAAGATGTGTGTGTGTGTTATGATAAAACTGAGATATTCTTACTGTATCAACCCAGGGTAAATACTTCCATCAAGAGCTCTACAGCTGGAATAGTGATTCCACTTTCCACCCCCTACTTTTTGGCAGTGTTATAGCTTTGTTACGCCTTTTGTTAACTCTTGTGAACTCTTTTATACCTTATGGGAAAGAATGTTTAATGTTTTTAAAGTGTCTTTTTAATTCCTGCTACCTGTTAATTAAGCTGCACTTCTTTCTTGCAGGACAGTCATTCTATACCCCAAAGAAATGTTGTAGTAATGTGCCTCAATGTAGAGAGCAAAAGCTTCAATATCATAATGTTAACATGTTTGTGTGACAAAATAATTACATGATGATGGGACAGTTCAGGCACTGCCTGAAGGGCAGAAAACACTCTGTGTCCTGTAGGGTCTGGGAATCTGTAGACAGACAAACAGTCTGTATAAGGGAAATAATACTATAACAGCGTGTATAGCACAAACTCAATATAATAGAAATAACGCAATATATATAATAGCAGCAGTAATTTATTGTCTCCCGTTAACCCTCGCTTGTGAAACTCTGTCCTCTCTAAATTGGAGAGTGAGATCAGCTATATTCTTGCACATCGAAGCCATTAACCTTGTCTTTTTATGGCTTTTAAAGAACCATAGAGCAACTATCTGCCATTTGAAGACTAAACACATTGCTGGTTGCATTATATAGACTTGTGCCCCCATTTCTATTGCGATGATATATTGCTATAATAAAAGGTATGTTTTTTATATCATAAACTGAAGCAGGAGGCACGGTAGGTAAGCCAAGCTGAATTTAGGGCCCTGTGGAATAATTTAGCATATATAGCACAGTACGCAATGTGTCAAAAGTATAAGAACCCGTTAGCTTAAAGGAAAAGGCTTCTCGTTTTGTTATTTGCTCACTATAGTAGACTCTTCCCATACCAGTCCAACGTTGTTTGGAAAAAACACATTTCCAGCGGGGAGACAAACATGCTTGAGATGAGATGAGAATGAATGAATAAGATGATGTGTTTCTCAGAAATGGTGAAGTCAGCATGAAAACTATAGGTAGGTGGTTAATTATTTGCTTGGCATGCACTTTTATTAAGAGCTTACAATTTCACCCTTTATGTAACTGGACATTTGCCCTGATGCAACGCCAGCAAAGGTTCAACAGCAGGGTGCTTCCTGGGATTTCAATCAGCAGTATTTGGACCCACTGTTTCTCCAAACAGCCCTGAATCATGCTGTACAAACCTTGATCTATGTGCCAAACCAAAACTGATACAGTAAAAATTACCCAGCTGTGCAAGTGGCTAAATCACGTTTAAGGCTTAGTGTAGCTTTGCACACAAACATAACATTGGAAGTCATCTTGGACACAGGCGTTAGCTGGGCGAGTAAATAAAAACAAATTTCAACTTGCAAACACAACTGGGACTGGAGGTCTTAAACTTAATTTTTTTGTAACTTGGAAGCCAATTTACCAATAAGTCACAAAGGAAAAAAGTTACATAATACTAACATCCCTCAATTTATTCAGGGTTGGGTTGTTTGCGTTCTGGAGAAACCTCAAACCTCAACCTAAAAAACAATGAATGAATGAATGAATGAATGAATATTCATTATTACATTAAAGGTGGGTCTGGGGTTCCAGTCCTGGAGGTGCCTTGTGGTGGACTGGCATCCCATCCAGGGTATGTCTCCTGTCCCTTCAGCCTTGTGTTGCTATGTAATTTTGACACATCCATCCATCCATCCATCCATCCATCCATCCATACTGCAAATAAAGTCATCTTCACAACCTTCTATTAATATTACTGATTACTGACCAATTCACTTAGTGTTTAATTTAATGTTCATCATCTTGATGTACAAACAAAGGAAATGAGCAGCAGAAAACATGAACGTGAAGTGATTTAACATGGTGCAAAACTCTTACATTGTACAAATGTATTTTACTGCCAATTTATGAACTAAAACTCAGAACCATATAACCAAAATCCATTGTGACACATGTCAGATCTGATAACATTTTATGGATTAGCCAAAGTCACCATACAAAACATTTATAACCATTGAAGCAGGAAGGTATTTTCCTGGTGCACAACTGGTTCAATATGAAAACTTTTCCTTAGACTTAATCCGGCTGTCTGTGGAATTTGCCGTCTCTGTCAGAAAAAAAGTACAAATAAATAAATAAATTAAAAATAAATAAATAAATAAATGTACTAGGGAATGCAGAGTCTCAAAGACAAAGATATCAGTCTTTGATTTTGAGATTTACAAGCCGCTCACACTCATTCAAGGATAAAGGACGTACCATGGACAACATTTGAATAATTCAACATAATGCCACATGCCGCTATTCTTAGTACACTTTGATGTGGAACAATTCCCAACTAATAAATAATACCTGTGACCACAGTGCATACTGTTCACACTTGGTCGCCATCTGGTCCATCTTCCTTTGCACCAGACTAGATTTCCCAGTATACATCACCTGGATATTAATGGCACAATGAACTGTGGCATTCCGGAATGTCTCAGGAAGATACTGAAGAAAGGACAAGATGTACATGGATTTGCAAATTTGACCTGTTTACGGGAGTGATACATACCATTTTCAAGAAATGAATAAGCAGCTGATGTGTAGATATTTTTGGCAGAGTGGACCGTATTTGCAAGTGTGTGTGTGTGTGTGTGTGTGTGTGTTAATTTTTTTTATTAATTTTAGTCCAAGACAGCTTACAGTTCTAGCTAATCAGTCTCAACAAATCAGTCCTTAAATAAGGTAAATATCACCACAGATATCCTCACACTCAGTTACTTGAAGCACTTGCCCAAATGAGGGTCATGAAAGTACAGAACTGATCCTGGAAGACTGAGGAACAGGGCTACTAGTGTATATCTTGGATGGGATGTCAGTCCATTGCAAACAACTGAAATCTTAGTTAAACTTTTATTATATTACAAGTGGTTTTTGAAAATGGATGAATGGATTCTTCTTCTTCATCTTCTTCTTCTTCTTCTTCTTCTTCTTCTTCTTCTTATTATTATTATTATTATTATTATTATTTAATTTAACTGACTCTGCTCTCCAAAGGGATTTAGAAGTCTAAATAAACTGTTAAGATGATTTATTAACTTTTAAGCAAGGCAACCAACAGTGTAAAATATTCAGTCTCACCCAATGCCAACCCTTGATTAAGGTAAATATAATATTATAGCATCTTGCGACTTTTGTCCAAGGCAGCTTACATTGTGAAGCTACAGTTTTACACATATGGGACATTTTTACCATATCAGTCCTAGGTAAGTACTCTGATCAAGGGTACTACAGCTGGAAAGGGGATTCACACCAGGAACTTTCAGACTATAAGGTGACAGACCTAACCATGATTCCAGCCGCTTTCCGGATGTGACCTCCTGCTGCTCCTGTGTTACCACGACTTATCCATTGACTCGTGTTACTGCACCAGCCAGCTGTGCCGTGTGGCTGATGACTGACTGACAGCAACACGGGTTGCCGTGTCCCAGCCCTTGTCGCTGCGCTCAGAGACACGATTAGCCCTAATCAGTCGACCCCGTCTCCTTGTTCCCGCTGTCACTTCCTCCGGCATAATTGCATTTGCCAGCCTCAGATATGATTGTTATGCTGATTTTCTTAACCCCAGATTCCTGTCTCTGGTTATTGGGCGTAATTGTGGCGCAGCTGGGAAACTCCTGTTGTCCAAACGTAATGAAGTCACGCCACGATGCCAGCACCGTATCTTCCCTGCGGCTCAGAAAATGTCTTCCTTCCCACCCATCATTTCTGTCGTCTCCATCGGTTTTGGAAACTACTCGCGTTTAAGGATTATTCACTGATCTGAGTCTCTCAAAGGACATGGATTATACTGGATCAGGGTACTGCAGCAAGAGGTGAGATTCAGACCTGAATCCTCTAAGTGGAAATCAGAAGTTTTAACCATTGCACCCCCTGCTGCCCCTTAGAGGAGGATGTTTGTCTTAACAATGATTATTGTCACATTTTCATTAGAATAAATTGCTCATGCACCATGTGAGCAGATCATTGAGCTCACAGCTGTCAAAGCTGCATCTGAAAGGTCAACAATGACAGTGAAATAAAGACAGAAGAGAGAGTATTCAGCCCCTAACAACAGATTAAGTGCTAGCAATCCAGTGTTGGACCGCAGAGAAGTTATATTTCTGGAGCAGATTGCTATAAGTAGAAGAGGTGTCTCTGTGGCTCTCACAGATGGAAGTGATGGTCAAAAATAAAACTAATTTCGGATTTCTGCAAATTAAAAATGTCTTATTTACAATTTTTTATTCAATCCTGATAGCTGACCAACCCAATACATAACTATGTCCAATGTTCTTCAGCTTCAGGCTGCTTTCAGCTGAAATGGATGTAATGGATGTACACAGTAAATAACAGTTCAATAATACAGATTTCCCAGACTTATTTATGGGTTAGGTTCTGTAAAAATCTTAGATGTAGCTATATCGCTATTATAAATAAATAAATAAATTCAAACGTAAAATTGCTGAAGATAAAATACCTTCTAAAAGTTGATTGTTGGACTATTTATCCCATAAACGTACAATGTTTACTATCTTCTTATTGATCACCAAGACCCACAAACAAAGGAAGTAAGCTGTAAAAACTGTGGAATTGAGGTGAATTATGGTGGCACAACATTCTTGTATTGTATGGCTTTGTTTTGGTGCCAACTCATAAACTAAACTGAAAACCTTGGAGCCAAGATCCACAGTGGCCCGTATTAAATTTTATTAAATTTTATTGCTTAGCCAAATTTGCCAAACAGTCCACCTGTGTCCATTAATACAAGAGGGCATTTCACCGGTGCAGGCCATACATAACGGGAAGACTCTTGAAACAAAATTGAACCAATGAATTTGTCTTCTCAGAAAAATATAAGGTGAAATAATGAGGGTTGAGGGTTAAGCTCATGATCCAAGTTGAGGTCGGTCATTGGGAAGGGAAGCCTTGCCCCATATTGGGCTCAGAGCAAAACAATCTAGCTTTTAGAGATTAACTAATGTTTCATTTACTCTGAGTTGTATGCCACTTTCGAGAAAAGTGTGAATAATAATTTTAATTTACATTTTCAAGGTGTTGCAGTTCACGCGCTTGATTTGATGAATGTCTTATTGGGACCAGTACTGTGTACCATTAATGCCAAATTGATCATCACAAGAAACAGCCGTCACTACAGCCGTGGCAGTTAAATCAGCTGTAAAGAAAGTGTATTTTGTGGCTTTGTGTGCCAAGGAACTCCCTACAGATTTCACTTATTTTACCCTCATTTGGTTGAGAGAGAACTCGAAATGCCAGACAATCTAAATGCCAAGTAATCTTGTCCACGGTATTAAACAAATAAATAAATAAACAAACAAACAAACACACACACGATAGCTATGCTTTTTTACAGCGATGACATAAAGGCCTCCATTACTGTCTGCTGTCACATTTTTCTTCCAGCAAGCTGTCTGTAACAACACTTTTATTACTTTGTGACGGCAGGAGGAAGGGGTGTTGCCTTAAATTTCTCATTTACACCTTTGAGAGGGTGAAATTACACTGAAATCAGGGCCGTGTGTCGTGGGAAAGAGGTGACATAATTAAAGCCTATATTTCATCGGCACCGGGCACCGAGTTGCAATTATCTGAAGCAAGTTCACAGAAAAAGAGCAGAATAAAGAGGTGAGGCTCCATTAATGAACTTCGAACAAAGGAGACCACAGCCCATAATGGTCTTTTCTGCAGGATCACTCCATCCACCCCGGACCCATTAATAAGGCTGTCAGCAAGATTTAAAGGGCCCATAGCCAAATTATAGGAGTCATGTTCAGATTGATAACATTTCATAAATCAGGAGAAACACTGGTACAGCGTGGTGCTGTCGTCTAAGGAGAGGAGTTCAAGAGAGGTTGCAGAAGACTTATGCGGTAATGTACTTCAATTTAAATCCTGTACTCCTAAGCAGACAAATTACAATAAACATGGGTCATAATAATCTTGGAGCAGCAGGTAGCAGACTGCTTAGACATTGCAATCCAAGGACCTCCATTCACACCACTGCTTCTGCTGTAGTATCCTTGAGCAGAGTACTTACTTCAGTAAAAATTTCCCAGCTGCATAAGTGGGTAAATCGTTATAAGTACTTTAATATACAAGCTAAACATTTTGAGATGCTTTGGAGAAAAGCATTAGGTAAAGTATAGTTCATCCCTGCGTCACTGCATAAGAAGACACACACACACACAATGTCTGAAAACCGCTCATCCCAAGCGGGGCCGCGGCGAGCTGGAGCCTAACCCGGCAACACAGGGACCAGGGCTGGGGGGGGGGGGGGGGTCACACCCAGGATGGGTGCGTAAGAAGAGCGCTCTTTAAAAGTAAATTGCATTGAATTGAATCCCTCCATCTATTACCAATAGCCTCTTGTCTAGTGCAGGGTCATTGTGATCCAGAATCCATCCTGGAAACACAAGGTGTTAGACAAGGTACACATTGGATGGGAGACCAGCTTATCACAAGGCAATCACATACATTCACATGCTAAGGGAAATTTAGAGTCATCAACTCACCTAAAACGTGCCTTTGCACCATGGGGGGAAACCAGAGCACCAAGAACAGCCCAATGCTAACACAAGGGGGACATGCAAACGCCAGACAAAGTGAGCTGCATGCAAATCCATGTATAAACTGATGGCCCAGAAACTGTGAGGTACCAGTGCTACCTGTTGCACCTCCATAGTGCCCCTTAAAAAGTGTAATAACTGTAAATTCGTAAATTTTCTGTTTGCTGAGCAGTTGGAAATAATCATTACTTGTTGCAGAAATTATTGACCTCACAGAGGCAATCTGGACAGCGTCATGAGGACATGGGAGTGAACTCATCAATGATCCTATTGTCAAACATGTCCTGAAATAGTGGCATATTCTTATACTCAATATCCTTCCATACAAGAGCATGAGTGAATGCTGCAACATGTCACTATAATTGTATTTCATAATGATTTATTGTGTTTTCCAATAACCATTTATTGAAGTTTCCCAAAAACTTAATCTTCTAAATGAGTAAATGGGAATACATTTATTACATTTACATTTATTCACTTTTCAAAAGTGACTTAAAGTCTCTTACAATTATTTACCCATTTATTCAGCTGGAAAATTACACACTGTATAACTACTGTTGGCCACAAAGTAATATTCACAAAATAAGCATGTAGGTCACTATTAAATCCATGTTAGGAAAGTTACTGGCAATAAATCTGCTCACATCCAAAAATAATTATAAATATCTTTCCGCTGTTGAATGAATCACTGCTAGTGACATATAAAAGGTTAAAGATGAAATGCACGTGTAATGTCAACATTCAGGAATGTAACTCCGAGCTCTTAAATACAAAAGAAAGCAATTCCACGCTCCTGTTCTTTGAAAAGCAGACACAAATGGACTGAGCATCGATGCACTTAAACGTTCATGTTAAATGGGAAAAACGAAAATAGAAAAGGTCAGAGCTTCAGGTCAGAACTAGTGGGCTGTTGTAGATGCTGGAGGGAAACTTTATGGCTGGATTAACTTGTATGTGAAAGGCAGCGGTTTCAGTAGCTTGGCTTGTCCAGAGTCCGAATCTCGGCTAATGGATCTCGCCTCCGAAGGATTAAGTAAGTTTCCTTTTCTGAAACAGTAAAATTCGGGGATTAATTAGCAGACCTTGTGCCTTTACTGAGAAATAAAACAGCCTGGAGAAGCACATTTAAGGACTCCTGTGGGCGATGACATGGGAAGTGTGACGGAATTGTACGTAATTCATATAGATTTGTAAAAATTCTTAAAGTTTATGCTAACTTTGGATAAGGATGGAAGGATCCGTGCGACTATGGGTTCTGCCTTTGCGGTTCGTCTCCTGCTGTCCTCGGACAGACGTGACAGGACTCTTTACGAAGACAGAGAGGGACCGCTGATGGCTTGCTGTGGGGGGCCCGAGATTGAGGGGAAAATCGATGTGGTGTACTCCGGTAAAACACTCGTCATTGTTTGAACAACGCCTCGAAAGTGGAGCCCACACAAAAGGTATCGAGCTCGGCACATCTTTAGCGGTGTAAGAGCTGCAAAGGCCCTGCTCCTTGTTTCGACGAGTCCCATCGTTTCAGACGTGACTTTTCGACCAGCAAGCGGAATTCAGCCTTGCCATCCTTCCTCTCTCTTGGTAATTCTGCATCACATTTTCATACAAGTGCTGACATGTCCTATCTTTGGTCGTGGAGCTCCCGTGATTACCAATTCAGCTTTGAGATCCAGAAAGGAAACAATGGTTTTACCCTTTCATAAAGGGTAAAAAAGTCTTTCTAAATTTCCACTTGTAAACCTGCACAGTAAACTGCAAACTGCAAACTGCAACTGATATAAATGTCCACAAAGTAGTGTCACATTGTTAAGATACAGATAAAGCAGACAGGTTGGGTAGTGGGTAGTGCTGGTGCCGCACAGTACTAGTGTTGTGGGTTCAAATCTGGATCAGCCTGTATTACATTTGCAGATTCTCTGTGTGATTGTGTGGATTTCTTCCAGGTGCTCTGGTTTCCTCTCGCAGACCAAATGACATGTGTTCCAGGTGATCTGGTGACCCTAAATTGCCCTCAGTGTACGTGCATGTGCGTGATTGCCTTGTGATGGACCAATGTCCCTTCAAATGGTGTGCTCTTCCCACACCCTATGCTTCCAGGATAGACTCTGGATCACTGTGGCTCACACCATGCGGTGAGGTCCCCAAGTCTTCTCCCTTGACTCTTGTTTCTTAATGTGTGTTTTGGGCGAAGTGGTGACTATAAAGTGCGTGTGTGTGTGTGTGTGTGTGTGTGTGTGTGTGTGTGTGTGTGTGTGTGCATGAATGTGTGTGATTTAATTGTAATGGACAAGTGTTCTATTCAGGGTCTTCCCTGCCTGACGTCCTACACTTCCAAGGTTGCCTCTGGACCACCATAACCCTATGAGGCTATGGAAACATGTTCGTGTTTGTTGTGTATAATAATTTTTAATAACAATTTATTTCATAATGAAAGCCTTCATGCAGCTATTGGTGTAATGTGTACTGGTTCATGTGGTGGGATGGGATAAATTGTACTGTACCCTCTTAGATGTATGTCACTTTGGAGGAAAGTGTCTGCTAAATGAATAAATGTAAATGTTAATTTATAGAAGGATGAATTACTGTTTGACTAATGCCTTTCTAGAGGTACTCAAAATGACTTACTCTATGCTTCTGGGACAGATCACCGCATCTCTGCGTCAAACAACCAGTTAGCGAGAAAGGATAAATAAAGCAGGAAAGAGGTGTCCAGAAAATAAAAATGTGTCAAGAAAAAAAAAAAAAAGACTGTCTGCTTCTCAGCGTGGAAGATTTGAATAATTACAGGTACATTATAAGTAGTCTGGTTGGAAACCTCCTTGGACATCAGATGATTTGCACCTTGTATGAACCTGGATTTCATGCCCGAGGGTGTACCTGCGTGTGCTTGGATCTCACTCAGGTTCCATTTGAACCAAACCGGGGGGCAGCTATTCAACCCTTCTGAGTGAATCAGAGAGGAGACGACTCCTGCTGCTTGTTGTTGTGCACGTGTCGCACCGAATAACCATTGGCGGGAGAACCTTTTAAAATAGCGCCGCTCGTGAGATGTCAAGGAATGGGCCATCAGAGCCTTCCGTGCTGCTTCCATGTAAGCAGGGTCTAATCGCTCTCTTTTAATTATCAAGATCTTTGTCTCACTTTGTCACCTGCGGCTGGGTGTCAGGCTCCCTGTTGGCTTTGATTCCATAGTTATTTTGGGTTGTACAGTACACAGTGCCATCGAAAGCAGCTCTAGCATCTAAAGTCCAAAGACATGCTGTTCAGGTTCACCCATAGTGTGTGAGTGACAGAGAAAGTGTGTTCTGCTGATGTATGGATGAGTGACCCATTGTAAGTAGTGTAAGTCACCTTGGTGAATAAGGTGTGTGGGCTGATAACACTACATAGAGTTCATTGGAAGTTGATTTGGACAAAAGTGTCTGCTAAATAAATAAATATAATGTAATCTAGATATTTAATTCCCTGCCAGAAATGCCACAGCAGAACCCCGTACAGGACTTTAACCAACAACGGCTATTTGTCGACATCTGAACTGCTGTTGCTCCGTACAACCTGGAATTCTGAAGACGGCTGACTGCTGAATATTCAGCTGGACGATCTGGGATGCAATGCCATCTGACATCTAAGAAGGTGTGCTTGAGAAACTGGGACAGCACGCTGCCCCCAGTCAAATTGATTAGCCCAGATAGAAATGCATGTTTCGCAAAGACAGCAATTTTAAATTGTACAGAGTCAGAAAGGAGTGACTGTCTATGAATTCAACTTAGACACAGGAGAAAAAAAAAAAAAAAAAAAAAAAAACCTCCAAACTCCTTGTCAAGCCTCTGGTTATTTCTGCTACCCCATCTGAGTCCGTCGGCTGGCTTCCCGAGTTCCGCCATGACACTCCTTTGATTTTAAACCATCTAAAAAATATTGGAAGATATATCTAAAAACTGGCAGGCATAAAGATTGAAAGGAATACATCTATAAACAAACATCCACTGAGACATGTGTTCAAAAAGTCAAAATTCAAACTCGAATCAAAGGCAAAACCAGGAATGAAGGACTATCTCTTCCTTCTCATGACAGGTTTCATATCTTAATCTTTTCTGCAAATGTTACAAGACAGAGTAAAACATATAGAAAAGTACAATTCTACACATCAGGATATTAGTATATTTTATCAATCAGGATATTACTAATTGCTAAGGCCCATCAGCAACACTGAACCCCTCCCCTGGGGATCTGCCATCTACAATGCATTGTACATCACAGTTATTCTCTGTGACTCAGAGACAAAGAATTTCAACTAAACAAATCAAAACATTCAGTTCATTTGTACAGAGTGCTTGTTTCAATACAGTGGCAATACAACTGGATTGCTCCAGCCAAGTATATCGATATGCTTCATATAATGAGAGTGCATGAATTTTCTTGCCAATTTACTTTAAGGTCAATAATAAGATTGAGGTCAATACAGCAAGATCAGATATGGGGAGGGATGGACACATGGGCAGGATAGAAGGATAAGAGGCTTTAGGCATTAAGCTCACTAAGCAGAAACTAAACTTACTACAGCACACCTAAATAGGCACCAAAACCTGTAAACCACCACCAGCTCCACAGTTAAACTGAATACCATCCATCCATCCATCCACTATGTATAGCTCAGCCCCATCCATCCATCCATCCATCCATCCATCCATTAACCTCTCAGACCAGCTGCCTTGCTGTGTATACATTACTTGATTGTTCTTCCACCAATCAGCAGCTGGTCTTCATTACACTGAACTGGCGTTGGGTGAGAAGTTGGCAGCTGTCTATCATGGTCAACCCCTTACCATCTCATTGCTGCACGCCTTGATCTTTGATAGGGAAACCTTCTGAGAATAACCTACAGAATCAGACACTGATTAATCCTTTGCTCCCAAACACAAACAGCCAACAAATACAGCGATTTGAAGACATCGACTGACGTAGATGGCTGACCCAAACATGACCAGCTGTCATCCCCAAGGAGACTTTGGGGGCGATCTCAGAAAGTTAGGTTTATCTGAAAGCCGCTCTTACAAGCGTGTCCGTTGCCGTTCCGGCCCGTCTCTCCCTGGCCGAAAATCAACAACAAACATCTCTATCAGAGCCACTCGGCTGTGTAATCTGCAGGCCTTTGTTTTTATCTGCTCCTGCCTTGGCTCTCTTTGAATATTTACCGATCCTGTCAGAGGCCTATAAATAAAATAAACAGTTAAAGTGACAGAAAATTAATGGCAGGTACACTCCATAGAAACTGCCTCCCTGTCCATTTGACTTTGAGTGGTGGGAAGCTGACATCTAGACCCCCCCCATCTAATTAAATATCAACCATTTACTATCTGTAATGAGCCTACGGTGCCTGTTGAGGGTGAGTTTTAATGAAGTTGACCCTCTTTCAGTTTCAGGTAGTGTTATAAATGTGACAGAGCCACTTCAGTCTCAGGCAGAACATCCACAGATGCTCCACTTCAGAGCACAATGTCTCGCTCACTCAATTTAATAAAAAAATAATTTGTGTAATGGCTACATGTAAATAACACCTTAGACATAGGTGTGTCCAGCAAGAGCATTTTGGAATCTGTACTTCGCTGTTCTCACAATTCCTTGTCTGTCATGGGCGGTTCCGGAAGGAAGTGGCGGACCCAAGTGCGGAGAGGAATAGGGGCTTTATTCAAGGAAATCTGGGAAACAATGTCAAAGAACAGGCAAGAGGTCTCCGAGGTGCAAACGTTGGTCAAGGGATAATCCAAAAGGCAAGGTCGATAATCATAAGGAGCTACAGAGATTGAGGAGGAGGGAGACGGGGCTAGGAAAGGACTGCGGGATAGGGAAGGAGTGGAGGCAATACAGGTAGGTCACAGGTCACAAGTCGCAAGGCTGAACAAGGTTCCGTCTCAGCTCCTGGTCTGATGCTGCCTTAAACGCGCTCGCTTCTGCTGCGCCCTAGGTGTTCCTTGTCGGCTGGACGGTGTGGGCGTGGCATTGTCACATCGAAAAACTGAGTCTGTACCCCAAAACAATAGCAGATTTTGATAGAAACAGAAATTATTGCTTCGGAAAATATCTGCTTCGCATATATAGACCACCTTGAAAGTCACAGTTCAGTATGATCATAGTCATATAAATATTATGACAAGGGCACTAAAGCATGCAACACTGATACTTTCATAATACAATAGACTTATTGTACAATAGACTCGCTGTTCAGCACAATGACATTTTTGCCCGGTTGTAGTCATTTTAATCCATAAATTTCACTTTCATGACAATTTCTCCCTCACAATGGGAATTCAACAAACAGGATCATTTTAAACATTATATATATAAGGTTTATATACCATAAATAAAGATGATTTTATATTAATGTTATGTAATTATTATTCTTATTTTCCTTTCCTGCAATTGCTACTGATTATTCCACGCATGTTTTCATGTGGGCTTTTATTGATTCTCTGGCCTCAGTGACAAAAAAGCAAGAAAGAATAATAAGAGAAAAAAAACTTTCAAAGAAAAGGCGCTTATTGACCATCCCAAATCGCATGAAAGACTAAAAAAAAAAAAAACACCTTTTTTTGGCTATCGCTCCATTTCATTTTCTGGGAAGGGGAATGGCACACACAAAGGAATGTCCTTCACCCAAAGCTGGGGCTGATTAGTAGGCCAGAATACACAAATATGTGTTAGCAATTCTGTGTTTTGCAGCCACTAGAAATATTCGCCATGAGTGTCAAAGCTTCACAAACGGACCAAAAATTGATACTGCTCAGCAATGTGTGGAACAGTGTTAACCTCCGGTTTACTGATGTGGTATCAGCAGTTCCAGTCAAGCTCATAGCTGAACTGCTGGTCGAGAAAACACTACCATCTCTTCATAGCATCCTCTGTTGTTCTTCGATGTGTTTCTGCTGTAGTATCATTGGGCCGCCAGGTAGAACTCAGCCAAAAGGTCATCGATTTGTGCCTCAGGAAAGGTCTGAGCCACCAGGGATAGGTATTTAAGCTGTACAAATCCATGACATTTTAATAAGCTACTGTTGGGAAAAAAGCAACACAAAATTAACATCTTTGGTCAGTGACTCATATGTAATGTAGGACCTGAAGATGTACTTGAAAAGATGAACAGCCAATAGGAGCAGCTCCCTCATGACTCTGTTTATTCAATGAGGTATTAAACCCAACAAATTGTATATTTCTGTTGACTGTGTTCTGATTTGTTAGTGGGAAGAACATATCACAACCGATAGTATTTTTTCTATTGATTCTATGTTTAAGGGAAACAACACACACAGCCAATCAGAGTACTGCTGTTGACTGTGTGGTGGCTCACCAACCAATAGTAAGGAATCTGTTGATTCCATCCATTGACTTCAAGTTTGCCAGACCCCAGGACAGCTGAGTTTTTCACTGTGATTTGACACTGAGGTGAACTGATTTCAGCCAGTTGGAGGGCTGTTCTTGACTTTGTGTTAATTGGTTAATGCAGTAAACACACTGTGACCAATAGTCTTTGTTCTGTTGGCTCCAAGTTTGTCCCCCGGTCGATACGAGTTCTTTGGTATTTGTGTGCTCATTTGTTAGGGGGATAAAAAACAGCACAGCCAATAGGAGCTCTTCTGTTTCACGTACGTTCATCTTATATATCTTAACCTGCAGTGCTGCTGTTTACTGTGTGTGTTAATATGAAAGTAAGAGTTACATTACCTTTATTAATTTAGCTGACACTTTTCTCTAAAGCAACTTATAATGTTAAGCTACTTAAAAATTATTTACTTATTAATACAGCTGGGTAATTTTTTACTGGGGAAATTTTAGGGTACGTTCCTTGCTCAAGGGTACTATAGCCAGAATTCAAACCTGCTACTTAAAGGAAGCAACACAAGCCACTCCGCTACCAGCTGTACCTCACAGATGGTGAGCACATTGCTGTCAATAGTACAGAATCTGTTGTCTCCGTGTTTGTCAGAAAAGTGAAAACATTATAGGCGGTACAATAGGTTCTATTGTCTCTGTGATTTGCCAGGGGGGATGGGGGTGGTGAACTGATCCCAACCAATAGGCATCCTGCTATTGACAGCATCTTGATTTGTTAGTGAAATCAACTGAGCCAAACCAATAGGAGTGCTGCTATTGACTGCTGATTTGTTAATTGGGGGAATCACATCGCAGCTGTATATTTTTTATATCTGTGATACATTATGTACCGTCTTTTTCGGTCTTCAGAACATTCTCATGGGTCATTTTAAGTTTCCACACTGTTCTTCATGGGTATTCTGTTTAACCTCTGTGATTTTCTTTAACCAAAATATGGTCCATATAAACGAGTGAAGTGTAAAATTGTAACTTATATAAGGTGCTTTGTGTAACGCGCCTGATTTGCAACTGAATAATGTGATGTGATGTGATAAATGTCTTTTCTAATAATGTTCTCTTTGCTGTTTTAAACTGTTACTGCTTTCTTCAGCTCTCACAAGGTCACCCCCTCTAGAGGAAAAAATAAAAAAAATCATGTGCCCATGTCTGAAACACTCTGCATGGCAAACGCTCTGAATCACTAGGACCAGACCGCTTGCTTTCCAGTGGGTAATGATAGGCTTTCCATGACCACTGGGATACCTCCCAGAAGACCGCTTTAAAATCATACTGTCCATGTCAGTCCTTCAGCATTCTTTATTCAAGAAGCCTGATTGTAAAATGAAAGCAAGCTGACTGCCAGCTTTTAAAATCCACCTAGGGTGGGGGCTGATCTTCACTACTAATGGTAGACTCTGATGAAGCAGGTCGAAGGCGGGCAAACACTGACTGATCACTGCAATGAGTTGATGGCAAGGCCACAAATTGGACTAGAATGGGCATTATTGTGGAATAGTCTGACAACCAAAGGCACAATCCAAACATGCAAAAATGTACAGTTGAGTAAATACAAGTTATAAGGAAAGAACAAAAACAGGAGCACTTTTACCACGCAAGAAGATTCATACATTTCCACAGAAACACACACACACACACACACACACTTTCAGAACCGCTTGTCCCATACAGTGTCGCGAGGAACCGGAGCCTACCCGGTAACACAGGGCGTAAGGCCAGAAGGGGAGGGGACACACCCAGGACGGGACGCCAGTCTGTTGCAAGGCACCCCAAGCGGGACTTGAACCCCAGACCCACCGGAGAGCAGGACCGTGGGCCAACCCACTGCGCCACCACGCCCCCTCTCCACAGAAACATACTCAGTAAAAAATTCACACCACATTGACATGACAGCAGTCAGTACCCCATTGAGTCATGTCCTTTCATCCAATTATGCCCACAGTCCTCAACTGCCCCATCACACCCTCCAGTTTACTGTGCTTAGTGAGGTCATATGATTTTTCTGAGCCCCTGGTCAGATGGCATTACCAGCATGCTAATGGCCAGCGGGGCGACGGCGACACACACCTCACTGGTGTCAGATCACGCAATCACTGTTGTGAAGAGCCGCCTGTCAAAGTCATACCATAGGGGCGTGGTTTAGAATAGCCAATTCTGACTATCACTGTTACTAAATGTCCGGCCGACAGGCCCTTTTTAACAGTAGCGTAGTCTGTTCATCCTTCATTCCTCCTCAGCCACTCATGCCCTCCCCTCCGTTGCTCGCCTTTCTCGGTTGGCAGTAAAGCCAGGCGAATTAGCCTGGGAACACATCCGTGATAATATTCTGCTCCAAGACAGCAGCCTGGAGCAGAAATTATGCCAGCGTTCGTACCGCGTGCTTCGATTCTGTCCAGACCCCTTGGGCTAAATAAACCGCAGACCCTGCGTCACAGAAGCCTTGAGAGGAGGGCCTGCTGTATTGTGAACTCACTTGAAGACACGCACTTCATCACGACTAACCGCATCCCGACACAGCTGATTAAGCTGAATAATGCCCCGTCGCTATTTGGCATGTCTGTGTGATGCAAACTCAAAAATGCAATATGGTGCTGTAATTTGTAGCTAAATTGCCACAACAAATGTTTGTTCAGACATGCAGGGACAGGGCAAACAGTATGATTATTGTGATGACATTCTCACAGGACAGAAAGAAGAAGGAAAAAAAAAAACAGATTGAAAGGGTATTGGTTTGTGCAGCAGCATCAAGAAACGACATCAGGAATTTGGACGACGAACTGCACCAGCATTCCAGTAATTCAAAAAGAGGATTTCAGGCAGTGTCAAATATGCTGACTCACTGTACTATTCCAGCCATCTGGTTCTGTTACACAGAATTAACAAGCAGAGAAAAAATACTTTATCCTGCATTACATATTTCTTCGGCGCTCATTTAAAAAGCAGTTTATGGAGCATTCAATTTCTCACTTGTCTGATTGAAACCCTCAAGCCTTCAGTCCAGTTCCTTCACCAGTAAGCCGTCTATTGCCTTATTTATTTAGTGGCTATGAAAAGGTGACACTCTCAGTTACCTTATGAAGATGTATGAGCTACATTGTGAGACATTCCCTTTGATGTGACCAAAACAGAAGATGCTTCGGCTGAACATGGCTCACATGTTCAAGCAGTGATTTTACGTAAGTTAAAATCCTACCGCCTTGATCCCCTGCACAAGCCCAGGACCTGAAGGAGATGAGAGGATCCTTCAACCTCCTGAAATGACAGATCAGCCATTGCACTGTGGTACAATCTCTGCAGCAGGGCCTATTGGAAGGATATTGGCATCTATTAATGATTCCTGGAACAGGTCCCTGTGGGTTGAGCACATATTGCAGACAATCACTGATACAGCGAGCAGCCAACCATGTTTGGCGATGGTTTGTTCGCCGACAGACTGAAGTGGCGATGCGTGGTCACGAGTGCAACGCTGCGAATTGTCAGATGAAATAAGCATCGCAGCTCCGTCAGCCAGGAGGAAGGTGTTATTAAAGGGGCTGTGCTTTTGCCCTCCAGCCTCTTCCAAGCGGCGGAACTGGAGGCAACTGACAGATTTGACGACTCCCAGAGCGTGCGTTCAAAGATACAGGGCGAATGAGTTGCTTGGTCTGAATACAGAACTGTGTTTTAATACTGAATTTTCTCAAGGGGAATAAATCCTCTTGTTCTTAAGTAAAAGCATATCAGAGCTCACTCAAAGGTGACAGCTGGTGTTGGAAGGAAATCCATATACATAAAAGGTCTCAAAATTTAAAGAATGGCTATGTGTATGCAGGTCTAACTGCTTGTCACATGATCAGACACATACCACAAGCCAATCCCTGCCAGAAAAACTATGAGTTATGAAGACCTTGTAAAAGAAAATACATACATGTGAAACCGCTTGTCCCATTATGCGGTCACGGGGAGCTGGAGCCTAACCCGACAACACAGAGCGAAAGGCCGGAGGGGGAGGGGACACACCCAGGACGGGACTCCAGTCCGTCACAAGGCACCCCAAGTCGGATTCAAACCCCCGACCCACGGGAGAGCAGGACCCGGTCCAACCCACTGCACCACCGTGCCCCCTTAAAATAAAATAAAATTATTTGGACTTCAGCCAGTAAGGAGGTACTTGTCCTTGTAGTTGGGTCAAGTAGCTGGAGCTTGGTTGGATGCAACAAATGTTCAGTAGATTGCTACAGAAATCATGGTGCTTTCAGTGGAAGCCTAGGCTACTGACAGTCTGGGAGAGGTAAAGTGTGGTCATTACTTTGGTAAATGAAAGCCATGCAGGGACAAAAATGGTTTCCAGAAGATACTGTATATCAGTTCCATTTAAAGAAATATACTTCTTTTCTCATTGAAAATTGCCCAGCTGGCCACCACCATGAGGCAAGCAAAAAGAAAATAAAGAAAAGTTGGAAGTGGATCAGTGCAGTGGAGGAAAAATCCACTTTCTGTAGCTCCATTGAAAGAATGGGAAGGGTCCAAGTACAGAACCCTGATGAACATACGTGGAGCATCTGAAAAGGAACACATGAAGGGTTACGGTCTACGTGACCTATAAACATGACCTAGAATTTTGCACACTCACATACAGAGGTGCATCACTTCCTGTCCTTATTTAACTATGCCTCATTATTTTGCTCATTTCAAAGCTACTCTTTTATTACACTGAGTTACAAGAAACATGCTTATCCGGAATTGCAAAATTCTGCAGGAGTATAACAGTAGCATGATTTGAGCATTGAGATTATGTCTATCAGGAAACTAAGGTAATGACTTTGGATTACATCATTTCTTGTCCTTTCACAGATAACAAAGAACATTGGTGACTGCATCATTTCAAACCCAGGAGAGTGGTGGAAGGCACGATTTTAGGAAAAAAAAGTATTTGATAGTGCATTTCTGACTTGCTCCAAATCTCTAAAAGGAATTGTTTAAAAAAGAAAACACCCAGTGACAAAATTCCCCAGATAACCTTCACTGCTAATATCAGACCAGATGCAAGACCTGCCTTCGCTACGAAGCTCTTGAGCTTATTTCCACTGAAAGGGGAACTCATAACTACTGAATGGGACACATATCTCCTTAATTCTTCAAGTGAGAACCACACTTGTGGTACTTTAATTAGGCAGATGAGGATAAACAAAACAGCTCGTTCAGTCACATTCCAGAGCACACAACATGCAAAACAGTGAAGACTATGAATGTTTTGTTTGGGAAATATTATATTAAGTGAATGATTTGGCAGAACAATGTAGATTTTTTTTCATTTGCCCTTTGCTGACCACCCCCCCCAAACTCATTAATCTTTCCCACAATGCAGCTGTCTCCCCTCTGCATAGGTCAGCAAACCTCCAGGCCAATTATCGCCTCAGCAAGAGGACACAGCAAAGGGACAGGCGACTCAGTTCAACCATTAATGTGCTTCGCACCAGTGCGCTGGAATCGAGACCTGCGATATTTTGGTTCCTTGGGTGGACGATTGTGGCAAATCACGTGCAAGAGAGAGAGAGGAGGGAGAGACAAGAGAGAGATGTTACCCAATAGTGACATGAAGCAACCAAGGTAGCCTTAGAGAATTTTATTTCTTTTACTGATCAGTTTAAGCCTTCAAGCATAATCATCATATTTTTCAGCCCAAACGAGGCCATCAGATGTCAATATCTCGTCCTGATACATCTAATGACCCAAGTGATAGTAAGACGAGCATGGATTTGTAATAATAGTGACATGATCAAAATTTATTTCCTATCATTTTGTTTTGGATAATATATATGGCACTTATGTGGAATGAAATTAAACTAAAAATTACATGTTTTGACAGGTACTTACATCCTCATGTAGCTATTTGCTTTTTTTTGCTTCCACTAACTTCAGATAAATGTGTCCCTGTACCATCATTCCTCTTCATTTTTTTCCTCTTTGTTAATTTTTGAAAAGCACCAGTATGATGCAGGTTCAGGCTGTATATATTTGGCACATATATTTGATTGTACATATTGTGCAGTTACCTTTTTCGAGCAACATTATTAAATTAAACAATTTGCTGCTGCTTCCAACAAGAGTGAAATGTACATATAGCGAACACACGTTCAATAATTTGCAATTAAGATGTGTATGTTCATTAGTGCAATAATAATATAGTACAAGTACTTACATTCATACAGGTATTTTTTCAGTCTGCTCTTTCCCACCTAGACCACTACATTTTTATTCGCTCCCTTCCTTCCTGTCTGTCCATCAAGCATCTGAGGTTCAGTGTATGATACAGAGATACAGACCCTTCTGATCAGGTCCATCGCCACGACTTTTACCTCTCCGTGGGAGACGGGAGCTTCTGTCTGCTGAATACTTATGAGACCTCCACTTATTGGGGCCAATGAAATGCAGACACTGTACAGGCCTCGCGTGTTCATACCAACCACAGAACCACTGACTGCGCTTTTGTGCTTGGCTATAACACACAGCACGCGCTCAAAACCTGTCATCACGAAGACCCCAGGGGATGAGAAGGGTGACCGTCACAGCCATGCAAACGGCCATCTGGAGAAGACGTTTTAATATTTTTCTTCATGCTTCAATTTACTGACCTATGACATCTTTTTTTGGAAGAATATTCAATGTAAATATTCCCATTCACCGCAGCCTACATTATACAGGAGTGCTAAAGGTATCTACCTGAAATAACAGAAAAATAAAAGTTAAAGCATTTCAAGGTCTAAGACAATTTAGAAGCTTCACTGAATCCATATGGAGAGGGGAAAAAAGAGAACTCAGTGCTTTTTTATATTGATTCACCTTTTGGTCTTGTGTTTCAGTGCAGAATAGAAAGTACATCAAACGGGTGGCACAGCACTTTAATTAATGGAAATTCGTCAATGGGAGACATGGAGAGTAGGAGGAGGAGCATGAGGGAGAATGATATTTGGGAAGGACAGAGAAAGGGATGGGAGGCAGATGAAAAGACCAGAGACAAATGGGAGACAAAGAAGGACAGCCATGTTTATGCATAAACCAGGGAGCTGACCCCCAGGACTTTGAGTGACCTTCCATGGCCTGGACATCCTGTCCATTAATCCTGTTCATTTCAGCCTTTCTGAGCCATCGTCGTTTGCAGGCCTGTTCAGACTCCACTCTGACAATGTGCCATCGCTGTTCTCTTTCTTTGTTCTCTTTGCTTTTCAAAGGGAGATGGGAGGAAAGTACCACAGGTTGCCTTTTGTAGGGGAAATGGGTCCGAGAGTCTCCTCCATCCTCATGGCTGGACACAGCACATGGCTGTTCACGTCAGCTCTTAAAATGGGATTCTCTTTTGTACCTCAAGACACAAGGAAATAAATATTAAGTAGAAATAATTTATATATTGAACAGATGAAGACTTCCACACGCATTAGTTATTGTACAAAATAAACAAGTGCTCTGGTTTCCTCCCACAGTCTAAACTTATGTTTCAGGCGAATAGGTCACCATAAATTATCCAAAATGTGTGAATATGTGAGTTTTATTGTCCTCTCATGGCCTGGTGTCCTTGGTCCAGGTTGTACACTGTGTCCTGCCCTCTTGACCACTGCTATCCAGCTCTGGACAAGCAGTTACAGATAATGAGTTGATGTATAAATGGAACAATAGCTGCAATTGACCTGCATTTGTTGCGATAATTTAAAACTACTAGATGAGGGGGATGAAGGTAGTGTAGTGGTTAGAGCTGCTGCCTATCCCTAACCTTAAAGTTGCTGGTTTGAATCCCACCTCCAGTTGCAGTAACCTTGAGCAAGATACTTACTTTAAATTACCTGGCTGTAAAAAAGGATAAGTACCTTAACACTGGGGGCGCGATGGCGCAGAGGGTTTGGCCGGGTCCCGCTCTCTGGCGGGTCTGTGCTTCAACTTTTTTTAAAAAACCAAATAGTGTCAAATTTCTAGACAAGTGTAAGATAGCAGAAAGATGGATGGACAAAAACGGTAACGTGACTCAAAACCTTTCATAATAGAGAAACTGATTTGATTAACAGGATCATTTTCTCCTTATTTCGATTATTGTTCATGTTATATCTGAGTTTGCTGCTGCATC
This sequence comes from Scleropages formosus, assembly GCF_900964775.1. Taxonomy (NCBI): domain Eukaryota; kingdom Metazoa; phylum Chordata; class Actinopteri; order Osteoglossiformes; family Osteoglossidae; genus Scleropages; species Scleropages formosus. Next base: position 24,488,232 of record NC_041819.1, on the reverse strand, counting down.
TGCAGGCCCATCAGTTACTGACACTTACTATACTGAAGACGTGCCAAATGAAGATAGATCTGCTGCCATGGGGTCCTCAGTTCCATTTCTCCATTGCTAATTCCTAACTTGTTTAAAAACAAGCTTATTAACAGAGTTCCTCCACATAATGTTAATGCACTGTATATATGTTTACAGCGCACTGTATTATACACAACTAGAAATATTTTTGCCATTTTTTCAATTTATGACCGCATACAAGTTTTGCCCCCAATGTGGTGGAATGAACTTCCTCTTTCCACCCCAGAATTTAAAAGAGGGCTCAGACCCATTTCTTTTAGATCCATTTCTCTCTTAGTCTCTTCACTGCTGCATAAATAAATCCAGTACCATCTGCTATGGCAATGTTCAGTACTGCTTGTAAGTATGTGAACCCTGCAGGAATGCTCATTATTCTTGAATAAAATATTAAATGTATAAAATTGAAATCTTTAATCCAAAAAATATGCTTATAAAGCGAATAAATGATTATGATTTACAAACGTGATTCTAATTACCTACTTGGTTTAACCAATGCAACTCGAGGTTCACTTCTTTTTGCACCTGCATTACTTGCATGTTGCTACTACACACATGATTTCCTCTTAAGAAATATATAGGGAATTGGTCGTTATACATCTATTATGTCACATGACAAACATTTCTTCTTGTGAAATAACCATTTTGTGGTAAAAGTAAGGGAAACAATGGGGTTCATATACTTTCAAGCAATACTGTATGTCTTTGTATCTATAAACAATAAAAATGATGGACTTGTTTACTGATTATTAGATTAGTTAGCAAATGGAAATAAGATGGGACAACACAGTCAAATTTAGGGAAACAGGCAAGGAATACATAAGGACTGACATACATACGTGTGTGTGTTTTATGTCATTATTCTTAGACCAACAGCTAAGGGCAATAAAATAGTAATCATATCAGAATGGTTGTATCAATATATGAGGGGTTTTACTACACAAATTACATTATTTATGTAACATTATTAAAAAAAACAGAACAAAAAAAAGGGACAATAATTAAAAAACAGAAAGCAGTCAAAAAAGACATCATAAAATATTCATGAGACATCAGAAATACAGAAAAATTCACTGGTGAAAAGCTACAAATGAGACACAAAAAACTGTTGGGACAATTCTTCTTGGGCCCATTTCATGATACTGTGCTTAAAAAGTAAATGTACCACAGTTCCCTATGGAAAATAATCAGTTTGAAGTACATTGTGTACTTTATAAATCTGTTACTTCTGTGCTGCTTTTTCAGGAAACAAAGGCACTACATCTCTCATCATTTCAATATTTATTTTTCCCAGCTGCCTTTAGAAAGTGACTTGTATTTTTTCCAATATTAAATACATTAATTTAAGAGCAGGTAGCCCGTTCCATGCTGCTAATTTCCTCTTCACCTTCTTCTGATCTCCTTCAGCGGGAGCAGCATGGCATAACCCAGCGTGGAGTGAACGTGGTGAAACATGTTATTTTTTCATCCCCATGTGGCTCAGGAGAAAGCTGTAGCTCTGGAAAGGTTATTTACAAATTGCCTTTAATTCACTGTAATTTGCCATAATCGCTAAAGGCCCTCCAGTAGGGGACCGTGCCTTTTTCCCAGCCAGGAGCACATTACTTGGCCTAATAGATCAGCAGAAGTACAATGGAGTGTGATGGTGCTAAAAATGCCCCAGAGCGTCGCCACCCACGTCCAGCAAAACATTGCGCAAAGAATACATTCCTGCAGCTGAAACTACAGCGTCCAGCGAGCAAATTGTCGGGGTCCTTTGTCGCACCTGCTGCACCTGATCTGACATGGTGCGCAAAGTAATCAACATGTGGAAATGGTGGTTTTTTTATGACGTATTTAGACAATCAGAGCAAACAGATAGAAAAAAATCAAATCCATTCAATTTTGATGATGACAGCCTCACAAATACAGTTATAAATGGAAGTATGAGAAGTATTTGACCTCTTTCTTTGGCAACAGCCCGTCCATCACAAATGAAGGGTTTAAACTCCAGTAAACATATGCAGTCCTGCATATTTTTCAGTTCAACCCTCCGACCATCACCTACTGTCACATCCCATAATGTCCTGGTGCGGGGGTGGGGCAGCAGTCTCACCTGATGGCAGGTTCGAGTCCTTCATTCCTTGAGAAGAACTCTCCAGCTGAGAGCAGAGAACTAAATCATTCAAGGTCACACCCTCTCACTTAGTGCTCATATATCTTTCATATGTTGAGTACGTGTCACTGGGACGATGCACATTACATTGTTTTTTAAGATTATTTCAGATGTCCTTTTTGGCGGTAGATGATATAGGGGACTGGCCTCTGAGGTCGCAGGTTCAGATCCAACCTTTGTGCTTACCACAGATTGATACAGTAAAAACTACTGAGCTGTATAAAAGGGGTAAACCTTTGCAAGTAGCTTTGGCAAATAACGTCAGGTAAATAAGTGTATAATGTTATATGAATATAATCTTTGTGCCCATCCTTATAAATTTTACTAAATAACTAGATTTCTTCTACTCTCCCTGCAATTTGTTGACTAGCAGGATGAGACATCGGCTGGTCGCTCTTCCCAAAAAATTAATTAAATGAACAAATGAACGCACAAAGAAATAAATATGCCCCGACACAATTTAGAGTTATAACAGGAAAACAGGAAGACTTTTTTCTGTGGATCCATCTTTTTTCCCTTTGATTGGTAATCTTACGGTCGAAGGCGCAGCTCTCCAAATGCTATTTCCCCTCATTCCCTGCAACGAATCTGACTCTGAAAATCGACTGCGGAATTTGCAACGTGAGCCGCACTCAGTTTTCATCACAATACAGCTGGATGCAAATGCGTTGTCATTAGCGGGTGAGATAAATGGCGGGATGCAAAGTGCTTTGTGGCTCATGGAAATTCCTTTTGTAAATACGGTCTGGAGCGGCGGAGACACGAGCGTCAGGGACACTTGGATGAGAAATGACAGCGAGGGAAAGCAGAAAACATGCCAGGAAGTGCGATTGTCGCCATGCCTCTGGCAGAACAACAGAGCGGCTGTGCCTTCTTTCAAAGAGAAAACGGCTGGAAAGTGAAACAAAATGAATCAATTTGGCGCGTGGAGTAGGAGGGAAATCGGAATTGAGAGAAGAAAGGGGTTTCTCCAATGAGAGAGAGACAAAAATGAATTCTGGCCAATTATGCAAAAAAAAAAAAAAAAAAACTGTCAAGTAAAAGGCAACATGTAAATGAAGGACACCAGACCTGGAAAATGTGAGGGAAAATTTGACACAGCCATGCCATATATACAATCATGTGCCACTTAACGATGTTTTGCTTATCAGCTGACCGCATATACGACGGTGGTCCCATGAGATTATGATGGAGCTGAAAAATTCTTATCGATTAGCGACGTTGTAGCCGTTGCGACGTTACAATGGATATGACGTTGCAAGTCGATAAGAATGTTTTTTTCACATGTTTGTGGTGATGCTACTGTAAACAAACCCACTGTGCTGCAATTCATATAAAAGTATATCACATAGAATTATGTACAGTACATAATACTTGATAATGATAATAAACACCTATGTTACTGGTTTATGTATTTACTATGCTGTACTTTTTATCATTATTTTACAGTATACTCTTTCTATTTATAACAAAAAGTTTACTGCAAAACAGTATGCTGTGTCATACCAGCAGTAGCATCATAGTTCTTGTGTTTACCACGTCTCTTGACTGCATCGAGGCTATACCATCTAGGTGTGTATAAGTACACTCTACGATCGAGGCTATACCATCTAGGTGTGTATATGCACACTCTACGATCGAGGCTATACCATCTTGGTTTGTATAAGTTCACTCTATGATCGAGGCTATACCATCTTGGTTTGTATAAGTTCACTCTACAATCGAGGCTATACCATCTAGGTGTGTATAAGCACACTCTACGATCAAAGCTATACCATCTAGGTGTGTATAAATACACTCTACAATCGAGGCTATGCCATCTAGGTGTGTATAGGTAAACTGTACGATGTTCGCACAACGACGAAATCACCTAACGATGCATTCCTCAGAATGTATCCCTGTATTGCTGAATTCTTTCATCTTCAGACTCAGAAAATGTGACGTGAAATATTGCTTTCAGAAGTTTAGGCCAGCCTTGTTAAGAAATGTGACAAGAAGATGCACAGGAATACGTTGGCCTTTTTGTCTTGACGAATGTAAGACCTCTACATGAAGGTCCCACCTGACATGGCCCCGCAAACGGCCGCGTGTGTAATGGTGTAAGCTTGGCTTCAGTATTTACTCGGTGCCGTGTGCTCCATGAACCGTGGTGAAGACCCACAAATGTAGGGCACACATATACACATACACACGCACATACAGAGAAGAGACCTGACCCGGCCTTGTTCCCCAAGACGGATGGCAGAGCAACCTTTGACTGTTAACCGTCTGCTCATATTTACCTGCTGTTTTTGGCAAAAAAAGAAAAAAAAAACAACATCATTCACCTTTTCCGTTCTGCAGAGGTTGGAGGTGGAGAACGACCCTGTGAGAATCTCAATAATGCAGACATTTTATTTCAAAGGGCCATAGCGAACTCTTCTAAAAAGGATGTGGAAGCTGGAAATGGTGATTTAAAAGGTTATATTTGAAAAAAAATATAGTGAAAAATATGAGTGGTTTCATAGATGATTTTAAAACTGCAATCACTGTTTCTTCGTTTTCCAGATTTACTGGGAAAAATGTTCCAAAATAGTTTTAAAATATATATTTTTTTGACTCCACACACCAACTTTCCACAGCTGTGACACAGATGGCTCTTCAACAAACAAACATAATCAGAACTGAAAGCTTGTTTGTAATTCATCCTATTTATAATTCCAAAGTTGGTTTTACTACTAACCCAAAATCAATAAAAGGTTAATAATACAAACATCCCCCCAGTATATTTACAAGTTTGTTTCTCTATAAATCTTGGATGTACTGTAGGTCTAATAAATAAATTAAAAAAAAATGTTTTGTATGGCCTGTTTTTATACTTTATCAACTTTGAACAACATTAAAATTAAAAGAAAAAAATAACTGAGAATAAAAAATGCTTTACTAATAAATACTAATTGTAAAAAAAAAAACAACTGTTGAGTGCCACTTGTTTACCAATTCGTCTCTTAACTGTGTACAAAGTCTCTCATTTTGTTATTGATAACCAAACCTCAGGAACACCTGAAACAAACGGTAAACACTGTGGAACCGAATTGAATTAAGCCAGTCTCACACTCCTGTTCTATTTGTAAGTCTCTTTAGGAGGAAGTGTCAGGTAATAAATAAGAAAAAAAATGAATGATTTGCAATTTTCTACTGCTGGTACAAAGGAAGGGGCAGCATCTTCCAGGCTTGTCAGGTGTCTCTGAAGCTCCTCATCCCACTATGTCTACTTTCCTAATGCGGCAATTTTGCTACTCAGACACCAAGACTTACAGACTTTCTAAAACTCTTTTTCCTTTCACTGAAGAAAATCCTAAAAACTATTTTCCGTGACCTTTTTCGCACGAATGTGTTTTCACCCATCAGATCCTTGGGGGACGCTGAAGTAACCTAGTGAAGATGTCGCTGATGAGGATTCATGTGTGGAACCATATGACCACCCCACATATGAATTTATATAGTTTGACTTCTGTGACCTGTTGTAGCTACCGAAGGACATGGCTCCACTCTCCTGGACCTTGTGAATCTCGCAACAGAGCCTGTGGGACCTTGTGCAACTCAAGAGCTGCTCATGTGGAAACTGTTACTCACCCACCCATCCCCTGTCCTCAGACGACTCCTATGGGGCCACAAACAGTTCGTCCTATTGACATTACAGCACAGCCCTCTGCACGCTTAACAACCATCAAAAATGTACATTTACAGGTGCACATATATCCATGAGAAGAAGCCACATTCCCATATTCCCATCCCCTATTTAATTCTAAAGAAACAGGCTTCTTGATCTCAGCTGTCAAGTTTCGCAACAGCCAGACTCAGGGAACGTTGAGTGCACATTTACATTTCATCATTTTGCTGACAGTTTTCTCTGAACCACCTTACAGCGATTTACCCATTTACACAATGTGGTAATTTTTACTAGAGTAGTTTAAAGCAAGTACGTTGAACATACGTACTACAGAAAGGGTTGTGACTTAAACCTCTGTATGGTGAATCATCATCAGGTTTACAATGATTTACCCATTTTTTACAATCTGGGCAACTTTTACTATATTCATTCAGGGTAAATTCCTTGTTCAGGGGCAACCCGGAACCTTCCGGTTATAAGATGACAGTTCTAACCAGTACGCCACCTGCTGCCCTGTAAACCTCACAGTAGACCAGGCTGTATCAGCTGAGCATGTTCTTTCTTAAGCCAGTTCTCTTCATCAGAGCTGCTAATTCTGGTTTCTCAATCATTTTCATTTCCTTTCATTTCTCTGTGTTTGGTTTATAAATAACTTCCTCAGCAATTTCTGGATTCCATAGCAATCCTTCATCTATTTCTGGCTACTCTCTCGCTTCAGGATGGTGCCTCAACCGCCACTGTTCCAAATGATGATGCTACTTCTGTGTTGTGTAAAAATTCATTGTAGACAGAGAACCCTCGACAATTACCGCGCACAACACCAGAGGAGCTGAGTTCAGCTGCTTTTCATGATTGATAGGTGGATATCAAGGCCCCCCCCCCAAAAAAAATCATTTCAAAGATATATGGTATATTCAGTTTTTCCAAAGTCAGCTTCTGATTTTTTGTGGCATTTGTAAAGTTTACTTTCTTTTGGATGCAGGTCTATTTCTCAGCCTGACAGGCAGTCACAGTCAAGGGCCTAAAATGTTGTTAGCAATCAGATGGAATGGGTGGATCAGCCTGTTGGTCTGTGGGGACACTGTCAGCAGTGTTATATCCCCACCTCTACCCTACTGGAGACAGACCGGTGGGACCGGAGCCTAACCCGGCAACACAGAGCGCAGCACTGAAGAGAAGGGGGACACACTGAGGACAGGGCACCAGTCCATCGCAAGGCACCCCAAAGCAGGGCTCAAACCCCAGACCCCCCATACAGCGAGCAACTGCTGCAGTTTATTCATTTATTTTTAATTAGGGCACTTCAGCAGAATAGGACTGTGGAACAATTAATTAAACTCTTTTCTACAGTGTTTACAGCTTCCCCAGTGTTTCTGATGGCTGGCGATCATTAAAAAGATGTGGAACATTGCATATATTTATAGGATGAATCCGTCAACAACCTGCACCTGATTGGGAATTTGAGAGACAATTTTTATTTTCAGTTGTTTTAAATTAGTTTTACCTTCACTGAAGAATGAAGTTAAGAGAAATTGTTGAAATTTTCCTCCATTAAAAGTTACCCAGTTGTATAAATGGGAGAATAATTATAAGCACCTTTGGTTGCTTTGGAGAAGAGCATCAATTAAATTAAAGAATGTAAAAGTACATGTAAGGTTACAAGTATAGTAATGTGTATAGTAACAAGTATTTTTTATTTATTATACATGTAGTTGTGTACATCCTTTTTTATATCGCTTAACCAACAAATAAATCAGGAGATATTTGTTTTATTGTCCATTTAGAGACTTAGAAGCAAAGTGACTCCTCATAAACAGACCTCCACTACCAGTTCTGCTCTTCAGTTGAAGAGCACTACTTATGACTGATTGTACCCCTCTATTCCATAATACTGTAACATCCCGACTCAACTGCGCTGTCGGCAAGGTTACAAAATAAGGGCTCAGGAGACAGGACTCTGGGAACATAGGCTTTATTACACCTCAGTATGTCTCAGCAGTAGCATCGAGTGAATACCAGGATACGGAGGCGAAACTGTGACATACAGAATAGAACGACAATCAGCGAAAACATCAAAATGACCCCCACTGGTTTTTCAGCTAAAACACTCCTGTTAAAGTGTGAATATGACCAAAAACGCAACTCACGACTACACAATAAACACACTAACTTTCGTAATTAGAAAGCAAGCAAAATCGTAAAACTTTGTGCAGGAACATGAGTGGCAATGCATCATGGAAGAACCACAGTTCCCCCACGGCAGCTACAATGCTCCTCATCTTAATTAAAGCAATTGATATTTCAGAATCCATCATCCCTCATTTGGCCAGCCCTGATGGCATCATTGCACTTTGAACATCGCCTCAAAGTCTCTTTTCAAGTCTTGGTTCCTTCGCAAGAATGCCAACTTTGATAAAGACTTCGCCGTGAAGGCCAGAAAGAAAGACAGGATTACTTTCTTTTTTGCCTGCTTCGCCTCTGCTACGATCCTATCCTCCAGGGTCCCAGAAGTCATCCATGCGTTCGAACAAGGGTGCCGCTTTGCTGGACTACAAATCCCAGAAGGCTGTGCTCAGTATAAAAACAAACTACAACAGGAAGTCATGCACGCATTTCCTTGTGTGACAAACTGCAACATTAAGGCATATATATTCTTTTAAAACAATTTGCGTGTAGACGCTGAATTAAAGGAGAACAAATTAAGCCCAGATCAACAACCATGGATGGTTTAAGTTTATTGAAAGGGGAGACTGGGCAGCTGTGAGCTGTGAAGGACACTTGTAAATCAAGGGAATTAATGGTATGATTAGCGAAGCAGCACTCTACCCCCCTCCGGCCGCTGTGTCGAACCCTGCTGAGGACACAGGCCTTGTGTCTTTGATTTTTTTTTTACGCTGCATTCGGTTGTTTTATTTTTTTCCACAAGCTGCGGGAGAAGCAGTGATGTGATAACCGATGGAAACACTTGAGATGGAGACACTGGAGAGACAAGCCAATGCATTGCAAATTACTTGCTATTTAACATGCCACATCTGTAAATAATACTCTTAAGCTGGACGAGGTGTCAGGGAGAAGGGAATCACAACAGCACTGGTCCCTGCTGTTGCTCTGTCTCTCCTTCCAGATAAGCCTGATAATTATTTCACTCTGTTTTTGTTGTTTCTCTTTTTTCCTCAGGTTAGGGCACCAGCCTGTGCTTACACAAAATAAACTAGCAGGCCTTGCCAAGAGAGTCGGACTTTCTGGAAGCCTGACAAAGTGGACGTTTCCTGTCTGGATGCCGCCGCTGCCGCAGGCCCCCTTGGCCCGAGCCCCTTCTGTGGACCCGCTCTCGTGGCTCTGCCGCCTGCAGCTCCTGTCACGCCAGCAGCCTCATCACAGATACTGATGGATATTAGGAGCTCCTCCGGAGTAATGATTTCGTCCTTCGGCACGTCTGCAAACGAATCCAAACAGCATCCGTCAGAGCCTGTCTGAGCCCGGTTAGGAGTCGCTGAAGTGTTAAAGTGCAGCTGGGGTGTGAACGCTGCCTTCCGAACTGGCTCATTTGGACTCTGTTGAGTCCCCAAGAACCTCATCTGTAAAGCTTGAAAAATAAAGAAATGTAAAAATGTGCTTATTGTTTCATGCTGCGGGGGGCGTGGTGGCGCAGTGGGTTGGACCGGGTCCTGCTCTCCAGTGGGTCTGGGGTTCGAGTCCTGCTTGGGGTGCCTTGCGGCGGACTGGCGTCCCGTCCTGGGTGTGTCCTCTCCCCCTCCGGCCTTTGCCCCGTGTTGCTGGGTAGGCTCCGGCTCCCCGCGACCCCGTATGGGACACGCGGTTCTGAAAATGTGTGTGTGTGTGTGTGTGTGTGTGTTTCATGCTGGGTATTTTGCTTGATTTAGCATTTGGAATGAACTCCAATGAGCAGAGCCTGTTCAATGAAAAATTATCTATAAAACAAAAAACAAAAAACTAATTTTGAACTGTACTAGTCATAACGAGATATTATCCAGAGCCTCCTATTTAGTCCTGCCAGCATCTGATAATGAGTGTGGTGCTAATTTCCTCTTTTCCTGTTGTTCCTCTTGTTAATTGACTTTGGTATCATTGAGGAGAGATTCTGTACTTTAACGCCCCTAATCTGCACTGTAATTATGAAACTAAATGCAGGGGATGCTGAGAAGACGTGGAGCACCTTGGCTTTAATTAATAACTCCTTGCGAGTATTATAACATGCACGTGTTTGCCTGTACATGTTCTGTGCCTGTGTTGCCGTGCACATGTGATTGCATGTGTACATGTGTGTTTATAGAAATGGCACCGTTTGCACATGCGACTAGCTTAGTCTAACCATGAATTACAAGACTAAGACTAAGACAAGACTAAGACCATGCTACTTTATTAATACATTTACAGTTCACTCCATGGTGTTCCCTCTCTCTCACACACACACCTTCTCAAGAGCACACACCAAGGGGGAAGTTAGCGTTTTATCTCAGCTACATGCCTTTTGACTGTGGGAGGAAACCAGAGCACCCAGATGAATCCCTTGTGGTCACAAGATGAACATATAAGCTAGACTTTTTTTCCAGGGAGGAAATACATCAGCATCTCCAGAACAGGGGAAATTATAATTGTTCAGCTTATGGTTTTTTCAGTAACTATATGGATGTGAAAGCTGTACAGTGAAGAAGCAGAACAGGACAAAACCTGAGGCATCAGAGGACACCATTAAGGGTACCCTAAGCAGCCAGGAGAACTACCAAGGGGCAGCTGGTAGTGTAGTGATTAGAGTTGCTGCCTTTGTATCCAAAGGTCGTAGGTTTGATCTCCACCTCTAGCTGTAGCACCCTTGAGCAAATACTTACCCTAAAACTGCTCCAGTAAAATTACCAAGCTCTGTAAATGGGGAAGTTACTGTAACCTTGACATTGTATATTGCTTTGGAGAAAAGCGTTAGCTAAATGTAAACAGATAGAGCTTGGATCAAATTAAGCCGGAAGTCTTATTGGACAAGGTTTTCGGGCTTTGGACACAACATGAGAAGAGTGGGTGCTTTTGAAAAGACAGTAGTGATTGGACAAGCAAGAGGTAAACAAAGAAGAGGATGACTGGACGCCAGATGAATGAAGTCAACCACAGTGGCAATGGACACACCCCTTTCAGCACCAAGGACACACTCTGGAAGAGCTCTAAATATGTGGTCAATAAAGAGTCGACATTGACATAATGACACTTAATTAGTATATAATCTCTTAGCTCTTGCTCTCGGTATCTGTTTGAACTCTAAGTCTAGAAAGTTCACGTCTGGTGTCTTTCACAAAGTTACTTTAACATCCAGTACATATTGTGTCCATCTGGAGTGTTGCAGAGAAAAAAAAAAAAGAGTTAATTTGTGTGCACAAAAAAGGATGGATGAAAGGTGCAGTCATGGAAAGAGCTCTCCTTTCCGAAATTTCTAATATTCTCATCTGGAGCCGGGATGTGACGGCGCGGTCCTCGGCACGACGTTTGACATTGGGACACTTCAGAAAATCACTTCCCAGGCAACGGCCTGAGCTCAACCCTCACTCCGACAACCCATCACGCTCTGGAAATCTATTCCCATCCCTCTTATCACAGACCTCTTCTTCCCAAGTGGGATTTAAGGCCGTTACAATTTTCTTTGTCCTTGGATGAGCTTCTTGCCAAGTTTTATCAACACATCCCTGAAACTATAATAGAGACGCCTGAATCTCTTCCAGTTTCCCTTTCTATGCACAGGCAATCTATGTAGTATTCATTTTTTTTTTTTTTAGATGAAGGCATTCATTCCTTCGGATGGGTTATCACTTTGCGCATAACTTAAGCATTCAGAGGCACACCCACAAAACAAATAAGTAATGAAGGGAATAATAACATTTATGACAATTATTTCACTATTTCACTGGATTATATATTACTCATGTAGGGAGAATGAGTAAAAAGATGAATCAGATGATTTGTCAGTAATGATGACAGTTTGTTACTCACATGACCAGTGTGGGTATATAAAATTTGTTGCAAAACTGTCCAGCACATACCGTAACTGTGCCACTACGTGTCTGTTGAAGACGTTTTGAATGCATGTGCTTGTGCATGTGCTTGTGCGTGTGTGTGTGTGTGTGTGTGTGTGTGTGTGTGTGTGTGTGTGCTGGTGTTTGTCTGTGAATGCATCATTGGGGGTGTCGATGTACAATGTAGGCCTGTCTCTGGATATAACTATGTATGTGTGTGTTTGAATGAATCTACATGTGAGTGTCAACCAGTGTGATCCCGTATAGACGTGTATATGTCCTGCAGTGGACTCCAGTCCCTTCTGGAGATTTTTTCTGATGCTGGCTACAAGAGTCGTTTGCAACAGAACACATATAGAAAACAAATGGATGTTTATGATTTCTTTCGTCTTTCTCTACGGAAAGTTGTGTGTATTTCCAATTTCCTAGTTTTACTCTTGCACGCCTAAATAAGACCTGTATAAAAATATGCTTCCAAAGAAGCATGCTGCGACTATTGGTTTTTTATCAATACAGATTTCCTCCGCTTTCCGAAAGTTGAGTGTTCCTATGAAACTTTTCGTAAACCGAAACGGCGTAAAGTGAAGAAGTAATTACCCTTAATTTATATGGGAAAAAGTTCCCAGACCCAAAAAATAACATACGAAATCATCCCAAATAGCACATAAAACCTAATAATACGAATGGTGGACACAAGAAAGTTCAACGCACGCACAATGTCTTCATTTCGTTCATCACGATCGAAACTCTTAATTACGTCCAGTTTTACGCTAAGCGTAACACCCCGACAAGCTCTCTTAGGCTTTTCCGATACCTTCGGACACATCTTGCTAACAGACGAACAAAATAAACCGAGAGAAAGCACAGATGATCAAAGCTATGGTGGCTTGATGCTGAGATGCTGAGCGTAGTTCCCGGGGCAGGAGTTTGGCGGCACCACTCTTGCTACTCGTGGTGCGTGCAGCCTCTTTAACATTTCGTAAAAGTGAAGTGTCATAAAGCGAACTTTCAAAAAGCAGGGGATACCTTTATGGGAGTCTCATCCATGGAGCTTCATGTTGGCTTCGTTGGCATCAGCCTCACACTTGGACTACTTTGGTGCAGTTATGAGTTAAATGAGACATACAGTGTTATTTTCCCCCATTAATGCAACTGAAATAAGCACCCTCTGAGGTAACCAACGTAACTAAGAACACAACAAAGTTTCTTACACAAGATAAACTTTTTTAAATTCATGTAGGACACTCATGTGTTGCTTTGCTTTTACTCTTCTCTCCAGTTAATCCCATAATCCCATAACCCCAGGTGCTGCCCAGGCTGGCCAGGTGGACTCACACATTCACTTGTAATGTATTTCATCCATGTTGACTTGGCGGGGATGGTTTTAACTTTTTTAACCCAGTGGTAATTTTTATGCTGTATGCATAAGTGCAACATTATACAGTGGTTATCCTTTTCATTCTCTTCTTTCACTACACTTTAGTTCTTACGACTAGGTGTTCTAGATGTTACGTATGTTTTGTATTTTCATTTTAATATTGCTTAAATCAACAACCACATGAAGAAAACAAATCCCTTAAAAATCATTTCAGCCTCATGATTTTGTGAGTTATATAAACTGTTCTGAATATTTTCTGCACTTAAATTTCATGTGCAGGGACAGAAAATTTGCTTACATTAGTACATTTTCAACACCTCCACCTTCAAAGAACCCCAAGGCCTTCAGCTAAATGATTTTCTTTATTCCTTTTTCTTCTTTTGCAGTTTTTCTTTTTTTCTGCACAAACATCCAACACACTTTGTCAGAGATGATACTTGTGATAGTGAGAAGTTAGGAGGTCAAATGGTACACCTGAAATTAAAATAAATTAGCATAAATGCAAATTTTTTTAAAACAGCCGGCAGGGAAAAAAGCACATTCCATAAGCACAAGGCCGGATTCCTCCCAGCTAATTTCGTTTAATTGACCTTCTGCTCAAATGACCCTTTGCTCGGATTTAACGTTCAAGGTTCAGCTATCCACAATGAGGAAGAAGCTTCAAAAGATGATATACTGATGAGGAATGCTTCCATCATGCGCAGTTGAATTTCAAAGTGGGAATTCGATTCTTTTCATTCTTTTTGCCAGATACGCAACACAAATGTTTGATGCTTCAGAGTGCATACCTACCGAGAGCACCGTGCCTTCAAAGGGAGAAAGAAATTAGTATAGATGTAAATTATCCTACTGAAAGTAAGACAAAAAGAGACGTCCTGATGTCAGCACTGGCCGTTCTGCTTTCATGCCCTTTTCTTTAGCTCTGCTTTGGTTCTGCTGCAAGGCCAAACAAAACTCCTTGTTTTACCTGATGTGGTGCATTTTAAGAAACAGTTTGCCCTAAAACAGTCTACACATATTTTAGAAGAAGATAAAAAAACTGCCTGTGTCGGGAAGAGTTGAAAATCGTTCCCTGGCAACTAGAGGAAAATACTATATTCAGAGGACATTGCAGCCAACAGATGATCTCAGAAATGGCTTCAAAAGGTTTATTGCAGTCGTACCAAAATTAAACAAATGTCCCTGTAAATTGCATATTGACACCCTGAAATGCTTACACAACCCATGCATGTCCCTTTACGTTCAGTGTCACTGGTGTGATGAGTTAATTGTCTATTCTTTGATGCTCTTTGCTGCTGCGATGCCCATATTGGAATGCCGAGCACCACAGACGCTGTCAATCATCCAGCGGATACTGGAACATCGAGATTTCCCTTGAGTTACTGGACTTCACTTACAATGCCTTCTGAAATCACATTATTTTAGCACAAAAAGGGATTTTTTTTGTTCCTTGGAAATTCTTCTCTGCTTTTCAAAGATATGTACGGGTCTTTAACAGAAGTGCTTTAACAATGCGGCTTCTTTGATAATGTTAGGACAGCTGTGATTCATTATCGGGTTAAGTGTCAAGGCGAGAAATTTCCATAGCATCAAAGTGGAGACTTAAATCTCGTACTGAATTTCAATGCGGATTCTTCTCGATAAGACGTTTTTCCGAACACTTTTTTACACCATTTACATTTTCATTCATTAGAATAGCCTTTATTTGACAGATTTTTATTATCATAATTATTGAACTCTATTTAGTTGACCCCTATGTCTAAGCCTGCTTGTGTGTTAGATAAGTTACTTTACAATGAGTTACCCCTTTTTTAAGCAAGGTATTTCTATTTTATCAATTCAAGGTAAGTACTCCGACCATAGGCATTGGGTATTTGAACTGACAACCTTCAAATTAGGTGACAACCATAAATGTGTGTACTTTAAATCCACCTGAAGCAGTCACTGGTCAAAAACTGAAAATTTGGAAGTTCTTGTTTTTGCCTGTTTTGTGATATAATGAACTCCCATTGCCCCTCAGAGTTGATGAATCCCTCCAAACATTCAAGAAGTGTCTCTAACCAATGTGTTTCAGAGCCACTTCTCTCCTGATCTCCAGACAGCTGTATAAATGTGTCCAACATCATCTGTTAAGATCATCTATGTATTCGCTATTTGAATATCAATTCTGTAAGAGCAAGTGGAGGGAATTAGCAACCTGTCATACAGACAAATGTGTTTTGATAATCCTGTCTATTTAAAGCCCTTTTGTTTACTGAGAGTTGAACAGTGCTTGGAAACTGAGTCCACTAAAAGCATAAATGTAATTCATCATTAATTTTCAAGATTTTCACAAAGCAAAACATATGGAGTTTAGGACGTTCATCCATCCAGTGCTGGGTCATGGTAATCTTAGAACAGCGTCTAATTTTCACAAGGATAATCTTCCACAAGTTCAGGACATAGAATGTGAGAATCTAAGATGATCTGTAAAGCTGCAGTTTTAGAGGATATCTTGGGTGAGGAACATAACACCATGTTCAGATTTGGAGGTTTACATTCCCAGAACTGTTGGAAAATGGCCAAACCATACACAGAGAACCAGGGTTCAAATCTGACAAGTGTAAGACTTTAAGAAACTTATTTTCAGACCAGGTTCAGACATACTTCAGGCAAAGCTTGACCAATGGTCAGTTCATCTTTGAAGTGGTAACCCCTGTTTGAAAGGCTCATAACCCATTCTGTTGTGACATATTGGAGACCACTATTAATCAACGGGTGGCAGGTGGCGTAATGGTTGGAGCTGTTACTTTTCTAAGTCAAAGGTTGCAGGTTTGAGTCCCCGCTCTTGCCGTTGTATCCTTGAAGATGAAGTTTACTCTGAGTTAATACAGTATAAATTACCAAATGATATCGCCCCTGCCACGCTGGTGATCTGAATGGCTGTCTGAGGAGTACACTGGTTCAGTTTTCATACTATGGCAAAGAAGACATCAGAAAAGCCACCGGCAAAGAATAATTACAACACTTTTAAAGATTCTCATTTGCTATTCTTCCCCGATTTTCCTACTGACGTTCTAGAAAGACAACGTGAACCATGTGATCGCCTGAGCTTTTGTGGAATGCAAAATTTTATGTGGCTTTGCTTAGCCTGTCACACTGGGATATTTACCCAGGGTAAAAAAAAAATTGTAGATAGCTTACTGTAAAAACCTAACACTGTAAGTAATCAAAAAATGCATCTGCTAAATAATAATATTTCCACAAAAACAGTCACCTGATTATCAGCACCTCTGGATTTTTCTGCAAATGCCACTACAATCAAATTCAAAGAGATAAATGAAAGATACGTTTGAAAGATGAATGAAAGATGTGTGGTTAAGTAACTAGAAGGAAATAATGAGCTCATTTAGTTCACATTAGTGTCACCTGATGCCATCTTGGTTCTCTAGAGTGAGGAACATATTTACCATCTCCAGTTCAGGAAATAAAGAGTTTCCTCCCTCTGTTAAAGTTTTATTTGCTTATAGAAACACTGGGTCACAGGAATTACTCAGAGAATGATAGTCTGTGTCACTAGCAAGGGGCAGGGAATAAGTGGCCTTTTATGGAGGCCATAAAATGTTTAGGAGCCCAGTGATCTATTTAGTATGATCTGCAACAAAGGCCCTCCATGTTATTCCAATGATATACATTGTGTCCTTGCTCTCCGAAAGTGTCCTCCGTCACTGGTGTTGCCAGGAGCTCATTTTCAGTCCTGGGTCTAAAATTTCTAAGTGATGATGTGTTTTATTGCTGTAATTAGGGTTGGAGCTCAAGTCCATTTTGTCCAGCTCAACTTTAGAAGATTGCTCTCTGGGATGTCTAACACCAAATTCCTTTTAGGTACGAATCAATGTTGTCCTCGAGCCATGCACTCTTGTGGTCGCTGTCCATGGTGCTGAACACAGGCTCACTTCCGCCTCATATCTTCTCTGGAAGAGGCACAGTGCCAGTCTGAGGAGCCAGTGAAAGAACTGATCTTGGATGGAAACATATCCATAAACCAGGTTTTTATTCTGGCTAAGTCATTAAATTAGGGCAAATGGGTTCAAAATGGACAGACCTTAGTTTTCGAGCAAATGGCCCAAAATAGAGATATTACTGAAAGAGCCAATTGTGATCGATAATTTAAACAAATACTATTTCTCCACAGGGGGAAGGTTTAAATTGGCCATACATTGTTGGATTGTTCCTACGTAAGCATTTTACATTGACCTCATGTTGAGGTTACTGGATTTCAATAATATGGTATGTGATTTGCTTGGGATACTCTTTGCTGGTTATTCAAAGATGTGACTGAGATAGCGAGGGTGAGATTTTTTTCCAACCACTTCTTTATCATCATCATCATCATAATCATCATCATAAGCATGATTATTATTGTTATTATGAATATTGTTATTAGTATTACTGCTGTAGTAGTTGTAGTATTAGTATTATTAGTATTAGTATTAGTATTATAGCATAAAAAACAGAAAAGGCTAAGAGAACTGGCTGATAAGTTTGTCTTTTGGTAAAGAAAGTTCAGTTCAAAAACCAAAGAATGGCATGCACTAGTTTACCAGACCATTATACAAACAAACAAACAGACAAACAAGACTGTACATTATACTTTCAGCTGAATTCAAGGAGTTTACAAACTCTGTACATTTGCAGCTGCACTGATATTATTATTAATGTAAGCCATCTCCACATTAGTACACATTAGTACACACACGTTCATCACCTTTCTCACAGTGGCACCATCTCTCATCCAGCTGCTTTACAGGTAATCCTATTAAAAATGATTTTCCCCTTTGCTCACATGTGACTAATTAATGAAACAAAGTCTAATTCTGCTACAGACTCTCCTGTCTACTGCCAGATTTACACACGTGGGCTCTTTCCAAAGATTTCAAAATCCTTATCCTCCTAGCAGTTTCTGGCTTTTTTCAGCCTTGGAGTTTTAGCACCAGATACAGGTGTCAAAATCGAGAGTGTTTTTGTCAAACTTTTGGCAAAATTTTGGATGGGTATCAATTTCCCCATCCGCTTCTCCAAAACACAAACCATTAGACAATGAGAAAATAAAATGAGGAATATAAAAATAGGCTCTGAAGGCCTCAGGGTTGGACCCGGGTCCGCTGGGACCTGAGCTTGGGGTTAATATCATTCACGAGTCCCCTTGCTATTCAGCAAGCAAGATGCAGCCTGCGCCGTTTTCTGGCCAGAGCCTCGCTCTGACAGGAAATTACTTGGGGATTCCAATTAGTATGCAAATGGGATAAATATTTAACAAGAAAGCAAGCGGGTTGTATTGGATTAATGCGGGCTGAGAAAGTATTCCCAAAGGTTTCGGCTCTCTTTCGGGAGGAGTAATGGTTCTGACAGATCAATGGGGTTGTCATATTCGTCTCCCTGCAAAGGTTATCTCCCTGACAAAATAACGGCTCGTTGTAGATAATTAACTTTCTGTAACTATGCGGTTAGTCCCCACTATTTGTCCTTTGCTCTCTCTCCCTTTGATACACTATGTGCTTAGAAAAAAAAGAAAAAATGAAGCATTCGTATGAAGAGATTTACACTGACCATAATTTTCCTCTTAATAAGAAAGATGAATTTGTATTTTTTTATATTCAGTCAATCATTATTTATTTGGCTTACAGCCAAATGCTAGTTAATCGGTACTGAGTGTCTGATGTTTTCTGGACATAATTATGATATAAAAAGAATTGTCCCTTAGTTGTCTGAAATACTTATGTTTGGAAATTAGTCTGCACTGCTGTGTTACAATATCTTCATTTAAGTTTGTCCCTCCAGCTTTCTCTGTCTCTTTCTATCACTCTATCTCTCTAAATATCAGAAAAGCATTGCTATTTATTTCACCCGATTAAATTCCCTATTTTGGAATTTGGTCCTGTTAGGAGATGATTAATGACAAACATCATTAGACAATATATCAATGGCTTTAGAAGAGTGGACGATGCAAACACTGAGCCCAAATGTGTTGCTAATGGTGCTTTACTTAGATTACTTACAGAGACTATAATAATGATAATAATAATCCTTATCTCTTATCTCTGTTGTCATCATGATCACCAGCAGTATTTCTAAATTCGCTGATGTGTGTGCTTTTGTGTTTTGTTAATCCTGCATTTCAGGATTATGATAAAGTTTTCGAGAAGTTACTGCTATACCGCAAAGCATTATTCGTGACTCAGGCAGAGTAACTGCAGGTGATCTAGAAGTCCTGCTTTTAAGAGCTCCCACTGGGAAGTGCTAAATGACTGTTAAGGACACTCGAGTATCGGGGAGGGGGGCTCATCGGCATCCTGTCACTGCAGAGTTTTCCTGCCCGCTAGATTGTCCTCTCATGACTGTAGCAAGAGTCCAATTCCCTTTAGGAATCAAGGCACCCAAGTCTGCATAAGTGGCAGCTTCTTTCTGTAGGTGGGCTGAGAAATCAGCCTGGGAGGGTGGGGCAGGGTGGATGGGAGATATATAATCTACACTTAATTTATGTCTGACTGAAACAAGCGTATCTTCTTAAACCAGCTTCTTCTATCTTGTGGTGCCCTTCCTCACTGCATTTAGAGTATTTGATATACACCATTCCTCGTGCATTACATATTTCAAGCAGTGTATCTACATTTACAGTATGCTTTTGTTGAGCACAAGAAAGCAAATTAAAAGTGTTGCCGTAAATAGTAGTCAGATCTACATTAAATCAACACCTTTGTGCAGAACAGCTTACACTGTTGGTTTGTATACTGAGCTACTTAAAATGATTTATTCATTTTTTATTGTATAATAGAAATTGTAAATCCCTGGAAATACAGCAAGAATAAGGTTTCAAACCCAAGTCTGTCAAGTGGAAGGGCATACGGTAGCTCTATTTGGTTGTTTAAGAACAATTTAGACAAACTACCACCAACTGAGCTCCAACGAAAGCCATAAAAACACAATTAACCAACTGGTCAAAGTAAATAAAATCCTGAGGGAATTTAAGATTATAATGAGGAGGTTTCATAATTTATGTATCGAAGCCATGGTGCAGATACGTTTTTTTTATCAAGGAGATGAAGTTTTAAAAATTTAAAAAAAAATAATAATGTTAAAATTCCAAAGTAACGAAAAGAGGGTCATAGAAATGCTAAGAAATAAAAGTAGCTTTTTCCTCATAAACATACCCAAAGTTAAAAGGGATCAATTCCAGAAATTACTCTGGAAATTTCAAATTTCCCAAAAATGTACCGAAGAACAAGTAACAAGTTACTTTTATTGGGTAAATAGCCTGCTCCAGTCATGTGCCTTATGCAAAGCGCACAGCCTCAGGGAGGCAAATGAAATTCGCCAACAGTTCTGGGTCTATTATAGGAATGACCCCTGTCAATGGAACTAATCTATTCCATCTTGTTTTCTCCTGCATTCCTATTGTGTCATTATCCCCACTCCATTACCTGTTTGAGGATTTTCTGTGGAGATGGAGTGTGATAGTTTAGAGAGAAACGACAGCACTATTCCAGGTATCACATCTGCACCCATTATATTACAGTGTTTCCATGGATTACCAAAGCAGCAATTAAATATTTACCGAGATACCTTTGATGCACCATTACAGCAAAATAACAGTTTTAAAACCAGGTGACATTTACACAGACGGCATCTCGGCTTTAACATTTGCTTCGGATATATAGTAATGTGCTGATTAAATGAGTCAGTTGCCATCTCTGTTAAAGCAAACAGCTGAAAATATTTGGGTGCAAATTCATTGAGAGTTTTAAACTTACTGAAATTCAGGAAGTCAGGCTTCCACACTCAAAAAGCCTTGGTTATTTTCAGATAGTTTTTTTCCCTCCTTTCTTCCTTTCAATCAGTAGTATAAATTTGGAATTTAAAGTGCACTCCCTCCCCATCCCACCCCACTCCCTTCATAAATTATTTGCTGTCTTGGGCAAAATAAATAAATAAATATAAATTTTTTTATTTTTTGTAACTTTTCTTGCTTGTGCCAATCGCTTTGCTCTCTGATCTACATGTATGGCATCTGATACGGAGTGAACGACAAGCTCAATGGGGCCAGAGATATTGCATTAGCAGAGCATACGTTTCGTACAAAACAAAGACAACTCACCTGCCTCGTCTCTCTATGGGATTTTCCACTTGGGGAGGTTGCTATGGATACCGCCCTCTTTTTCCGAATTAGGCATTCCGCTGCACACGGAGAAGGGCGATAAAGTTGTGTCGTTGTACGGCTTTTCTGAATATTCACCTTATTTCCTCATTTGTTATGCCGTATTTCATTATGGTTATTAATGAACTGCAGTGTTTTTGCTTGGGAAAGCAATGGTGAGGATCAAGCCTTGATGGCCCAACCTAAAAATTTCATCTTTATTGTGCTGCAATTGTAAAAGCCTGAAAGTATATCCAAGATGACACACAACAAATGACAGGAGATATGATTATGCGTTGTCTTATAGTCGTGCTCAGAAAAAAAAAAAAAAAATTTTCCTTCCATTCGCACTGCAGTAGATATGTACTAATAATGGTCATGGTGATTATTGTGCTCTTTGGAGGTTCTGCAGTTGAATCTCCCTCCTGCTGTAGTACCCTTAACCATAGCATTTACCCTGAACTGATATAGTAGAAATTATCCAGTGTACTCATCAGCGTAAATAGCTTAGTATACAAAGGAATGTAAGTTGCTTTGGAAAAAAAGGCACCAGAAAAATAATGAAATCATAATAATAACACATTTATGAGTCATTGCAGGCTTGATATTTATGTGTTTTCCATTAAAGTATGTGGATTTCTACCTGCACTTTGAAGGCTTCCCCCGTTCCTCACGTGTATAGCACCACCCCTGCGGGTTTCAGGTATGGCCCTCAGGCTCGGTCTCTTCTCGGACCCATCAGTCTGTCTGTTTTGTACCTTGTCCCTCCGGTGCCCCGGCCATCCCCAATAGCCCTCCGGTATCCCGGACACCTGCTCCGAGGCCTTCCAGTTCCTCCCTCATGGCCTCCAGCGACACCCTTCTCTCCTTACTGTGACAAATGTCGGAGAGCTGCTGCTCCGTGTGTTCCGAGACATTCCGCCGTCCGTTTTCTGCAAAAAAAAGCACCACACCACCTATGAAGTTTGACATTTCCAGTGTGGTCGCTGTGCGGATTTGGTCTCATCTTTCAGTGCCACGCAGTAAAACTCCTGCTTACATATGTAGGAAGGCTTTGGAAACTGCAACTATTTATGTCCATTTGTAACAATGTATAATTGTTTACTGAAGTAATTATTAGTTTGCTGACAGCTGTGTTTCGTATTTATCCATATTATAATATTTATAGTAAATATAAATATTATATTTAAATAAATTTAAATATCCATAGTATAATATTTATATTTATTTATCCATATTTATCGTATTATCCATATTATAATATTTATAGTGATGCAGTTCAGGTTGAGGTCTTGCTCTCCAGTGGGTCTGGGGTTCGAGTCCTGCTTGGGGTGCCTTGCGACGGACTGGCGTCCCGTCCTGGGTGTGCTCCCTCCCCTCCAGCCTTTCGCCCCGTGTTGCCAGGTTAGGCTCCGGCTCCCCGCGACCCCGGATGGGACAAGCGGGTCAGACAATGTGTGTGTGTGTGTGTGTGTGTGTGTGTGTGTGTGTGTGAGTGAGTTCTGGTTGTTTGAACACCTTCCCAAAGGTTACAGCAGGCAGGTCACTGCAGTACTTAGAACGGCAACCTAACAGCTTCCTACTGCTTAATTACTGGTAGCAGGTGGTGTAACGGTTACATTACGGTTTGATTCCACCTCCTGCTGTAGTACCCTTGGTCAAGGTACATACCTGGAGTTGATACAGCCAAAATGACTCTACTGTATAAATGGGTAAGTCATTGTAGCTAATAACTTTGTAAGTCTGCCTTGAAGAATCTGTAAAATAAATAAATATAATGAACATTTATCAGCCATATATGATGCAGGGCATCTGATGTCTTTCATTACATTGGTTTTTATATATACAGGGTTCTTAACCTTCTTCATAAGTGAATAATATATTTTTCATTGATTTTTTAAGCAATACTGCAGGCAGTGGGTTGCACACCAGAGAAAGCTTTTTCACCTCTACTCATCAGACTTTTGAATCTCTGTCCCTGCTGAAGTATCCTTGATCGTGGTACTCACCCTGAGATGATACAGTACGAATTACTCGGCTGTATAAATGGGTAAATAGTTATAAGTAGCTCAATAGACAAATCCAAGTCACCTTAGAGAGAAGCATCAGCTAAATTATGGTTAAGAATATTCTGATTCCAGACTGTGGTCTAAGTTGGGTCTCTATGTTTAATAATTCCCTTCATTTAGACATTCAAGTACTACTAGTGCTGCTGCTCTGGTAACAACTCATTAATAAAAGGACCGCATTATGAGAAGTATGACTGAAACAAAAGCCGAGTGAAACGCCGCTTCAGAACTCTGTGGAAGATGGCAGACGTCCAGGGAACAGACCATTCGCTATGCATCAGGGCTTGGCATGAAAGCGAGTGCTTTGAAGGATGAAACAAACGGCGGATATCGCTGAAGCGATAGAAGACAGCCCTGTGGCCACCGGGGAGCAGATGTTTTCACTGAAAGCAGCTTTCAATGCACACGCATCACTGATCGTTCACAGCTCAGCATCGGTTTACCAGAACGGGTTAAAAACCTTGCTCACCGTTGCAGGAGCAGAAGTCTACCTGCTATTTTAGGACTGTGTGCTTGGCACCCTGACCACTGTGCCATCCTGATTATGTTGGGATGTTGTTTATGAGAAATCAATGACATGTTCATGAGACCAAGCACAACCTAAAGCGAACAAATCTCCTGCCATAGTACCTGGTAAAGTTTTGAGGGATTGGAAAATGCCAGCAGGTGTCATAGTGGTTAGAGCAGTAGTGTTGCATTTAAATTACTTGGAATCAAATAGGTCTTCTGCCATAGCGCCCTTGAAAAGGTTTGGAATCCAACCCAATCCAAATTTTTGGATGGGGTCAAGCTGCATAAGAACTGTTCTCTTAAAATTTAAACAACTATCTCCTTTTTCTGGTCCTAATTTGCTCCAAAAACTGGGCTTGAATAATGAAATTAAATATCCAACTATTTCTTGTGGAGAAGCATTCGAGTTCATTCCAAGCACATCTCAAGTTCACCCCAAACTCACCTTAAATAACGCATAATATTTTTCTGTTGAAGTTTCACAATGGGGGATGCAGTGGCGCTGTGGGTTTGACCGGGGCGTGCTCTGTGGTGGGTCTGAGGTTCAAATCCTGCTTGGGGTGCCTTGTAGCAGGGTGGTGTCCTGTCCTGGGTGTGTCCCCTCCTCTTCCAGCCTTATGCTCTCGCTTGCCACGACCCTGCTTAGGACAAGTGGCTGTAGCCATTGTGTGTGTAAATTTTCACAGCACATTAGAATAACAGTTAACATTTTATATATAACAAGGCTGATAAATAATATTTCATAAATTAAACTTTGACAGAGTTTGTGGCTTGAATTAGGTGAATGCTCTATGTCACACCTGTGAATAATTAAGAAATTATAGCACAATGGCACAAAGCAGAAGTTGCAAACACAAAGACTGGAAAACATGAGTGGCAGAGTGCAACTGAGAGCATGGGTACATGGCTCCCACAATCCAGTGCTTCGCTCAGTCTCTCTTACACAGCTGGCACAATTTTCAGACATGCTCTTAGTTTATCACCCAACAGGCTGCAGTTTATACTGGATATCACAGATTGAATAAATGAAAATCTTCAGTGATTATTGATAAATGGTATTATAATCGGGGGGTACGGTGACGCAGTGGGTTGGACCGGGTCCTCCTCTCGGGTGGGTCTGGGGTTCAAGTCCCACTTGGGGTGCCTTGCGGCGGACTGGCGTCCCGTCCTGGGTGTGTCCCCTCCCCTTCCGGCCTTACGCCTTGAGTTGCCGGGTAGGCTCCGGTTCCCCGTGACCCCCTATGGGACAAGCGGTTCAGAAGATGTGTGTGTGTGTGTCTATTATAATCGCTGTTAACTGGTTATTGGCTGGGTGAATAATGGGGTCGAGTATATTTCATTGACTGTCCAGCTGAATTTATCTGTACAGAACTGCAGATTTTCTCTGAGAAATAACTGTAAAATTAATTAACTTTCGCTCTGGAGACACTTTGAGATGTCACAGCTCTTCATGTCCCTTCCACAGAGGTCACCTGTAAGACATTTTCAACTCGATCAACGACTCCTTTTCAGTCACAAGTCTTTTGTTTTTTCTGACATTGAATGCTTTAAGTTTTTCCCTTGTATAAAATCAAGAGCCCCCCCACTGCCCTCCTGGAGCAGTAAAGGAATTCTTCTTTGTAAAGCCCATCAATCCCTATCTGTCAGCATGCTGCTTTAAGTCGTTCTGGTGACATTGCAAGTGACAAGCGGTAATTACCTAATTGATTATAAAACACTCATGTTGTTAGTGTTGCAGTTTGAGTCAGTGCCACTGATCAGATCCAACGCTGCCATGCATATTTATTTCATTAAATCCTGTCGAAAGCCATACAACGGACTGCGCAGAATCAAAGCCCTCAATTTTCACCGGTTGATTAGGTCTTGTTGATACAACCAAGTCGCTAAGTTGATTAGCTACAAGCTAAAAATTAGCATGAACACAATTTATTATGACACAAAATGAGTGATGCGAGCTCAGCGAAATGAGTTTTAAAAAACGGACATAATGGTTGGGTGGTAAATTTAGTGTGTATGGGTTTATAGTTACCGCTACGCAAATGCACGAACATCTTCGATGTTGGAATTAGCAGCTAGAACATGTAGTAAACTTGCCTCTGGACAGAGGGAAGCTATAATGCCATGCGACAGGGCAGGTGACTCCCTTGACATGTGGAGCAGAATAATCCAGTTATTTCGCTTAATAAGATGGCATTCAAATGTCCCAGAACTGGGTTGTCCCATATCTCATTTGTCCAACATCCAGTAAAATCATTTGAGTCTGTGAAAATGTTCAACCCTGCCAGGTTGTTTAAAAAGCCTGTCCAAACTCAAGATCAGAAGATTAATGTCAATTGCAATTGCTTATCAAATGCTTTTACCCACAGTGCTTTGCACTGTTGGTGTAACAGGCAATGTGTAGTGCATTGGTAAAGCTGCAGACAGATAACCAGAAGGTTACTGGTTCAGGAAATACATGGGATCCTGCTGTGGGACCCTTCATAAAACATACAGCTGGGTAAATGGACAGAAGTGCGTGCCAAGTACTTAACAATCACAGCTTCCTGTTTTGAATTTTTGCAGCTGATGATTATTAAGTACATTTTAGACAATTGGCCAATCAAAACACATGAAATTTTGACATTGTGGTTTCACAGCTGGTTTTTCAGACCCTACAATAGCTGCTGCATGTTTATGTGTGAATGTGTGTCTGTTGTGTGTACTTGAGTTATATATGTTGTGGAGATGTCATAAGTATGATTAAAAGAGGTTTAATTGGCACCCCTGGGAGCACCAGCGTGTGTGTCTGGGTTAAGGTGCGGTGTAGGACCAGTACCAAAGATCTGACCACAGAATGGTCTTGAGCAAGTTCGGCGCTGCGATACTGATCTCCCGTAGTGGACAGAAGGCACCTAATCCCACGGACTGCCGGTGTCTCAGCTGGGGTGCGAATCCAGAGCCAAAACAGCTGAAACACGGCGAGACGGTAACAATGACTAATTACATCACTGCTGGGAAAGTGCAGAGTTGCTGTTGCTGCAGGCTGGACCCTCGGCATGCCGCTTACTGAGAACAGAAGCTATGGCTTTTTGGCATCCGAAAGGAGACATTTGGTTTGTGAATTAAAAATTTTTGAAAACTGAACGAAAATGGGGCGCTGCGATGCAATGATTTATTTACCGGAAAAATCTTCAACAGTCTCACTCAGTCTTTATGGAGTTTAGATGTTCTCCTCATGTTCACATAGGCTTTCTCTGGTTGCTCTTGTCTCTTCCCACAGTACAAAGACATGTTTCAGATCAAATGACTTCTCCTGACACTGAACTACTCCTACTCTGTGTGTGATTGCCCTGTGATGGACTGGAACCCCATCCAGGAGGTACCTCATCATAGACACTCTGGTTTCAGGATAGACTCGGAGCCACTGTGATCATGCATTGGACAGGGGGTTATAGATAGTAGATGGACGGATGACTGCTTTCTATTAATTCATAAACAAAAATCAGTATTATGTTCTTAATCATGAAACAATAACCATGTTTACGCACGTTGCTAAAAGCAAAAAAAAAATAGGGCTAAACACCTTACCTGAAATACAAACGGATGTATTGGAAAAATTCCCTGCACACTCATACAAAAGTTACAAATTTGTTCACCTCGTTGTCAGAGCTTGGGTTTAAAGCAGGCCTGCTATTGGTGCACGGCTTCGGATGGTCGTGTGGAGCCAGGTGGCGTGCTGGTCAACGGCCTGGAACTGAACAAGCCGCTTCACCTCAATGGCTCCAGGAATAAAGTGCACTTTATGAACGTGGTCAGGCTTTAACACAGGTGAGCCCACCGAGACAAGAGCACACGATAAGCAGCCGCGGTCAGCCGCGAATGGAAAACCGTGCAACAATCCCTGGTGATTTTCGTGGGCTGGCTGTCTGCCAAAAAAATAAAGCCTTCATCCATGGCAAGGGACTTTTTTTCCAATCCTTTTTTTAACACAATATTTTGCCTATGTTTGTAATTGTGAAATGCACTGATCTGATTTTGATTTGGAGGATAGTATGTAAATTAATGTAAAAATGCTGCACATTTTGAAGGCAGCACAGCATAAGCGGTTATAGTGTTTATGGCATTGTAATTACTTTTAGTCAAATCAATGATCTAATTAGCTTAAAGGCACGAGTGCTTCCTGCATACATATGGAGTTGTCTGTATATGCTTAATTATTTAACATATGTGAAATTGTGTTAGTTTATGGTTGTGCTATATTAGATGCTTGAGAAGCTATATTTCATAAAGACTCGCTTGCCAAGGTGTGTTGGGTTCAAGAATGGACCAAACAGGGTCCAGTAGTAGGTGAATTCACACAAAGTTTTATTCCTTCTTCCCATAATTCTTAAACAATTTTAAAAAAATCTCAAATGACATTTCCATAGTTACCAACCGCTATTATGATTTTAACAAATTCAGAAATCAAAGGCCAAGAACAAACCCAATTTAAGGTAAACTTTAACACAAAAAATTCCAACAACACACTATAAAGCATAATTTAGGATATCTCAAAGAAACCTTCTACTCTCAAAAGCAGTCCCTCTCCAAATTGTCTTTTAAAGTTCTCACATCCTGAATTGGCCACACCTGGTACTCGTGTCTTCTAGCCAGCGAGGGAGTGGGGTTGGCCTGGCTTCTGCCTGCCACAAAGATACCTTTTAGCACCAAGTAATGACTGACTCTACTAGCTTTTGTCTCAGGGCAGCTATTTGTGACCTTTCCACATTTTGGACAGCCGTCCTGTAATGCTCTGTTTTTATTGGAAACCATCCACAGAACCATTAGGGATGGACTTCATTAATGACTGGAAAGCATCATCAGAAAAATGGAGAAGAAAAAAGTTGAGTGTATGCAGAAGGTCTGAGAAGACAACTGAGTTACCAAACTGATGATGAGTATCAGGTGATGCTTTGTACTTAGTTTCTATGACTATAAAACTAGCCTCAAACAGGTCCCAGGTAGTAGGGCAAGGTGCTTACCCTGAATTGAAACAGTAAAAATTACCCTGCTGTATATATGAGTAAATCTCATATATATAGTTTTTAGTCAATTTTTATGCACCTACTCGAGTGATGAACATCGGTGCATCAAGTGGAAAGTAACAAACTAGGTTTATTTAAGAATCACATGTCTGCAGCTGTGTCTCTTTCATTTAATGTAATGCACAAATTGTTTTTTCTCTGAGATGTACGTAATTTGGAGAAAGGCATCTGCTAAATGAATAAATTTAAATGTAAATCATGGAGAGCAGCTTAGTATCCAAAGCTTTGTATACTAAGTGACATTGTATGTCTCTCTGGAAGAAAACATTAGCTATAATAATAATAATAATAATAATAATAATAATAATAATAATAATAATAATACTGTCTGAAGGACAGTAACAAAGCAAACCATGATATGCCCACTTTTTTTTTTGGGCAAAATTTCATTTATTTATTTATTTATTTATTTATTAAATTAATTAATTTATTTATATTTCTGTTTGTTTCATTTCTAAGTTTTCCTGTCTAAGGAAAACAATGACTTGATACTAATACTTTTCATTTTGTCATGTGAACACCTGTCAAAATCAGTTAATACCTAGAACTGATCACTAAAAACGTCACTCGTCATGGCAACAAAATAAATGAGTAAAAATAACAATTAATATAACGGTAATGACACATTCAGCTGATAAAACTCAGCATACCTGAGGCATACCTGGGGTCTCAGAAGCCATAGCCACACATCAGTGATAAGCAATCCACTTACTGCTCAGAATAATGATTTCCCATCACATTAAAATAAGCGGTTAGCAGGACGTTTTGCCAGAATACCAAACACCGAGCAGTTTCTCTGCCTCCGAGCACCTTCACGAATTTCAGCACCTGCTTCTGTTGTTTCAGCCACACGCGTTGCCCTCATCAGCCATGCACAAAGCTCAGTGAACGTCTCTCTGCGTTCTCAGAATATCCTTTTCAGGCATCCATGTGCTACTTTGTCAGAGGCCGATTTGAATGACAGCTCAGATATGATAATGTGCAGCAGCGAAAGTAAATACAATCTGGTTTCTTCCATCTGCTCTTCAACCATTTAATCTTGTCATCATCATTTCCATTATTATTATTAATCTTGTACTTGGTAGGAACAACATTTTAGAACATAATTGCTTTGTAATTCAAGCAAGTCATTGAAGTCGCTAAAAATGTTTGAAGGTACAGATTTGGCATTACAATAAACAGAATTTACGTTGAGTATCCTTGTTATTGGACCACTTTAGTCCTCAAGGGGAGGGGGGGAGGGGTTGTGGTGGTCGGTTAACCTTAATCACATTGAGGTTATTTTATGTGATTTATGATGATATTATAGTACATATGATGCTGCTGCTGATGATGATGGTGAGGATGATGATGATGATTGTATAGTCTTATATGGTGCTATTGCCACATAAATGAAAACT
Organism: Scleropages formosus; assembly: GCF_900964775.1. Taxonomy (NCBI): domain Eukaryota; kingdom Metazoa; phylum Chordata; class Actinopteri; order Osteoglossiformes; family Osteoglossidae; genus Scleropages; species Scleropages formosus. Next base: position 24,457,758 of record NC_041819.1, on the reverse strand, counting down.
CCCAGTGAGCAACACAGGGGAGACTTTGGGCCAAAACAGGTTAAACGACAATGTGCCAGAACCACAGACTATGGCTTTCATGGCCTGAAGTTGCTAGTACGTCAAATATGAAGACAAGCCCAAAATGGGGGAATCTTATATTAAAACCTCAAAATAAATAAATCCTTTCTTGAATTAACAAATGATAAAATGTACTGCATGCCAACAGAACCAAACGCAGAATGACAATGGTGAAAATGTAGGACTCTCATGGACCTGGAGGGTTACAAGGAACTCCTAGCGCCTTTCCACTCTTGCAGTTTCCTCAGCTAAAACCACATTCAAGCAAACTACAGTCTGCATTTAACGATACACACAAACTCTTCTCCAACTTCTCATTCCTACTCTGCCCTCCTCCTCCCTCTTCTCTCAACCCTGATGATTTTGCTTTGTTCTTCAGATAAAGAAAGTCAGCTCCATCATGTTCTTGGCATCTACTTGCACCAATCATGGTGGATCTCCCTGCAAATTCCCATTCTCTACATTTTGACCCTGTTAGAAACTGAGATGTTCAACCTTGTTCTGTCCCACAGAGACATTACCTGCTCCATTGATCCAATCACTTCGCCAGTCCTATAGGACATTTTCCTGCAGCTCATTGCCTTTATCTACAAGATCATCCAACTCCTCGCTCTCCTCGGGCTGCTTCCCATCCGCCTTCAAACCTGCTTCCATTCTGTTGTTAAAGAAACCCTCTCTGGATTGAGACTCAGTCAAGAACTACAGAGCAGTCTCACTCTTTCCTTTTCTGTCAAAAACTCTGCAACAGGCAAACTGTGATCAAATATCTGCATTCCTTACCCAGAATGATCTCCTCAACAGGTATTGTTCTGGATTCAAATTTACAGTGGCTACAGCAACCCCCCCCCCCCAGTCCATCCTCGTCGACCTGTCTGCAGCATTCAACACTGTCAACCACCAGAAGCAGTTTGACATCAAAGGAATTGTTCTGAAATGGTCTGAATCCTACCTATAAGGTTGATACTACCAAATGGTTTGCTGAAACTCCTGATAATCCCTGCAGCCTCTCTCAGCTGGCATCCCACAGGGCTCTTTACGGGGTTCCTTACTCTTCTCAATCTACACCTCTTCCCTTGGTCCTGTCATCGCCTCCCACAGATTCTCCTACCACTGCCATGCCAACGATACCCAGCTCTTCCTCATTTCCTCCTGAAGTTATAGACATTTCCTTTCACTTCGCCACCTGACTCTCAGACATCTCTGCCTGGATGTCTGATCATCACGTACTACTCAACCTTTCCAAAACAGAGATCCTCCACCTTCCAGCTGGCCCATCTTCCTGTGGAGAATCCTCTGTCAAACTGGGCAACTCATTTCCCCTACCTCATCAGCTAAGACCCTGGGTGTAATGATTTATTTAAGTCTGTCCTTCTCTCAGGGGGTGCAGTGGTGCAGTGGGTTGGACCACAGTCCTGCTCTCCGGTGGGTCTGGGGTTCGAGTCCCGCTTGGGGTGCCTTGCGGCGGACTGGCGTCCCGTCCTGGGTGTGTCCCCTTCCCCCTCCGGCCTTACGCCCTGTGTTGCCGGGTAGGCTCCGGTTCCCCGTGACCCCGTATGGGACAAGCGGTTCTGAAAATGTGTGTGTGTGTGTGTGTGTCCTTCTCTCAGCATATGGAAGCCATAGCCCAGGCCTGCAGATACATTGTAAACAATACCCATAAGATCCACCCTTACAACAAACTCTGCACAACTCCTGGTCCAAGCCATGGAGATATCCCACCTGGACTACTGCAGCTCTCTTTTGTCTGGCCTTCCAGCTTCTGCCGTCACACCTCTCCAGTTGATACAGAATGCTGCTGCACGAGTTGTGCTTGACCTGCTGAAGTATTCCCATGTATTCCCCCTCCTTGTATCTCTACAATGGTTTCTTATAGCAGCCAATATCAATTTCAAAACTTGGGTCATGGCCTACAAAACCCTCAACAGCTCTGCTCCCCAATATCTACAAGACCAGATCACTTATTACACCCCAAGACTGCTATGCTCCCCCATCTCTGCCAGCTTGGCAGTCCTACACACAAGAGGTCCAAAATCAATAGCATAAAGGTTTTCAGTTCTGGCTCAGATGTGTTGGAATGACCTTCTGCTCTCATTCAGAACTGCTGAATCTCTCTCTACAATTAATAAGGGTTTCAAAACTCACCGCTTTTGGATTCACTTCTCCCCAATTTTGTAAGTGCTCAATAAAGGTTTACATGCTTATGTTTACGTTGTCTGAACCGCTTGTCCCATATGGGGTCGGGGGAGCCAGAGCCTAACCTGGCAACACAGGGCATAAGGCTGGAGGGGGAGGGGACATACCCAGGATGGGACACCAGTCTGCCGCAAGGCACCCCCAGCAGGACTTAGACCCCAGACCCACCAGAGAGCTTGACCCGGTTCAACCCACTGCACTACCGCGCACCCCTGCTTATGTTTAATAATTTAATAATAATTGTAATATTGGGGGGCGCGGTGGCGCAGTGGGTTGGACCGCAGTCCTGCTCTCCGGTGGGTCTGGGGTTCAAGTCCCGCTTGGGGTGCCTTGCGGTGGACTGGCATCCTGTCCTGGGTGTGTCTCATCCCCCTCTGGCCCTACGCCCTGTGTTGCCGGGTAGGCTCCGGTTCCCCGCAACCCCGTCTGGGACAAGCGGTTCTGAAAATGTGTGTGTGTGTAATTGTAATATTCAAAAAAAAAATTGTTTAATAATTGGAAAGCCTATATGCACCTGTTTGTGTAATGTATACTGGTACACATGGGTATATGTAACAAATTAACTGTGAGTAGGAATCATGTGTCTGCATCTAAATTTCTGCTTCAGTTGATGTAATTCAACTTCTTCATTGCTCTCTGAGATTCACGTGGCTTTGGAAAAAATTGTCTGCGAAATTAATAAATGCAAATTAATGAATGAATGATCTTGCTGCCGAACAAGGTTGTCTGTTAAATAACAAATGCAGATAAAAATAGAGTTCCAAATTAACTGTTCTTCTTCCTTCCACAGTTTATTCAATTCACCTTTATTTGGATGATCATGATGACACACAGACTCATTCATTCGCACATAGACACAAAAGGAAATTTAGCATTATCAGTCCACCTGAAACACTTGTTTTTGTACTGTGGGAGGAAACCAGAGCACCCCGAGGAAACCCACGCAAACACAGGGAGAACATGAGAGCGCCACAAAGACTGATTTGAATTCAAACCCACAGCCCAGCAGCTGTGAGGCACCAGTGCTACCTGCAGTGCCAGTGTTCTACCCCACGATGAGAAGTTCTGCTCATTTACACACAGGTGTCCTCCCATGATTACACTATAATCTAACAGGTTGACAATAATAGATAACAATAAGCTTTCTTTCTCCGTGCTTGTTTTAGCCCCAAATGCTATGATTCCATTCAAAACAGCTGCTTTCTTATTTTCCTTTCTCTGTATTTCATTTAGTATTTAATGACCCTGTAAAAACAGTATCACAGCATACAAGCAGGGTATTTAAAAATGCCCTCCTTTAATTTCCAACAATGATTTGAAGGACAGAGGAGAAAGAGAGAGAGAGAGAAAACACACGCTTGCCTTTGTTTGTAGCCCATTCTTCTGCTGGCAGACTCCCTCCTTTTGTCTGAACGGCTTCATAAAAGCTTTGTCGGGTAAGCAGTGGAATCTCACACTGCACCTGTTTGTACCTGTTTGAACCTGAATTAGTAAGAGTAGGATTTATCTCTGTGACACAAACAATTAATGGATTAGTGTGTGCGGGTACACCAGGGTAAAACAGAGCCACAAACTCTAGACAAACAATCTTGTTTTAGGACACAAGACTTACCTGTTCAAGCATAGGGTAAATTTACAGGCTAATCACACAAACACACACTGTCTGAAACCGCTTGTCCCGATGAACCGGAGCCTAACCAGGCAACACAGGGCACAAGGCTGGAGGGGGAGGGGACACACCCAGGGCCTGAGGCCAGACTGCCGCAAGGCACCCCAAGCGGGACTCGAATCCCAGACCCACCAGAGAGCAGGACTCGGCCAAACCTGCTGCGCCTCCGTGCCCCCACGCATTTACAAGCTAACGATTAATTGATCGATTTTGTTTGCTGTAATGTGCACCGTTCACACATCTGGTATCATATTTTTACACTTGGATTTATTCATTTCTCCTAGCTCAGAGAAAACAAAGTTATAACTGTAAAAAGACACCTTAGAAACAAATGCATGATTAGTGAAGCACAGCTTGTTTGTTTGATACCACGGTTTTCCTAGTACACATATTCAAGAAGCTGTGTGGAGAAGTGATATAATATATTTGAATATTAAAATATGTAAATAAGAATAACAGATGGTAACTTATGTAACTCTCGGGAGCTCAGGTAGGAAGTAGATCTGAAAGAAAGGGTTTTTTTTTTAATTGGTGGGAGGGATTCAGCAGCTCTGAGGGACACAGGGAGTTCATTACACAAGATCAGAACCAAAACCAAGAACCTTTGAACCTCCAGTTTTGGAAACCCTTGATATTTGGACCATGAAGTGACAGAAGGTGGCTATTCCTAGTGTAAAGGATATAATCAGGTCCAGGTCCTCTGACCTTCTTCTATTCAGTCACTAGAGTGTTGAACTTGATATAGGAAGCAGCAAAAAGCCGGATGAGGATATATATCCATGTGGAAATGTATCAATTGGCTCCAGACCATTTGGACATTGCAATGCATTCAGCCGCACACATAGTCATATATGCTTTCAGTTGTGTTTGCATTTCATGGTTTGAGGGAGAGCTCTACCTGTCCCCTTTTCCCAAACTGATCTGCTTAAACTGTTAAATCCAGGAAGACTTTCAACTCTACTCTTACTCTCTTCTGCTGTTGCATCCTAACTGGGGTTTGAACTGTGTCTTTCCAATGCACAGATGCGAGTAAGAAGTGGATTTTCTAGTTTTCTAATGTGGATATATCAATATCCGAAACATTTATTTTTCACATTTATAATCACAAATAGAGATAGGCACAGTCCAAGCATGTGTACTAATTCAAAAGATGAGACATAATTTACCCATCATAAATAATGACAGAATTTAAAGACACTTTGTATATATAAAGATATAGTATTATGTATATTTTATATATTATATGTATAAGGTATCTGTAATTTCTTTGGATTTTGTCATTATTTATTGCAAGGCAAAAATTCTCATTTTGCTTGAAAATGCCTTGTTAAAATATATAACATGTATGGAATGATCATAAGTAATAAAAAATATTCTTCATATGCCTGTAAATTATTCACTTCTCTCCTCCTGGTTGAATATGGACAACCTGCACACTTGAGCATTAAAATTTATTGGAAAGGGCAAACCATGTGCTGAAAATGACCCTAATCAAACCACATTGTTACGTGCAATTTTTTTCCAAATTTGAACCCTTTTGAACCCTCCCTAAGTGCTGTTGTACTCTGATTTCATTTTTTATGCAGGCTAGTATTCAATAAGGGTAGTGCAGAGCAGTCGCTATGATTGACAAGTTCCATATCTGTCCCGGGTTCCTTAATCTCCCTTCGGGCTGACGCCCATGCAACACACAACACAGTGTCCAGATCGTCTTCCTCTCAACAAAAATCACACGTTTACCTAGTCTACTTTTAATGAAAAGACACTTGACTCGATAGGACTTAGTATATATAATTATCACCAATTAATTGCTTTGCTTAATATAGAGTTTTACCAAAAAAAGAATTGTTAATAAATTATATAACAGCGTTTTACTGTATCAGTTCATGGTAATTACCATGCTCAAGGGGTTGACAGGTGTAGTGTAACTCACACTGACAACCTCGGGATGATGAACTTCTCGACCACATGGCTACTCACCTCACTTTGGAGGGCTTCATATGCAAATACATACAATCATATACACCAGAACAACATATTAGTCTCATATAAACTCTGAGCGGAAAATTCTCTTTACAGGAGTTTATTTTCGTTTTCAGGTAAGGTAATTCAAGGTATGTTTACTTGTAGCAACAGCTCAACAAGGGTCACCCTTCCAGATTAGCTTCCTGCAGTAATAAAAAGACATTTAAATGTAATCTAAATTTCCCTAAGCTTCCATGCGTGATAATTGGATTGTGATAATTGAATGAATTTGCTCGGAGGCCCAGAAGCAACACAGTACAGTAGCTGAATACAGAAAATGGAAAAATACAATTAAAAAAATATTTAAAAACTAATTTTTTGATCATTAAGTTTTTTTTTGGTATGAAAAAGAGGGCTGTAAGTGTAAATGGAAGAAAAATAAATCCAATGCATGGAGCATGGTAGTGAATGGAATTAGTTGGACAGCTGCATTGTGCAATTTTAGGGAGCTGTAATTCAGGTCTGGGGCAATTTCATCTCCATCATGCAACATAAAGAATGCATGTGTTACTGCAAGCATGTGAGAAAGTGCTTATCAGATGTAATTGTGCCCTACGTTTGCCACTCTGGAGGAGCAATACGGGCCTGTGCCATTTCACATTTCCTGCTCATTCGCAGCAGGGCAGCTGCGTCTATTTCCCACCCGAGCAGCACAGCTGACGCAGTCGCAATTAGCAGCAGTTGTTCGGCGTGGTCAGCTAAGGTCGCGACAGAAACGAAGCTCTTTTGTGAGACACCAGATGGTTTTTGGAGCCGCACTTCCCTGGTGCTTGGGGCTCATGGTGCTGAGATCTGCAGGAAATATGTATTTTTTCACTTAGAGGCTTGTGGCGATGAGGAGGCTGCATCAGTGGGATATTCAAATAGTTCATTTGGCTCTTCATGAAATAACCAAACTTCTTGTCTTTCAAAAGGAGCATTACGGAAAAAAAAAAAAGATAGATAGATAGATAGATAGATAGATAGATAGATAGATAGATAGATAGATAGATATAAAGTCAAAAAGTATCCACATTTTTACATTCTGGCCAAAGGCAAATTTTTCTTATACTTTTTGACTTAGCCTTGGATATAAATAAACAGAAACAAACACTATATTTCAGTTTGTATAACGTGCTCTGTTCACTTTTTAATAATCCCAATGCAAAATTCGGTCTCTATTTCTAGCTGTGTCTCTATATTAAAGTTCAGTTTATGAGAAGTATGGGATTTATAGGATGTCTGATAGATACGCTCTTGTTCACCCATCAGCAAGTATCGGCTACTGCTACGCCTGAGCCATCGTTTCAAGAAGGAACACCTGACACTAAACCCGAAGAGAGGCACAAAAGGCGCAGACGGACGACACCGGGCGCGGAACCTACTTCAGCAAACCCTCGCTCTTCGGCTTGTGCATGTTAGGTTACCTACCCTTGTTCTCCTGTCCTCGTCCCCTTTCCCTCCATTGCTCCTTTGATCCCCGCTGCCTTGTCTTTGGTTCTGATCTCTGCTAGTTTAACAACCACGATCTCGGATTGTCCTTCAAACCCTGCTTGCGCATCGATCGACCCGGCTTGAATCACGACTACGGCTTTGAATTACCCCTGGAAATAAACAACAGTGCTCTGCATCTTGTGTCCGCCATCTTGCTTCAGGCGAAAGCCATGGCAGCTACTCAATACATTGTACATTCAAGACCTCATCCTTCTCTACATCCTGGCAAAAGCACTGCGACTCAGCTTTTATGGGGTCCAAAATCAAAGTCTGTCAGTTCTCAGTTTTGCCACAGGTGAGATGGAATGAGCTGCCTCAATCCTTCAGAGCTGTTGAATCCCTCCCAGCATTCAAGAAAGGCTTCGATCCCATTTCTTCCGGACCAGTTTCACTCCTGATCTCCAAACAGTTACATGACTGAGTCCAACACCTTCTACTATGATAATCTGTGTATTTGCTAGCTGAATGTCACTTCTATATGAGCTACTTGAAGGATGTGAACCAGCAACATGGTGATATCAGGTAGATAAACTGTGGATCCATAACCTCAGGTCTGTATCTGAAGCATCTGTTATTTATGCACTCTTGTCTACTCTGAGTTTTACGTCACTTTGGAGAAACGAGTCTACCTGATGGAAAAATGTAAAGGTAAATGTCAGCAGTAAATTCTTTACAGACCAAGATTTCTCCTGGAAGGAGCACTAATGCGTCGTTTGAGTTGACAAAGTCAACCAACGTCATCGATGCACAGTGTGGGTAGCAAACACATTTCCTTCGCCGGCGACCCAGGTTACACTCCTGCGATTCGGTCCTCCCGCGATGGTAACAATCGCGCTCTATTCAGGTATAAACAATGTTCTCATTTTTCTGCATGCCATTTACCTGATTGCAGCTTACGGCACGGAGCCAAGTGCAGTTAACCGCCCTATTCTTGGGCTATTCGAACTCTGTCCCTGAGGCTAAGGCAGGTGTCGTCAAGGAATGATTCCAGTGGATATGCAGGCCAATAATGCATTCCTACAACAGTGATAATGTAGCATGCAACATCTGTTAGTGTGTATTATCTTTCTCTAAGGAAGAGTAAAAAAATAAAGAACTAATGATGAGGAAGAATTATTTCATGCATATTAAAATAACAGACAACCCCTCCCCAGCACTCATGCAGACCACATTATGGTTTTACGGTGTCTTTTTTTCTTATAGGCACTCAAAGTTATTTTATGGATTATGTGTTTATGATGTTAAATATGAATATTATCTTGATACTTTGCTCAAAATAAAAAGAGCAATTCAGCTCCTTGGAATATAAGACTCAACATATCTAGACCTACTTCTCTGAGTGACCTGTTCACAGAGGCCTCATTGATGTCTGGTTTCATTCTGCTGCCAAAAAGACTGCTGCATATGACACACACACACACACATTTTCAGAACCGCTTGTCCCATACGGGGTCGCGAGGAACCGGAGCCTACCCGGCAACACAGGGCGTAAGGGACACACCCAGGACGGGACGCCAGTCTATCGCAAGGCACCCTAAGTGGGACTCGAACCCCAGACCCACCAGAAAGCAGGACCGTGGACCAACCCACTGCGCCACCACGGCTGTACTATTATCTGAAAAACTGATTTAACTTGCAAGTGCATAAATTAACAGAGGTTGCATCTATGGAAGTAGAAGGCAGCATCTATTTGGATATTTTTTTGTAAACTTGTCCACATTTGTATTCCCATGACGACACAAAAACACTGATCTTTTCAGCAGCAAATGGGAGGAAATGGATTGAGATTTCAGTGAAAACTATGCATCTATTAGATGGTGTTTTTATTTCTCTTCTCCTATGGAATGACATGTAATCTTCTGCAGCATTTCTGTCAACCTCTTTTTACACCCAAAGCTCTCTGTATAATGTTGATCGCTCCTCTTTTAGATTCATAACGCAAAGGGCATTGTCTAAAAGCAATACACTCTTGGAATGTGTGAAAAAATGCCTGGTTTGTGAGAAATCTGGTGTCTTCTGGAATCACGTCAATGGCATGTTTTAGAACATGTTTTGTTTCCTTCCGAAATTGCACACTATTTCCCACATTTGTAAGCTGGGAGAAGTGTTCCTGAGTATAACAGCTAAGGATAAAGACGGCACTGAGGAAGCTGGGACTGGTCTCCATGATCAATTCAGACAAAATGATGCAAAATGAGCAGGTCTTGTCAAGGTTTAAAACACGGTTAGATTAATTTACTGAGCAGATGCTCTTCTCCCAGAGTGACAAAGCACCGCACATGGTCATAACAGCAAATACCCAATTACCGGGGCAATAAGGGTAAACACTGGCTGAACAGACCTGGCAATAAACAGATCTTTCAGTATCAGTAACAAATTGCTTTGTTCCAAAGACTACAACGCTTGACTGCAAAATCAATTCTACAAGTGCCATAAGTATATGCATAATCACATTCATAAATCAATCAGCACTAAGTATAGCTTCATTGGACAAAGCACATTGATTACAGTACGTGCAATACATTAAGCACATCAAGGTGACAATTACTGCAAAGCTGTTGCTATTTAAGGAGCCCATTGTAAGGGGTGAGTTTTTAGGATACTTTGCAGGGCAGCTTGTGACACAAGCAGTGTGGCTTTCTACTGGTCCAGGGGTCAAGAACGATGTGGAGAGGCGACTGTGAAACTGAGGACTCCTGGAGAAATATTAATTTGCTGAATATATTCAGTTCTGCTCATTTTTGTATAGTGGCCTTCACACACGATTTGCAGAGTGCTCCTCCGCACAAAATTAGTGAACAGAGATGCTGGTGTATTTGCATATATTTAAAATAAACTCTGGACCAAGAGAGCATAAAGAAATTCAAACTTTGCCATTAAAGAAATGAGGTGAGAAAATCCATTTTGAGAGTTCGGTTTTAGCGACAAGGAAGTATTCAAAGTGCGAGTCAGACAGAGGACAATCGGTGAAAATCCCAGAAACACTGTGACATCTGCTGTCCGGCTCGTCCAGGGGAAGCTGGACCATCCATATGCTACAAGCCTCTTTCGGTTGATCGACTCCACGGCAGATGCTCAGTGAAGCTGTGTGGGGGGGGGGGCAACCTGGGAGGCAAATAAAGGTAAAAGCAGTTGGGGAAAGTAGAGTAAGGGCACTATGTTCAAATTCATTGGCCTTCTTCCAAGACTTAAACTATGTGGGCACTCACTGCCTTTTACCGAAAATCCACCATATCAGTCGAGTAAAACTAATACCGTTTACAATTCAGTCGCACCTCAAGTAACGGCCCTTATTTCAGTGTAACATCTTTGTTCGTCTGTCATAAATCAGATTAAAATCACTGTATTATCATTTATTGTTATTATTATTATTGTCCATTTATGTCATTTTGTTTCATTTATAACATTTCATTGCTTTTGGTCTGTTTTACATATGTGAAATTTATCATTGTTAGAATGTTTTTAACACACATATAGATAGCGACTTCTGTTGGACAAATGGAGTCACAATGTATTCATTTATAATAGGCAGCTGCATGCAACATGCACTTTCTGTAACGTCCTGGTTGTCTCAATGGGTGGTCAATGTTATGTGGGGTGTGTATGTATATCCTGTATCACATATAAACAAAATAACAGCAACAAGTGACTAAGCTTGAAAAACCAGTATATCTTTACCACCTCAACCAGCAGGCACCTGACAGAATTATACAGCGAGAATCTAATTCAAACCCATCTGCCGCAGAACGGCACCAGCACTGTCAAATCAGAGCTGGTGTGTAAGGAGTCCTGCAAGCGCTCAGTGTAGCTCTGAATGGATCCAACTGGGAGCCTCCCATTCAGGCCTTTCAGTGTCAAATCCCACACTTATGAATGGTGTCATTAATGACATGTGGCCCTCAATGAAGAAACATTCTTTTGATCGACTCAGCTTTGATGGACTAGCGCTGGTCCCTCCTCCTCACAACATCACGATCCAGTGCCAGGAATTTATAATCGGGAGTGTAAGAATTTGGAGATGATGTAAAACCTTTCAGAGGTTGCAACAAAAGACATCAGTCAATTGCGCTAACTAGGCTAATGAATTTATGATATCTTCCCTGGGTTAAGGCTACGCAGGTCTGCAAATTTTACATTACAAAGAAGTAACTTCAATCTAAACCATTACTGAATAGATAAAGCCTCTTCCCTTTTCATCACTATAAAGAAGTTTAGTACTCTGTGTCAAACAATTAATGTTTGACTAAGAGAGCTCTTAATGAATCTTTTACTGCAGAAATTATGCTTAAATTTGACATCTTCAAACATCTCTAGCTTTTTACATATGTTGCAGAACAACACCTACGTTGTGTTACATGTTATATCTTATGATTGCCCTTAGTTCCAGCTAGCAGCCACAAATTGGTGTGGCTGACAAAGTATCATTTATTATTATGATTATTCAGTTTGCTTCTTTTCTTTCAGTGTCAAATATTTCAATTAGTTCTTTATGAAATGAGGTATGAACAAGAGACCAAAAAATTCATCCAAACACTTTGTATAAGATATGTGTGGTTCCCAGCAGTGTGATCTTCTGGACTGGTTGCAATCAGTCTGTCTGAGAGCATCAAAATGTTGTTACTGAAACCTTTCTTTAATGTTCTTTAAGTTCCCAACACTACTGATACCACGCTGCTCTTAATGTTCTACATTCTGCTGAATGTGATATGAGGTTCTTATACTTGCAAAGTTTTGGAGCCTCTTTCAATCAACAAGAAGTTTCCATCAACTGAAACAGCTCTATCAGTGAGTAGTCAGGTCTTCTTCTTATTATTATTATTATTATTATTATTATTGTTGTTATTATCATCATCATCATCATCATCATACAGAGGAGCATGATTATGTTGGGCTTCAGGACTCTCTCTGAAACTCTTCTTCACTAATTGCCTCTGATCGCCCTTCTCCCATGACTGCAGACAGACCTGAGGTGCAGTTTGAATGAAAAGGCAGGACTGTTAAAGAGCAGAGACACCATTACTGGGAGCATCTCCTGTTAAATTTGCAGGTAGATGACCTGAGGCGCTACCTTTTCCATCAATCATCTGTTTGATGGCTGACATTTTAGACTACCAAGTATCCAGAAGTGCCTCTTTGCTCCTACGTAGTGGATATTCACCTTGACTTTTTGTAGTTATGTGTGTTTCCCATTACTGTGATCTTCTGGTTTCAGTTACATATGGATATAAATATAGATATAAATATTCCATTTAGAATCCACAAAAAGAGACTGTCATGTTCTACTTTTTAGCCTTACCATTTTTATATACATTTATTGGTTTGTTATATTGACCCCAATACTAGACATATTTGTTGGCTCACAGTATTCCACTTGTATATTTTGATATAGTATGAAACAAGCTCTCTCAGCTGACTGTTGTGTGTGTTCAATTTGTTGCTGTATATGAGAATAGTTTGTGTATGATTTTGGTTTACTTTAATATGTAAGATTGCCATTTGGATTTTCTGCTGCTCCAGATTACAGTACAACATAAGCTTCCTATGCTAGCGTTACAATCCATGGGCATCCATGGGGTTTCTTCCTATAGTCCTGCAGGCCTTCTACATCTTCTAAGTATTTATTTCCAGAGAAACACATAGTATCAGCGTGAAGAACTGCTGCAAAGGTGCAGCTGAAATTATCAAAACGAGGTAATAAAACATCTTTCTAAAACATTCTTAATGCATATTCAAGTTTAAATATCATTTTATTGCACAAGTACTATACAAACTGTAATTCTGATGCACAGCTATGTCAAATATTTGTCAGCAATGTATTTTTTTTTCTGAAAAAACCAGAGCAGAGAATGCTTCATGAAAAGAAATGTCACCGACTTTGCTTTCTGCTTCATAATTTGATGTTACTGTTGAGACAAACTGACATAAGGTACAGGTACTTTCATTTCTGGAAATGCTGCAGTAAATCCTTGTGGTCCTATCTGATGATGCAAGACAGGCTTTAAAATGTAATATTACAGATTCATTCACTGCTAGTTCAGAGGAAACTTATTTTTCTTCTGTGGTATGAGTTTATATACTTTATATACTAGATCACTGCATGGGCTATGACAAAAATGGAAATGACAAATCTGCATGAATTAGCAGGAGGACCTTCCCTAGCACTGCCTGAGATTTTACATCAGCAACAAGAAAGATCACGGGCAAATACTATAGCTAGGCGGAGATTCTGCTTTTCGAAATAGAGCTGTTTTCACAAGGTAGACAGATGCAGTGAGCCATACCTCAGACCTATTACTCTACAGCGGGATTTGAAACCAAGATGTTACGGGCTATGATCCCTGAAGGGGATATGCAGTTGTAGTCTTGATGGACAACTTCAGTACTTCAGCTAGATGATGTTAATAGACAAGTAGCAACATTCATAAGCAAAAGGTAACTTTTATGAGGCACTGAATATTTCGAACAATCAGGCGACTGAGTGGTTAGAGCTACCAATTTTGGGTTTGGAGGTAACAGGTTCAAATCCCACTTTTTGTTACATTAAATTTTTAAAGTATAGATTACAAATCAGCTGCATAAATGGGTAAATAATTGTAGGTAGTTTAATATTGTAAGTTGCTTTGGATAGAAGTGCCAGCTAAAAAAAGATAAATCCGAGATGATATGAAAGTCTCAAATGCAGACACAACCTTTTCTGCATCATAACCCCTTTAAGAAATGAATTAAATATAAGGACCACCTCTTTGATAAATGACCCAAAATAAAATATTTTCCTAAATGTATTTAACTGTATTTTGATTTTCTTCAAATAGAATTATGCCATTGATATTGATAACCTTAAAAAAAAAAATAAATAAACCCTATCCACGGATCCACAAAGAATCTGTACACCCTAGGTTAAGAATCGCTGCTCTAACATGGCAATAGTCAGTGCACATGCATACTGACAACCGTTGCCTTTAATAATGTGTAAACTTTAATTTTTCCTATAAAATACTTTAACCAGAACATGGAAACTATAGCACAAAGGAGGCAGCTGGTAGCTTAGTAGATAGAGCTGCTGCTTCTGGACCCAGAGGACCCTCTAGGTATTATGTTTGAGCAATGTATTTACCTTGAATTACTCCAATGAAATTGCCAAGCTGTGTAAATGGGTAAGTAATTGTTGGTAGTTTATCATTGTAAGTCGCTTTGGGTAAAGGTTTCAGCAATAAAAGCAAACACCATATGCCATGTGATTATGTATTCTTGTTTGTCCCATATAATCTAGAACAATCATGATTAGGTCCCTTTTGAAAAACCCTACAGTAAACTCCAACTTTGTCATTGGTCACAATGTGCAAGTTATTGCATGTATCTCATTTTACATATATATGTAGGTTATTGTGATTATTTTAACACTTATTTTGACACTTTTATACAACTAAATGTAAAACTCTGTAAAACTCTGCATGCCAGTCAACATGCAGTGTGGCCATTGTCTATTGCTCCTGTTTTGAAGCCCCATGGTAAAACATCACAATTACAATACCTTCCCTGTGCTTGAATCCCACACAGAGAACACAAGCTTCCTCAGAAGGTATCTCCAAGTGAATACATCAAAGTGTAATATGCCTTTGAAACCAGATCTTTGCAAAATTAAGAAAACACCAGGAGGAATGTGGCTCTGGTAGCGAGGGCTCGTGCTTGCATAAATTATTTTAAGCACTCGATAAAACATGCATAATTTAACAAAAAGTACATTAAACACAACCAGTAAGTATATTGTTATTTGTTTAATTCCTCAATGATAGTCACCCCAAGGGGAAAATATATGCTTAAATAGCACAGTGGTTTGGTTAGTGGGGCTTTGATTGTATGATTCTTGTTTTGAGCATCATTAGGAGAACACATCTCTCTGTAAAACTGTATGAAAAACATGTCCAATATGTTTGAAATGGACAATGTCAGAAAATAAGATGATAAAAATCAGCATAGATGTGTTTATAAGAGGGAGGTGCGGTGGCATGATGGGATTGGCCATTTCCTGCTGTGTGGCAAGTCTGGGGTTTGAGCCCTGCTTGGGGTGCCTTGTGACGAACTGGTGTCCTGTCCTGGGTGTGGCCCCTTCCTCCTCGGCCTTGCCCCCTGTCCTGCCGGGTAGGCTCCTGCTCATCATGATCCTGCTCGAGACAAGTGGTTGTTGACATTGGTTGGTTGGTGTTTATAGGAGGGGGTGTGGTGGCGCAGTGGCACGGACCACAGTCCTCCTTTCTGGTGGGTCTGGGATTCGAGTCCTGCTTGGGGTGCCTTGCGTCGGACTGGCGTCCCCTCTAGCCTTACGCCCTGTGTTGCCGGGTAGGCTCCGCGACCCTGTATCGGACAAGCGGTTCTGAAAGTGTGTGTGTGTTTATAGGAGTGTCATGAACTGTTTTCCACATATGACCACCTTTGGCAGACCTTTAACCACTCGGCAGCCCTTATCCTCTTCTGGTGGTCCACAGTACATCTCTCCTTCATCATGTTGCTCACGTCTTTGCATCTTCTTACCTCACAGGCTCTGCAGTCATGCCCCAGACTCCCTTTGCAGACCTCTAGCGATCAGCACACCTCCATCTTCTCAGAAGATTGACAGCCACCGCAGTCCCAGTCAATGGCAAACCATCATCGTGGCTTGAGGTTGCAGATTACAGGTGGGTTTTAATTAAGATGTGTGATCTCCAGTGTCCTCTTTGGAAGATAGCAGAGCAAACATGCTGTCCTCACAGTTTCAGTATGCTCTCAACTACTGTCCCCAGTGACTCGGGTGGTTAAAATGAGCTCTTTGTGTGGACACTGAATTCTGCTGCCTAGGTTGTTCTTCAGATCTGCGCCGTGTTGGAAACTATGGCAAAACCACAACTGACAATATGATACTGAATCAGTTGAGGCCCCTTTTCAGAACATATTGCAAAGTTAATAGAAAATTTGGTCACAGGTACATGTTTTAGAAGCGAGGAGTTTGAGAATTGCACTGTTTGAGGAGCAAAATGATCTGCAATGCAGTGTAGCGCAGTCTTGTGTTTGAAGCACAAGGACAATGTATCGATTTTTTTTCATTGCTTCCACTCCTTTGCTTTTTGTTGTGAATGGAAATCTTAGGAAGTATATTTAATGAAAAGAGCTGGTAGCTGCTGGTAAAGAACAGTTGTGTAACAGCTGGTGGCATTGTGGTTAGAACCAATGGCTTGCAATCAAAGGACATGAGTTTGAATCCCACATCTTGGTGAATGTACTTACCCAGAATTGAAACAGAAAAAATTTCCCACCTCTATAAATGAGTAAATCACATTTAGTCAATTTAGAGAAAAGCATCAGCAAAAAGATCAAATAAATAAACAAACTGGCACCGAATCATTGATATACCTTTATAAGTAAAGGTGATGTGCTTATGGATTAATATGCTGATTATCTTGCTTTTCAGGCTTTCATGCCAATAATTTTTCTGAGGAGAGGACATCATAACTGCTTTTGTACGGCCAGCTATTTGACAGCTTGCTCAAGGTGCCCAGAGCCGTACACCATTTGTCAAACCAGGCCGTCAATCATAAACCAGTCTTCACCTCCCTCACACATCCACGGGGATATGGCAAAAACTGAGCCCCGAGGGGAGCCTGGTGGACGTCTCACGCTCGACTTCCCGTTAAAACACGTCCTCCGGGGGCTATTCTGATGTCTCTGTACGGGCAGGCGGGAAAGCCCTAGAGCTGGAGAAGGATGATTTATTACCAAGCAGGACCTCCCAAGTCTGCTGCTGGGCGATGGCCTTTATTGATCATTTCTTTTTTGCTCCTAAGCCAAGCATGCACCTGCTTCTGCTCATGCTGGTGCTCACTTAGTGTCCTTATTTCCATACCAACAATACAAACAGAACTGTACTGTGTATTACGGTGAGTGGCTGTGGGTTTTCTCAGGGGTTGCATTAGGCCTGGAGAAAGTTCCACAAGTGTATCGCACTCACATTAAATGTTTTGAGTGGTCTGAAGATGAGGGAAGAAAAAAAAAAAAACATGGTGCCAAGGGAAAGAAATTAAGTAATTAAAATATCTTCAGTGGGTCTTTGTAATACACAGCAATTAACGATGTACCATGTCAATAATAATGTTCTTCTTATTTTTCCAGTTCTAGAGGAATACTTTAAAATGGCATAACTCACCAGCTCACAGAATTTTCAACAGTGAAGGATACAGAGGAAGGAACATTCTGAATAAATCTGACTATTGACTGGATGTTTTGGTAATGGCAATTAAATTATTCTTGCAAGACACTAACAGCACAAAGCAATATGTGAAATGATTATATGCAGGACATCACCCCTTTGAGAGAATGGCCGTAAGAGGATTCCTGGGGACGAATGCCAGATAAGTAACCTCAGCAAACATAAAAACGGAACTATAACTTGTTCATATGCAAATTTGCAAAACAAATGATCATTTTCTTGTTTGCTTGTTTAGTCTGGAAGGAGCTGAGGCTTTCATTTGTTATTCTGATCATGAGTAGTACATGCTTGTTTCAACGCACGAAGGGCCATCTCACATGCATAATGATATCTTCAATACTTCTAGTTTTCTGAATGCTTATGAATGTGTTCATTAGTAGAGGAAGAGAGACCATGAGCCGCCCTATTGGGCCACAGGGTGGTCTTGCAACAAGGCTGCAGTTAGTTTAACACAGGTTCAGGCTCATATATCACCCAGGTTGCCATGACCTCCACTTTTCTTATTGGAACCAGTTATAACCCCATGGACGACTGAGGGTTAATGATTTCACTCTGGGTCTGGTCATAAAAACTTCCTCTCAAGTTCTGCAGGCTAGTATTTAAGGGAAAGCAATTGAAATGCACTGCACATTTCCGATATATTCAAAATCATAATTATACTCCAATGAGTATAATTTCTCTGATTATCTGTATCTATATCATAGGTATATGTAAGTCTGTCTGTATCTTCTGTACTTAATTTGATCTATAGACCGGTTTGCTTGAGAACTGCACGAAGGCATAATTGGATTAACGGGGAGGTAAAAAAAAAAAAAAAAAAAACATCTCCAATTTTGAAATAAAACAGTAGAGCTCTTAAAATCATTAAGATAAATGTATCAATATGTCCTTAATGAAGCTCCAAATTGTTTGGACTGTCCCCTGAGACGAGGGTGGCGGGGGGGAGGTCAGTTGTTAAGAACCAAGGCCTTAGCAAAAGTGGTAGTCAATATTGCAACATGAATTTCTTCTTAGCTCATTTGCAAAGGCAAACACTGTTCTCTGGACCGTTACCGTCCACACCTGACAGGTAATTGACTGTATGGACGACCACAATGTTATTTTCTCACACAGTACTAAGCAGGTCTGGTAAGAGCCCCTTGAGCAGAAACAAATAATTTCAAAGTCTGATTGATTCACCCCTCTGTCTTCCAGTTTGCCTTCAGCACTTTTCCATTAATGAGACAAAACCGTCACTCATCAGGAATTCTGTTCAACTCGACTGCTGCCAATTGCGACGGTCCAGATTGTCGTGCAAGAGAGAACTCGTGCAGGATAGTCAAAATGTCCTGGATGAGTCACACTGGATAAGCAGAGCTTGCTTTTTAGAATAAAGATGCAGATTTAAATCCCCAGAGAAAGGTACTTCCTATTGTAATACATGGGGCACATCATGTTATACTGGTTAGAGCCATTGCCTTGTAGTGAAAAAGTCCTGAGTTTGAATCCCCCTCCTGCAGCAGCACCCTTTATAAAAGCATTACATTTACATTAATTTATTTAGCAGATGGGGCCATGGTGGTGCAGTGGGTTTAGCCAGCTCCTGCAAACTCCACACAGACTGAGCAGGGATCAAACCCATGTCCTCTCGCACCACCTGGGCGCTGTGAGACAGCAGGGCTTCTTGCTGTGCCACCATGCTTCCAGTACTTGAAAAGTACCCCGAATTGATGCAATAAAAAATTACTATGCTGTGTAAATACGTAAATCAGTGTAACTGCCTCAACATACAAACCTCACTTTCTAAGAATGTCTTGGAGAAAAGGGTGAGCAAAATAAGGGTTAATAAAAAGTAGATTGTTAAATATATAAGTCTGACATTATAGAATGATTACATGTTTTTTTCATCTCCTTCTTTCTTTTGATTTTTGAAATGATTTTGAACATGAACCCTCTGAATTATGATAGCATTCGGTGATCCAAGAGAAAATCGGAGATGGAGAGACGTGATTAAAATCTTTGCAAACTAAAGTATGGATCGCTGATAGACTCAAAACAGCTGAAAATGAAAGGGGCGTTTATGCATTTGAGGAGCATGTGTTATGAGCATTAACATGAATTAGGGCTATTACTTAAACATTTAGGGTTACGAGTCATCACTTACATAACGCTTGACAGATCAAATGGAAGATCAGAGGATTGTGACTCAAGTCACATAGAGCTGTGAGTTTAAATCTCAGTGTAGCAACGCACTGATGAAATTGCTGATGAAACTCTTGGAAGCAGGTCTAATGCTTAGTGCTTCCTTACATAGCAGACCTTATTTGACCCCACCAAATGTTTGCAATTGTTAAACCTTTGGAAAGGTTGCTCTGAAATTCTGGCTCACAGCCTGGCTTTCAGTAACTATTCAGACCATTTGGGGAGCTGATAGTTGCCCACCATGACATCATAATGCAGCGATCTCAGTGGTCATCTGTATGGTCATTTGAGCATCCATTCTTTAATCCAAGCTAACTTACCTGGACAGCTGGTAGTGTAGTGGTGAGAGCTATTATTGCCATTAGACCCAAAGATTGCAGGTTTAAATCCCAGCTGTAGTATCCCTGAGCATGTTACTCACCTTAAGTTGCTCCAGTACACTTCCCCAGGTCTATGAAAACGCACATAATTGTAAGCGTGTTATCATTGTTAGTCGCTTTGGAGAAGAACATCAGCTAAATGAACAAATGTAATGATACCTCCCCTCAACAGTGTTATTAACCTGCAACAGCTGCATCTTAACCGAATTTTCTGCCAGCACAGCTTTGACCAAGCAGAGATTCCCAGGCCAGAAGATTTTATTTAGACGATTAAGTCACTCACAATGAATCAAAGGATCGCTCTGTTATTTAATGGTCTATGAGGGAGACCACCTAATCCAATGTTATCAGTGTGGGTAGTAACTGCAAGGTCCAGCAGAGACCCTGCAATTTAGCCCTTGAGAAATGTCATTACTTTCATATAAATCTGACCTCTGTTTGTAGGACTGCTCTGTGATAAGAAGTTTTCTGTGACTTATGTGAAGTTGCCTAATTTTAAAATGTAAGATGCACACACATTTGGAATTCAGCTCACAAAACACTGTTGTTTCTGTTATAAAATGAATCACAAACAAACACAAACAAATGGGGGATAGAAGCACCAACACCAAATGTGAATTTTGGTGCGTGAATGTATGACATGCCACCATAAATTCACAGTGAGCCCAATGGGAATGTAAAATTAATTTAGAAATATTACAGCACAGACTCTTCAGTCAGACTCATGATGCTGATGGATTACTTAAGACCAAAGTTCTCTTTCATATTTCCCAACCAAATAACAAAATTCAGAAATATAGCTCTAAGATGTTACACCTAAAAAAAAGACAATCCTGTTACACGTATACAACCTGTATTTCCGTTCATGACTCATGAAAACTGATGTAATGTTGACACTGACATAACTTGCTTTCGTCACCCAGTGAACAGCACAGATGTTTCATACAATTATTTAAAGGACAGAGCTTGAAGGTCTGTAGAAATAGATGGGGAAGGGCAGGACGGCAGGATAGGAATGAAGTTGTTTCAGGCAGCTCAGTGGTCAACAGTAATGCACTTAACTGGGCCTTCCAGAGAAGGTAAATTGAATTCCCACAACTCTCTGATTAACTCGTTGTATGATTAATAATGAAAATGGCACACACTGTTTATTTGATTCTCTTCCCGAACTGCCGACTGTGAAATGGCTTTGGGGTGGGGGGAGATAAACTCACTGATGCGCCAGAATGTGAACTCGGTATATTAACCAACCCCACTCAATGGCTGGGAATGCATTTGTTTCCTGTTTATAATGCTTATCATCCAAGACCAGGCGTCGCTGGGGAGAGACCTGAAGACAAATAGACAAAAGGATATTGACTTGTGCACATGTGCAATCGTGTACCGGTGCGTGTCTGTGCGTGGGGATAACTACCTTCCTCAAAGGCTCAACAAGCAGGGTCCCTCCTGGGATGTGCACCAGCAAACATATCATCTACAAGTTTATATCCTTGACCTCTTCTTTACCTTGCAGATGTTTTGATGACGAATGACTTTTCCACAATCCACTCACCTCCACATGACTAACCCAACAGCAGAATCCAAGCACAAGCACATGGTGGTTTATGATGGTTTAAAAGGGTTTCTTTGCATCTCCTGTTTGGGTTCCGACCACGCAAATTGCAATCGTGACGACGGGTTTCCTTTCAAGGACGCGTAATCCAGGCCGCTGTTGCTGTAATCATTTTAAATTGACCACTTTCATTGAGCGGTTGTATACTTCACGTTGCCGCTAATGGAACGAATCCCTCCCGGAAACCGACATATCAGGCCTGTAACACAAAGGGCAAGTAGCAACCGTCGCTAACTCCCTCTGTCAGACATGCCATCCAGCTGTCAGGAGCAGGAGAGGGAAATGGTGGAAAAATCCGCATTTCCACTCCGCTGTCAACGAACGAGCAGCACAGTGGTCGGTGAGCGCTCGACTGCTTTCTTCACCGGGTAATTGCTCAAGTGACCTTATCAGTGCTGAAAGGGGTAACCCTCAAAAAGCATCGCATCCTCTTCATTGCAATGTAGCGGGTTCCCTCTCAAAGACAACGCTCTCCCTGCAAGGTCACATGCTGTGTTGAATCATTGAGAGGAATGAAGAGGGGAAAAAAATCTCCATTGGATATTCCGTTAGATCTGTGCAGTTGCCGAATTATGTTCTGGGAGGAAACTAATCTGCTCAAAGAACAGAGTGACCTTTGAGGATTTCACATCCAGGAAAAGCAGTAGAAGGGGCCTTAAACTTCTAAATGTGCACTGTTCCTTTCCAACCACGATTCTAAGATCTCTATACCATGGTATACTACCCAGCCCAACCTATTTTTTCCTCCTTTTTAGTATGCGGCTGATCCCGTGTTTGACTATTATGCATGCGACCCTTCAGGAGTTTCTGCACTTTGCATATTGTATATCAGTCATCTTTTTTCTGGCTTCTTAGAAGCAGAACTTGAATTTATTCTGCTTTTTCCGCCACCTTTCCGCAGATTGCTGCATCGCTGGAGAGGACCATAGTAGCTCTTCTGGAACTATCCATGGTCTCTTCATCCCTGCTGTCATACTTGTTCAGTCATCAGCAGAGCGGCACTAAAGATGCACCCGTTCTTCATGCATATCAATGTAGACGCATGGTTCAAGCTGTCAGTTTCAGTTGCAGGTAAAGGTTAATTATTTCTACTTGGAAGCGAAAAATTTGATATCGCACAAGAGGTGAATATTGTAGAAATGCTGCTGTTGGAACGAGTCCACACTTTGTACAAGAAGAAGAAAATGGATCTGTTGAGACTGTATGATTTAATCCAATGGAAGCCAAATTGTTGAAGAGGTTGCCGATTCTTTATTGTGTGTTGAATGAGTTGGATGGTAATTTGATGCAACGACCTTGCTGCTCAAGTAATACAGTTCACAAGTGTGCCAGCACCTGGATGTGAAGACAGAGAGAATAAATCATGTACACACATAGGACTGAGAACTATGGAATACGAGCTATGGAATATGGAGTGTGAGCTCCAACCAGCCCGGAATTTCGATAATCCTTTAAACTCTGCACACGAAAGGATTAGCACAAAAGCTGTCCAACATGGTGCTTTTAAGCTGTCATTAAGAGTGCGCAACATCTCAGGCCCATTAGCTGTGTCTGATCTCGATTAGCGATAGCGTGCCCCAGAACGGCCCTGGCGTTCGGAGCGAGAGGTTGCACACTTTTTTTGTTGGAAGCGCTTATACGGAAAACGCATTATGGCACACGTTCTTATCTGCTGATGGCGAAAAGGGACTTCGATAAAATCCCATTTGCCATGCCTGCTGGCCCGGGCACAGTCCTCTTTTCAAGGACGCCGCGTGCGATCCTTCGGCCCGCTGGCGACGGGGAATCGTGTTGGTCACAGTCCGTATTGTTCCAGACTACCGCCGCTCCATCTGTAGGCTTCTCCTCCGGCCGCCTGAAACTCCCCTTCACTTGTGTTCCTGAATAATAGAAGATTAATGTGCTTGCAGTGTGTGCATGCGGGGATTTATGGATTTGGAAATTTGATGCAGATCATTACGATCAAAGCGCAAATTTCGTAATTAATCTTAATTCTCCGTTGTTCCTTTGTGCTCGGGTGCCAAATGGCGATACATGCAAATTGTATTATTTCAAACATGTTGGAGAAGTTCAGCTCTAGTGTGGAGTTTGCTAAGGGGTGTCATTTTGCAAGCCGTAAGTTTGTCGCAGGAGATCGGCCCTTCATGTCTCTTCACCCTGCCTCGTTCAGCATGGTGAAGATTGTGATATGGCCTTCATGAAACGGATGGCGATCAAAGTTGTTCACCTGTTCAGGAATCTGATGGCTATGGAATGGGACCCATAGGGGAGTAAGTTTACTTTATTTTAGACGATAGTGAGGAATGAGTAGAGGAGGCAAATATGTAGCTTATTCACGCTACTAAAAATGCAATCAAATCCACCCAAAAATGACAGGATTTTGGGTCATTACCCTCCTTCTGCATAACAGAAGCTGTTTGTCTTTAGCAGGTGCAGTGCAGTGGTTAAGGTTATTGCCTTGCAATATGAAGATTCCCAGTTCAATACCCAGTCCTGCTGTAGTACCCTTGATCAAGATACTTATCCTAAATTGCTCCATTAAGAATACTCTACTGTTCTAATGGATAAATCATAGTAAAGCTTGTCTTATAGATCATCTTGGACATACACACCAGCTAAATCAGGGCTAATGATATGAACGCCTTTGTAGAATCATTCGATGCAATATTATTGGAACAGATGGCATGATGCACTGCCAGTTTATACACTCCAAAAGTCATATGACTAAACATGACATGTATGGCATTATTTAAGTCACTTATATTTTTAATCATACATTTCCTATGATTTTTTAGAAAATAATTTAGAAATTAATTAGTAATTAAGTGAAATATTAGTATCAATCCCTGTTTCTTTTCATTCAGTAAATTTCAAAATTATACTGCAGCATTGATGGCCTGTTGCACTTGTTTTCCTTTAATACAAGTTCTAAAAAAAAAAAAAATCACTTAAAAGTACAGAGTCCTCCAGGCCTCAAACTACTGTAAAAATAACAGCATTAATCATTTTAATGGAAGTTGTCTGATTTCTCGCTGGGCATGTATAGTTGGGTAGCAGATAAATAGTCAGCTTAGCACAACCTCAGCACAACCACACCCGGAGAGGGAGGGAAGGATGGAGGGAGGGTGTGGACCCCAAGGCCTCACGGTCTGTGGTGTACAGGGTGGTAGTAGGACAGTGAAATGTCCTCAGCAGGGAAAACCATCAAATGGGAGTTTGGAATCTCTTGCTGTTTATTCTTGTGTCACAACACTGCTATCTGCACAAGATGCACAAATCAGCCCCAGGCAATGACTTCTGTCAACCCAGGACCCCTCTTTCGCCCCCTACAGTATTGCAGGGGCTCTTGCCATGATCAACATTAGAAACTGAGTCTTGGGCAGAAGGCAAAATTTTTTTCTTAGAAGGTTTCTTTTGAAAAGGACTCCTCAAAATCAACACCTGGCTGACATTCTGTTGTTGTTGAAATGGTTGTTTATTTGAACCTTTACTTTACTTGACTACCCATAACCCAAGCCCTTGATTACCAAAGCTACAAATAAACAAACGAGCAAACAAAAAAAAAAAAAAAAACCTCAGAAGGCTAACTGTAATGGGTTAACAATACGCTAGACATTATATCCATCCATCCATCCATCCATCCATCCATCCATTCGCAAATGTTAACTGCTTGTCCAATACAGGGTTGTGATGATCCAGAGTCTACCCCAGAAGCTCAGAGTACGACTCAGGTGGGGTGCCAGTCCATCTCAGTGCATGTGCGCTATAGAATCTATTTGCTAAGTGGTCAATATTTAAAGGAAGATGGGAAAAGGCTCTCCATGCCATGTGATTTTGTGATCTTGAGTTCAACCTGTTTGTTGCTGTCCTCATATGGCTTAGAACTCTGACCTCAGGACTCTGGAAATACACAAGAAAAGTACAATAGGAACTTTTTGAGGATTAGGGCTTCTAAGGCATTTGGTTGATTGTCGACCCTGGATTGACAGGAGAGCCTCATTTGCCCTCTGGTCCATCCAGCATCTGCCACATTAGTTTGGCTTATTTGTCTGAATTCCCTACAGCTACATAACAAGGGGGGGGAGTGCAGTTTGTACAGTTCTATCCTGCTGCAGCATATGCTTTTGTTGTGTGGAAGGGATGCTGAGCATCAGTAAAACACAAGCAGACACACCTCTAGGGGTCTGAACACACACTTTAGAGTAGGGTGGAGTGCCCTGATTCATGAAATATTGTGATGATTTATGTCCCAGCTGAGTTCTTAACTGCTCATCCTTTTATTATTATTAGTTTATTTATTTGATATTTTTCTCCAAAGCAACTGACAGTGGGAGGTTTATACAGTAAGCAACTTGCTTAGTTATTTTAAGCACAGTTTTTACCGTTCCAATTTAAGGTAAGTACCTCAATCAAAGGTGCTGGAGATGGAGGTATGATTTGAACCTGGGTCTTTTGATGACAGGGCATCTCCCTCAACTACTGTGCTGACTGCTGCCCCATTTCTACCCCTCTGATGAAGTCAAAGAGATGGTGCTGTAATTTTATGGAAATTTCGAGCATCAGGAGGATGAAATAAGAATGTAACTGGACCTTATTGTTGTAGCACTCAGGACAGTACATGAGCTAGTTCAGTTGAACAATACTTCCAAATAACTGGAATGAGCACCTTCATCAGGAATGTAGCTGCACATCTGTTAAGCGGTTAAATCATGTACACTAACGTGGCGCATCACTGCGTGCAAGGACACATCAATTATCAAACGGCCCATGAGAACATCTGGCAGACGACACATGAGTGCGAGCAAGAGTGAGTCAGCATGTCTGACCGTGTTGTCTGAATAAAAATACAGGGTTACCACTGGTAATGTTGAAAAATTAGCAGTAATTGCCTTGAATGATGTCCTCGTGTTCATGTGGGTTTTCTCCAGGTGCTCTGGTTTCCTCCCACAGTCAATAGACATGATAACGATTTCAACTCACCTAGTGTGTGTATGTGTGAATAAATGAGCGTTTTACTGTGTGCGATTGCTCTGTGATGAAGTCGTATCCAGTCCGTGATGTACCCTGCCACACGCCCTAGACTTACAGGATATATTCTAGGCCGCTGTGGTCCTGCAATGATAATGAATGAGTGAATCACACAAAAGGACAGCGCCTATGATGGAAAAACAATGTATCAATTTTAAGGATGTGTGAGATGCAGTTTTATTCATATTATTATGATCATTTTGAAAGTGCCAACTTGTGTTTACTTGAAATTAAATCGCCTCCAAACTTTTAGTTGTGACTTGTCAAGTAATTGCGAATGGGACACACAACTCATGATTCGCTGACACTGTTTGCAAGGTCTCCTCAGTACAGAATGCGGTTAACAGTTTCGCACCGTTTGGGAGCTGATCAAAGGCAACTGCACGACACTATTAAACAAATCATTCCCTTTGCAGAAAACCTGCCCCGCATTATTTTAGCTCCCTCGGCTGGCAAGCAATTCCGGCCGAAAGGACGGACACACACTGTTATGGCAATAATAGTTTCACGTCGACTCCGGTCCCAGAAGTGATGTCCCATTGCTTTCCACTCTCTCCCGACTGCAACTTTGCCAGAAACGGCGGGCGCATACAGAGCGATAGCACCAATCTCTGTGCGCTGGATCGAGGAGCAATAATGACAGTGGGCACAGTTGGAATACTAATTGATTTCTCTATGCTTTTTCCATTTGCTATTTTTGCCTTTCCATTTTCCCCATCTTTTGACACCGGGTGGAGATGTGCGTCAGAGCGATGCTGTTGTCTTTTCTCTACAAAAGACATCTTCTCCCCAAAGTCCACTAAAGTCATTGTTTCTTTCAGCTGGTCTTTTACTTCTCCTAAGATCTGGGAGTCCTTTGGCATAATGCGTCCCAGGGAATAGAGACATGGTAAATGTGCAAAAAAATGTGCTAAAAACAGAAAGATGGATAAGAACAGCTTGGCCCAAAAAGAAGCGCTAAAAGGGTGTCACATATTTTATTTTACCTTCTGCAGGTCAATAAAGCAGCAGATCACCAACATGCATACCTATAACCTATTACATATGGACACCATAAACTATGAAATTCACCAGTCACTGAACTCATATAGCTGTTTTTTTTTCTTCATGTGAATCCTGAGTTAGTAAGTAGAAAACCATGGTATACGCTTGATTAACAGATCTTTGTTTCTTGATTTGCAAATACCCACTTTCACTCATTTAGTTAACACTTTCCAGCAAAGCACCTTACAATTATTCACCCATTTTCATACACTTACCTGAGTAATTCAGGACAAACACCTTGCTCAGAGGTATTACCACTGGCTTTTGAACCTACAGCCTTTTGGTCCAAAGGCAGAAGCTTTAACCACTACAGTATCATGTGCCCTGTTCAGACTCCAGATTTTCACTTTTGTAAACACACACACACACACCTCCTGAACCACTTGTCCCATACAGGGTTGCAGGGAACCAGAGCCTACCTGGCAACAGAGGGCATAAGGCCAGAAGGGGAGGGAACACACCCAGGACAAGACGCCAGTCCGTTGCAAGGCACCCCAAGCAGGACTCGAACCCCAAACCAACTGGAGCAGGAGCCGGTCCAAACCACTGCGCCACTGCGCCACTGCGCCCCCTGTGCCCTCTGCGCTTTTGTAAACATATTAGTCTAATTCCTTTAAATCTGATCTATGATCAGAATTTTTGTGGGTATGAACATTTTCATCCACATACGATGCAAATTCATTTTGTGTAAGTGGCCAATTTTGAATTGGCATCTATTAGTCCAGTGTTTACATTTCTTTGGTACCGAGAACTGTAGGAACGATCATCACATTAGTTTGCTTGTTTTGTCCCGATGCTGTGCATTGTGATTATTTACCATTATAAATTGTTCTCTATGCTGCTCAGATTCTTTTCTCTGTTTTATTAAACGACCTAACTAGTTAACTTGAATTTTCCCCATAAGCAATAATGGCATTTGTCATTTTGATTTATAAAGTTTCACTTACGGAACAGATTTGCAGGACCAATTACATCTGTGAACAAAAGAGTGGGTGTATATTAGGTAACAGCAACCCAGACTTTATATAAACCTTCATTATTGATGTCTTTGTCCAAGGTTCCTTAATAGGTTCATGTACTAAGCTACTTATAACTGTTTACACAGTTGGGTAATTTTCATCATATCAACTGCATGTAAATTTTTATGTAAATGCTTATATATACGGGTGGTCCTCGATTTACGAAGGGGTTACATTCCGCGAAACCAGTCGGAAGTCAAAAATATCGTAAGTCGAAAATGCATTTAATACACCTAATACACACCTCTGCGTGACAGACTGGGAGATGCGGATTGCTGCATCACGAGAGAGTATCGCTCCGCATATCACTTGCCCAGGAAAAAATTAAACTTTAAAATTTGAAGTACGGTTTCAACTGAATGTCTATTGGTAGCTCACCATCGTAAAATGACGACCACCTTATATATATATATATATATATATATATATGGGGTTCACACCCCGTATGTGTAACGATAGAGAATTGTGCTTAAAATCAGTAAAAGCACTAGTGAGTAGGGGGAAACCCAGAAAAGAAACAACAAAATATTAGCAAAATTGTTGTAATAAAATGAGAAATGTTTAGCACAGAAGACTCAGGTTTTGGAAAGACCTGCTGGTGGCTGCGATCTTCTTCCAAAACCTCTTGCCCTATGGCTTTTCCAGTGCTCCACTGCTTGCCTTATTGGTATGGGAAGGATGCTATTCATAACCAATTAGTTATATAACCCAAACCACACGACACACTGACTTATCTGTGTTTTACGCCTCGATATTATGCAAACATTTTTAACCTTAGGTGAGAGCGAGAGTGAGTAAATTAGAGTACTTGATGTAAAAACAATACTGAACTGCACAAACTGCTCTTTAACGAAATTTTGCTGTTGAGACCTTGCTACAATTCTGAACACTTTAAATTACTGCCATTGAGGTCTAATAAATGCTTTAAACCAAAATCTGATGATGTTTTATTTGGGAGTAATTGTATTGGCAGTTATCTAATATTATAAAGTAATGTTTTAATGTTCAGGGGCATGGTGGCACAGCACATTTTGCTGGGTCCTGCTCTTCGGTGGGTCTGGGGTTCAAGTCCTGCTTGGGGTGCCTTCCAATGGACTGGTGTCCTGTCTGGGGTGTGTCCTCTGCTCCTCCAGCCTTGTACCCTGTGTTGCCCAGTTAGGCTCTGATGTGCTGTGACTCTGCTTGGGACAAGTGATTTGAGACAGTGTGTGTATTTACTTTAATGTTCAAGAACAGCAGATTAAGGCTGTGGTATGGAAAAGAAAAATTGAAAGAATTCCAAATATTATTAACATCCAAGTTAATTATCAGTCATCCTGTGGACAGAGCCATTCATAACCCCGTTTGTAAATGTGTTTAATAAAAGAAGAGTGCAAAATTATTAATGGTTCACTTCACCCTCTTTCATAATACAAGGAATTACTTATTAGTTTCATTTCCAAAAGGAAACAAAAAAAAACAATATACAGTATTTTTTTTTTTTATGTTCATAGATATTTGATAGTAATTGTTTCGCTCTGAAAAGGCCACAGAGTTATAGAAGCCAAACGAAGTAGACTTTTAATTAAATTTCAGTGCAGACAGAAAAGAAGAGAAACAAATACATTGCACTGCACCCAAATTTGCTGCACATTATTGAGAAGAAAGTTTTCACATTTTGATTTATTTCCCTGTTGATATCATCCATAACATTTATTTATTTATTTATTTATTTATTTATTTATTTATTTTTCTGGGGTTGATGAAAAAACATGAAATTGTGTATATATTTTGTAATGTTTTGCATTTATACATAGCACAACTATATAGTTATATAAATGTTTTCTTTTCTTTGTGGTTTCCTTAGCAACAGTTCATTAATGGTTATGATGATGTGATCAATAATGTGTCCATTATTCCAAGAACTGGCCTTTTAGGACTTCCATTACAGAATGCTCTTCAAAATGTTCTTCTGGGGGGAAAAAATAAATAAAAAATAAGCTCAGATAAGAAAGATTTTGTATTATGTTACTTATGCTGTACCTCCACTGAATTCACATTTCATTATTCTTTTTTAGCTACTTGCTGTTTTTCGGCGCTGGCCGACAGAAGATATAATTAATCATGAGAAGCAATAAAACAGCAGTGCGGCAGGTGTACGTTTGACACTTAATCCACTGTGTGAAGTTATCATAGAGCCCAGCGAACAGCGTGCGGCGTTTGCTGTCTTGTTGTATGTTCATCTGGGTGGTTGGGGAGAAGATTCCGGAAATCGAGCGCTGCTGAAACTCTTTTTTCTATTGCTGCTCTAGGTCTGGACTCTCAAACAGCCATCCCTGTGACTCATACCTTTTGAGTTGCGATTAAAGCCCTGCCTGGTGGCTGGCCTGTACCCGGGGTTCCCATCGAACCAGCCGCACCACCCCACCCCACCCCACCCCACACCGAACCGAAAGCCAGGTACAACTGTGTGATTAAGGCTCCTTTGTCTTTTAAAGCACTAAGAAGAATTCCTGTCAAAGCCTTGTCCATCTCAAAGTCCTGGGTCATTACTTAATTAAGCACCCCCTCCCCACAACCCCCACACACACGCGGACGCGGACACGTACGCACGCAGTCTGCGCATTTCATATTTATGCTTCTCGTCCTTGTGTCGGGGCTTGAAGTGTTTTCATCCCTCTAATTGTCCGCTCTGTCAGCTCTCTGTCAGAACCCAGCAGGACATTCTCTTTCTTTGTTTCACATCTGGTAATGAACGAGCTTTTCTTAAATTGAATACAGATTATTAGGGAGTCAGACACACACACCGCACTGAACCGCTTCATTTCATGCATCTCACATTATTATGATTATTATAATAAAAATAAAGTTGTTCACATCTATTTATTTGCTTATTTATAAACTACTACTACTACTACTAATAATAATAAAGTACATAAATATTATTTTTTGTTTTTTATGTGTTTGTTTTACCTGGATAAATTCAAGGTGGGTTAAGATCAATACAGCAGGAGCCAAGATTGAAGCTGTGCCTTCAATTTTAAAGCTATAATCTCTATGCTACCTGCTGCCCCTAAAAACAGGGTAAAGGCTGAAATGCAGCCACTTTTCCTTTTAGGGTGAAACAACCTCTGTAAACCACAGGTCTTAGTTCATCTTTTTGCCACCTGCTGACTCTGTATTTGGACTTTCTTTACACTTATTTGTTTAGCTGACCCCTTTTTCTAAAGCAATTAACAATTATTTATCCATTGAAACACATGGGTGACTTCAACAGAACACCTTTAGTGGAAGCACCTTGCTCAAAGGTACTGTAGCTGGAGGAGGGATTTGAACCTGCAATATTGGGATCCAAGGCAGCAGCTTTAACCACTGCAGTACCAGATGCCTCTTTTTGTTGTTTGAGAAGGAGATACCCCTCATAATAACATGTATCACTGCAAATTTACAATCTCAAGTCTTAAAGAGAAATCTGTATGTGTAATTTTCTTATGCTCTAAACATTCCAATATTTCCTGCTACCTGGTTACCCACCTGGTGATGTAGTGGTCAAAACTATTGCTTTTGGTCTCGGAGGTTGGAGGTTTGCATCTCACCTTCAGCTGTAGCACCTTTGTGCAGCATAGTTACCCTAAATTGCGCAGCTGTATAAATCAATAAATAATTGTAAGTCACGTTGGTAAAAAGCATCAGCTTAGTGAATAAATGTAAAGTTGGAACAAAAACGTTGTGGATGCCCGGCTGAGCTTCTTGGGTTAGGTTAGCGAAGGTGTGTTTCTTCGGGGTGATACAGTGAGTAAGGCTGTTGTCTTGCAGCGCCTGGGTGGTGTGAGAGGACATGGGTTCAATCCCTGCTTAGTGTGTGGAGTTTGTGTGTGCTCCCTGTGTCTGTGTGGGTTTCCTTTTGGTGCTCTGGTTTCCTCCCACAGGCCAAAGACATGCTGTTCAGGTTCCCCCATAGTGTGCCAGAGAGAGTGTGTGTGTTCCACTGATGTCTGGATGAGTGACCCGTTTTAAGTAGTGTATCTAGTAGTGTAAGTCACCGCGGTGAATAAGGTGTGTGGGCTGATAATTCTACATAAAGTTCATTGGATGTCTCGTTGGAGAAAAGTATCTCCTAAATAAATGAATGTAACTGTACTGCTGGTACATTTCTATTTCAACATTCTATTGCATGCGTAATAGAAAGTAATAACTAATACACAAATTATATTTTCTATAACAAGTACATCGCTTCGGAGAAAAGTGTCTGCTAAATGAATAAATGTAAATGTGTTCAAGTCAAATTTTGTCACAGCTTTACTTTTCTGCCATCGTACTGTCATGAAATCAGAAACAGGACTGCAGTAACCAGAACAAAGATTTCTGTTTCTCTCACCTGTCCAAAGAAATGTAAATAAGACGTTTGTATCATTTCAGGCTTAACAATTAATGGCGCAAGAACCGGAAAATGGAACAAGGAGTAAATGTGACCTAAAAGACTCTTCCAGAAGAGAGGGAAGGGAATCAAACTGATTTATTTAACCAAACCTTGTTCAGAGGTAACAGAGGTCCCTAAATTGATCTCCATATGCACAGTCCTGGTTATAAAAACCATAGGTTTACAAATATTGCAAGCTGTCAAAATCTTCATTGTTATTTGCATAATTGAAAGTGCAAGTTTGGTCCGTTTCATTCTGAGGTCTTTGGCGATCGATGTATGTAACAAAACGAAAAAGGACACTGTATTATAGCGAAAAACAATATTTTGTGCAAAGTGGATACATTTCATCAAAAGAGAAAGGGAAAAAAAATCAAGTGAGCAGACGAACGGTTAAACACAAATGGTTGCTAAGCGCCTGCTCTGCCAAATCTCTACGCAAATATCAAGAGATTCATAATCATCTCAAACGGCCCGATACGAAGAAAATGGCAGGCTTGCCAAAGATGAGGTTTTATATTTCCTGCACGATTCTTTACAGATAATACGCCTATTAATCTTCTGCAACATTCTTCAGTCGCAAAAACAAACACAAAACAAATTTTGCTCGTGAGTCCTGGCATTCTATAATTCATGCTAATTTTATGTTTATTTGTTTTGTTTGCTAATTGCCCTTCATACTAAGTGAGAAGCAACAGTGAATGGTGGATTAGAGGATCATTTTCAAATGAGGTTTTTTAAAGACACAAAGCCCTCCTTGGCTCCCCCTAAGAACAAAGAAGCCGTCTCGTTTGTATAATTGATTCTGCGACCGAACTTTGGTGCACAGTTAAACCCACACCCCAAGGATAAAACAGTGAGAATAAAAGAACAAAATCAAAACATGTAAAAGGATTACAGGCGCAGAAGCCGGTCCGTTCAGTCGCCGACTCGCCGGATCTAAGGTTAAATCAAGTTTGATTTCCGATGCAGATTTTGCATCTCGTTTGCGCGGCTGTCGTTTCGTCTGTCTCGTTCTCCTCGGGCGACGCAGTTGGGCCCGCGCGGGTAACGGAGGGCGTCTTTTCCGCAAGCCCTCGGAATAGGTGCGAGGGGAAAGAAGATGTAATCCCTTTTCTAATCCATCACCTCTGCCTCGTGGCACATACCTAATGCCGGAAAATCGTGACAGAGTGCAGGTTTGGGGGATTAAACCTGCTTGTCTAAGCATTGTTCCGTTAATGTGGATGGCGTTACGGGTAGTCTGGGAGAGTGCCTTAAACGCACCTGTGTGGCCACCCGCTGGGCTGGGTCTGTACTCCAAGAGAAGGGCTTTTTTTCTGCCATATTCTAATTATACTATAGGCCCAGAATATTGCATATAAATTCATTAATTTAACTGACACTTTTTTCCAAAGCTACCAACAATTATTCACTCTTTATACAGCTTGGTATTTTTTGGACTGCAGCAATTTAGGGGGAATACCTTGCTCAAGGGTACTATGGCAATGGGAGGGATTCAAACTTCCAAAATCCAAAAGCAGCGGTTATAACCCCTAAACCATCACCTGCCCTTTTACGAGTCAATAGAAAACTAATTCAAACTCCCTACGCACCTTGTCTCACACCCCATGTTTCCAGATTAGGGTCCAGGCCACCAAAACCCTGTACTGGAAACAAAGTTAATGCTATTGCATGTAACACAAAGTCAGTGATAATAAGCTATTGATATAATTAAAGCCATATTACATATTTGTGTTTGTCGCAGTTCCGTATTTCTAAAGAAGTCAATCATGAAAAATATCAAGGGATATCTGTATTGTTATTAAGCTTTTACTGACTGTGATATAGTAGTAAAAGTAATTTTGGAGTTACAAAAGAATTGAGTTAGAGACTTGTGATTACCATCAGTTTTGTAAATGGAGAAACTGGTGTGTTATTATATGGGACAAAAAAAAATGTTTTGCAGCACTCATATTAATTTGCAGAGAGAAAAAGTGTGAGTGAGAAATTCTCATTTTTGGACAAAACCATCCATATAAATCAGATTGTTTTTCCACTTGTGTGCCATTTATTTCCAAATGAATACTGACTCCCTGGACACTGCTGTAATTAAAATGTCAGAGTTATTAAATCATTAACATGTGAACTGCAAGTGCCATCAAAACTGAGTTTTAATTGCAGGGAAAACTATTTTTTTCCTCCATGGTATATCATTACCGTCGTTTTTGAATCGATATGCAAATTATTCAAATTATAGAGCCAAAGCAGATGAATATTCTATTGTTCATAGAACAACCAGCTCAACTAGATTTATGGCAAATGTACTTGTGCTAAATATAAGATATGATGGATATACCTCAAATTTGTATTATCCACAGATTGTCTGAATTAGTATTTTTAAGCAATGTTCTATTTTAATCTATCCAGCCCCACCACAGATGGGGTAATGAGTCTGCTTGGTTATCTCAATCCATCCCTTCTGTAAAAGGAATACATCAATTTGACCTTTTTATTATTTAGTTTGCAGACAAACTAGTTTTATTTGGATTGCTTTGCTTTTAATTTTTTTTTTTTTTTTTAAGTGAAGTACTGCAGATTTACCCTTT
Source organism: Scleropages formosus (assembly GCF_900964775.1). Classification (NCBI taxonomy): domain Eukaryota; kingdom Metazoa; phylum Chordata; class Actinopteri; order Osteoglossiformes; family Osteoglossidae; genus Scleropages; species Scleropages formosus. Next base: position 24,421,850 of record NC_041819.1, on the reverse strand, counting down.
ATCTGTAATCTTAATCAAAGCTTCAGATGGCCTGTAGACGTGTAGAAATCCTTGAATGGAGTTTCTATTATTTTTCACTGAAGTAAGTGTTATGTTTTAAATCCTATATCTGTGCAATTTTAATGTAACATTCGAATGGTGTGCAGAGTTGCAGAACACATGGAATGTTCTGGTCTGAATTCCTGTTTTTAAATGTTATTTTGAAAAAAAAAGTGATTTGCTTGTTACGTGACACTTCATATTTTAAAAGAATAATTTATTTTAAAATGATCATCACATTTTTTTTTACTAAAAATATCATAGCTGTAAAGCATCTGTGTTTAAATTGTCTGAAATTAATTTCAATAGGAATAATATGAGAATATATTTTTAAATGTTGTAACATTTTTTACAGAAATCCAAAATTAGAATATTGCAAAAAATTTGAAGTAATACACAAATATTGTTAAAAATCTCAACCAGATGTAAAGAAGTAAAAATATGGTGTCTGGGTAAATTGGTTATACATAAGGTTAAAATAAAGTGTGATTCTTCCATGATGTCTCATTAAAAAGCTAATTTTAAAGATGAAGAGAAGCACTCTCTGAAAAGAGCTGATCTTTTGTTTTTCATACCTTAAAAATGTCATTGCTTTCTCTATAACCCCATGACACGCTGGGTTCTTATTACTGTATCAGGATAGTAATGAGGCTAAACTAAAATGATAAATCATTTAGAAAGACATTAAAAAGCCTAAAAGGATGTTAGCAAAAAGAACTTGTGTTGCCACCATAGTGTGCAAAGATGCTCAGAACATCTTATTATACCTTACCAGACAGTTTTCTCATCTGGTTTGGTTTAAAAATCATGAGATCCATCAATCTGATTTCTTTGCACAAGAACCGATGGCTGTGGTGCACATCACCGGGCTCATCCAAACTGATCTGAACATGCCCGAGCACTTCCCTTGGGGCCAGGCATCCTCCCCCACCCCCACCAACACCACCACCACCCACGCCTTGGCATTTAGCCGAGGGTCTTTTCCAGACTTCAGCAGCGGGGTGACTCGGGCGAGGGCCAAGCCGTCTCCCTTCTGCTGCTGAGAGGCCGGGTTAATTAGCGAGGCCATTAACACAGGCTATCAGCCCTGTGCTGAGCACAACCTTCAGCAACCCCTCCAGACCCCGCCTGTTGAATTGCATCTCACTGGATGAATAGTAAATACCACGGGGTATTAAGGGCACACGTTTCTGTAAGCCTTTGGTGTGATTAAATCACAATTCTCAGAGTGCATTGGAATTTTGCGGAACCATAAAATAACCGCACCTGAAAAAAATGAAACCAATAAAATAAAATTAAATTAAATTAAATAATTGACCTGATACACATCATTTTTATAGATACTAATTTGTGATCCACCACAGCTTAGTATGTCATGGTAAACTTTTATTTGCGCCGTTTCATTAAAGGTATCATGAACTTCGACATCAATAATATCGTGTGTGACAATTGAGCTGAAATGCTATAGCTCACTTGAAAAAGTTTCGGTGGGGTATTTTGTCTTTTTTTTTTTTTTTTGAGGATGTCTGCTGAAGGTAAATAGATTCAGGGGAAGAATAGTCAGGAAGGTATTGCTTAAAACACAATAATAAATAAACAACTGCGGATCTGTTGTGGTAGCAGGGCTGCTTTTGTAGATTAGCGTGTTTCTTGTTCCCAGTTCAGCTGCCCCCCTGTGTGTGTGTGCGTTTGTTGCAGCTCAGCTAATTTGATGTGATTTAACTGTCTTTTGAATGGATGGCATGGATAAAGCCGAGGGAACAGGCCCTTGTTTCCGCACGTTAGTTATCAGACAGGGATAGCACCACTACTTTCTCCCGAAAGGAATTGATTTTTCGAGTCGCCAGTGGAATTTAAAAGGCTGCAACACCCTTTCATCACCTGAGAATAAGAGCTTTTGTCTTACATTGCTGATAAATTAACTACTCTGCCTCCCGGGGGCTGAGACAGCTCCTTACACCTTGTACACTCCTCCCTCAGCCAAACTCAACCTTGGCGCCCCTCCCTTCGCATATCGGCGCGTTCTTGTGCCCCGAGGCTGTGCGAAAATTCCCTCAGAACACACAGTTCACAGAAAACACTTGGTTTTAGCCTTGTTAAGCCCAGAAAGATTAACGTCAAGGATGTGCGCAGTGCAGCACTTGTGTTTGGTCTTCTGGGAAGAATGGTGGATACCATGGTAAGCAGAGCACGCATTTCAGATCTCCCTGCATAGACCATCCTCATTTTCTCAATGCCCTACCCATCTCTGAATAGAATTGTGCCATGCTAGATTCAGGGAGGTACCAGGTGTGGAGCGGTGTGGTGTCATGCCCCAGGAGGAAATGCCCCCAGAGCCCAGCAGAAACCCCTGATGAGGGCCACTTAGCAGAATCAGTTGCACTTGGTTTCACTCAACATCTTGAGCTTCGAAGGTGGGTGGTGGAGTGGTTAGAGTTGCTGGCTCTGAACTCAAAAGTTGTAGGTTTAAGTCCCACCTTCTGCAACACTCTAGAACAAGGTAGACAGGGATAGCACCAGTACATTCCACTTTCACCATGATTTGTTCTGCTAAAAGTTACCCTCCTGTATAAATTGCTTGAAAGTATAATTTGATTTGGAGAAAATCGTCAGCTGATAACAGCGGAGAGATCTTAAGCAGTGTATCAGTCCTGTTTAAGTAGCTCTGCCCTGATTGTCCTGTCCAAAGTGCTTTCTCCATGAACAAGGCTGTGTTTTGCCTTCAGTGTCTTTGCAGTGTTCCAGCTCCTAGTACTTTAGCCACCTATTTTACATGGTGACACAGACAGATAGTGTACAATACAAATAAACATCAGACCAGTCCTGGATGACACAGATGTGTCAGAATGAACATATCATGTTAAGATGTTCATCATTAGCCTTCGACTTTCTATGCTGCAAAGCTGGATGTTCACATACAGCCAACTGTTCTCTACCAGTGGAGTGGCCACTGGGCCATGAGTTGGGTTTTCCAAGTTACGCAACCCAAGGTTCAGACCCCTTGACAAAAACTAACCAAAACATTTAAATTTATACATTGAGCAGACACTTTTCTCCAAAGCAATGTACAGCTCAGAGTAAGAAATGTCTGCTTTGAAAAATAGTTTCCGAAAAAGCCACGATTGTCAAAACAGTTCCAACATACGTTACACCAGTAACAGGGAAAACTAATACCAAATACAAAGAAGATTGTGACAGATGGTGTAATGCAAGTTTATAAGGCTGCAAGGAGAACATGAAAAGATTAGGTTTGAAAGAGATGTGTTTTAAGACTCTCGAGTTCAGTAAGCTTTTAATTTTGGAATCCTTGTGAATGGGACCACCAAGCAGTCAGAAGTGAAGAAATCTGGCGCTCTTGCTGCAGTATAGGGAGGGATCACGTCCTGTAGGTATCGTGGTGACCTTTCATTGTCTTTTATGCTATAACCATAGTGTTGAATTTGGCAAGGCCAACTATGGGAAGGCAGTGGAGACATATGAAGAGAGGTCACACATGGAAAAATTTTGGCTTGTCAAACATATCTCGTGCCACCATCTGGATCAACTGAAAAGTCAAAACCCAAAGAGACCAAAACCAAAAATAAACAGACGATAATCCTCAAATGGCTCCCCTTGTTTTGACCAGCAGCTGCTTGTACAATCCTTGAAACTTCTTGAACCAAACTAAGAGCTGGGTCAGGACTGACTATTGCATACATCTTTCACCGCAAAGTTTGCACACGCTTTCACATGAAAATTGTTCATTCCTTTCTGAGCAGACACTGTTTTCCACACGGAATAGTTATCCATTTTCACATTTGCTCCATATATAGGACTTGGGAGTTTCACCGACTGAAATGGGCTTTCAGGGCAGAACGGATTATGCTTCCTTCAGTTATGAAACACAATCCTTTCTGTACTGAGAACAATTTTCCAATGAGCAAATCTTCTTATTGATATGTATGTGTTCTGTATACACGGCTGAGTATTTCAGAGAAGAAATTTAGTTGAAGTCTCCTCAAGGGTTCTGCAGCAGTTCCATGATATGGCAAGGAAAGCACCTGACAGTAAGAACAGGCTTTTAATGACCGGGGTGCATCTGCCTCTAAACAGCACTACACTTTCCATTAAGAATCTTCAGGCTGAATGAAAGTAATGTAAATTATTTTTTCATGTTACCTTCTGAGCTTCTTTTGCTGTAGTGCTAACATTTGGGAGATGTTGCACACGTCTGCAATTAGCTTTGTGTGTGCATCAGAAACCGCCGTAACCTTTTTGCGATGTGATATCCTTGTAAAAGGATTTAAAATGGAAATACACGCCTCCGTTGTGGTAGCTGGTACCTTGGGAGATGAACTTTGAAAATATCAAAGTTCTTGTTTTTAACTTTCAGATTGCGGCCCAAGGGGAGCCATGGCGATGCTCTGGCGCTTCGCTTAAAAGGGGCAGGAATCGAGGGCCGCAGCGAGAGACGAGAACAAAGTTCACAGATCCTGTCCTTTTGTTTCCCACTCCTCCCCTCATGCATTCTTTTATTATTTATATTATAATTCATTTTTTATTTTCAAATGTTTCAGATGATTGGACAAATATGATCAAAGGCCATACAAATGAAAGTGGTGGTTTTTCCGACACCCTTCTCACTCCATCTACAAACTTGCTTTGGATAATGATCGTGAGAGTTTTAAAAATCCATCTGTACTTGATTCCATTTAATTTCCTCTAAGACTCACCCGGGCTGCCTTTAAAGTGAGCTTTCTCCCCCGTGGCCATGCCAGACTGCCTGGCTTTCTTCACATCAAAGCGATTCTAAATGAGATTTTATGACCTGGCCGACGTTCTGCCGAGGAAACTCAGTTTATTAAATTTTCACGGGGGGTCCTGCCCACTGATTGTGGGCCAGCGTGCCTGCGTCGGAGCCACTGACATCGGCATCTTGCCTATGTGCCAACCAGCAAGGCCCACACGGAGTATGAGGAGCGCTCGCCATTCGCTTCCCCACTGCGTGGATAATAACGTACAGAGCAGCCATCTGAGACAGGCCAGCTAGCAAAGGTTATCATCCCTTGATGGTTATCACGAGTCGGACGAAAAAAGTCCCCTCCGTACGTCCTATACGTCTGAACCCATCTGAGGCAGGGTTTATGATGAAGGAAAGTCGGATGAAAGCCCCTCAGATGAAGGCACACACAGGCATGCGCCGCGCTTCCTGCTGAGAAAAATGTGACACTGTTTTTGTACGTACATATTAATATCCCAGGGGTGGAGTGTCTGAACTTTTTATATAAACACTGACTGCTGTGGCTGAAATCATCATATCGATTGCAAAAAATTTATTTCAATTATTATTATTATTTTTTTTTTATCTGTGGGGATTTAAGCATTTTTAAAATATATGAACCTACAGCAGTTACAGTTCAACATGTACAAATAATGCGAAAAATAACATACCAAAATATTTCTCACTGCATCAAACTTCCGTAATTGGTAAAACTACTTCTGCTTCAAAAAAAAAAAAAAAAATAAAAACCAGCAACAGAGATGTTGTCTTTGTTTTCTTTTTTAAAAAATAAGGAGAAGCAGATAAGCATACAGTGCTGATGAGAGGAAAATAATTTAATTGGCAGGCAAACAGGCAGGTGCTGCGTTCTCTGTTTATTCGGTCTGGGGAACAAAGTTGAAAGGAAACATAATGAACTAAACCAGTCAGCTCTGAACACATCCATCAAATTAGCCACAATGAAGCCTCTCATTTTAGATATTTCCTTTTAACTGCACAAATATTTAATAATATAATCGTATTCCCAAATTACGGGAACAAAAAAGAAGACGTGACACAGATGAAAAATTCTTCTGCTAAACATTGCGGGCGAAGGAAATGTTTGTTATTTATAACCATTCTGGTTCTTTTTTTGTCTTTGTGTTCTTTAACTCGTGTTGATCTTAGTGTGTTTTTACTCTCCTCCTTTTCATTACAGATTTATGGTAGACTTGTTCTGCAAAGACATAAAAACTCAGATATCTGTTATGAATATGACAGACTAACAGAAGTATTAACACAACGTTACAGAAGGTCTTGGTGTTTTATAACTTACATTTACATTTATTCACGTAGCAGATGCTTTTCTCCAAAGCGACATACATCTCATAGAAAATGCAATGTGTTCATTACGTTAGCAGAAAAAGACACTTCGATGCAGATGTGTGGTTCTTAAGGACAGTTAGTTTGTTTCTTTCCCCCACATGAACCAAAGTTCATCACACAAGTAGCTGCATAAAACTTTATCAGAATATCTGCGAATTCTGATCACCTTCCTATTAATTAATTTTTTTTTTTTGAGATACATATAAACATTTACGTCACATTACAGGAGTAGATGTGTAAAGGTTTATCCGGGCATCATCTTAAGTTAAAATGCATGAACATTTACACCTTACATTAACTTAAGCGATGATGGGTGAAGTGAGTCTGTAAGAGGTGAGTTTTAAGACCCTTTTTAAATGTGGACAGAAAATCAGCAGTTCTGAGCGAGAGGTCGTTCCACCACAACGGAACAAGAACCGAGAACCTTTGTGCTTTATAATATTGCCAGACTGTGCCTAGTGATCAGTGGTTTGGGTGACCGGTGACTAGGTTTTGGATTCATGTTTGTGTGACACACAGGGTTGTGTCGGGCAGGAAAAGGTGGACTTAGGGTTAGGGCTGTTTTTAATATTATTATTTTCCGTGTCAAATTAACGTCAAAGAAAAAAAGAGTTTACTAAAAAAAAATGGCCTTTCGGTTAATGAATTTTTTGTATACTTTGAATTAATATTTATTTACTCAACTGATGCCTTTCTCAAAAGCAACATACTGTATTATCCTACTTATAATGACACTCATTTAAACAGCCTGGTCATTTTTACTGGAGATTTTTAGGGTAACTACCTTATTGAGCAGAACTACAGTATACTGAAATCTGAATTCACATTTACATTTATTCATTTAGCAGACACTTTTCTCCAAAGTGACATCCGAGAGAAAAATACAGTGAGTACATTACATCAGCAGAAATCCAAGGTGTCCAAAGGCAGCATTCCTACCCATTTCTCTACTTGCTGCCCCAGGATGTACATGTATCATTTTGGAGAAAACGAGTCTGGAAAAAGACTAAGTATAAAAAAAGCACAAAACTAACAAGATTTAGCCAGAAAACCTTCTAGTGTCATCTAGTACCACCTAACAGTTACTCTCAAATTCTTAAATTCACTCCCCAACTTCTCCCTTAATTCCAGGACGGCACCTAGTGTTTATTCCTCCCAAATCGGTCCTATACAGATATAGCCATTCAGCAGGGAGATGGGGTTCTGGTCACAGGTTGCCTCTTTTCAAAGCAGTATTAGCACTAATGTTGTTGAAATTATACATATAGTGAAGTTCTTTTGAAATGACAGATGCTAAAGGTGTTCAGTTTGTGTGCTGCTACAGGCAACTAGAGACTGCTGCATAGTCTACAGTCACTTAGCCTAAGTCCAATGAAATAAAGAAATAAACAAGCAAACAAATAAATAAATAAATACACAGAATCAGTGATTGACGTCATGATGTTTCCAATGCATTTTTAACAATTTTTGTAGCTTATTTTTGTTTTAAAGGTAATGACAACTGAGGCTGACAAAGATGAGACGAAAATAACGATATCCCGAAAAACATCAATATTTATTTTTCTTGTGTTTTCCACTTGCATCGACAACCCAGTCAGGGAGGACATGTGCCTTTTTATGTTGTGATGTTCTATTGTTTTGTTCGACGCCAATCAGCCGTCTCTGTGTTTTGGGTCTGATAATTTCTTGATCATGCAGGTACATGGAGGTTCAGAAACAAATGATATTCAAGCTTGAAATAAGCCATACACCTAACAGATCCTTTGGGAAATCCTTACTAAAAAAGTATGTATAAACAGCATATTTTCACTGGCTTAACTGCATCCAAACCTGTGGGTGAATGAAGGTACATTTAACATGTTGACAGTGGCCCAAAAATATTTAGAATGTCTTTAGAGTGCAGATGATGAGTGAGTGCATCTCCAACATACATTTTTATAAATGGTGATGGAAAATAACAAGAATAAAGCCCTTGTGAGCATCACTGGCGCAGCGTTCTTAGAATATGTGCCCTGCGTAGAAACCTCATAGACCCTTATTATTGTCGTGGACTAATGCCAGCAAACGCCTGCTTCTAATTGCTTTCTTCAAAATAAAGTGTCCGCCGCTGCCCTTGGGATGATGAATGAGTTGAAACGGAGATTCAGATGAATGACTTTAGACACAGTTCTGCACTTAAATGAAAATGTAAAACTGAAGGATTTTGACGAGTGGAGTAATTCTCTTCCATCCAGTGGAGCTAACATATTAAGATCAGATACTTATTCAAAGTTGCATGGCAGCACTCTGAAGGTCTGGAATTCAGATCTACAACCCTGCTGTAGTACTGTTGATCAAGGTACTCACCATGTACTGATACAAGAAATATCACCCTCCTATATACGGTGTATTGAGAAAGTATTCAGGCCCCTTAACCTTTTCCACTTTTATATATTGCAGCGTTATTGAAAAATCATTTAAATTAGTTTTTTTGCTCATCAATCTACACTAAGCACCCCATACTTGAATACTTCTGTTAATGTGAGATTTCATTTTTTTAAATTTTTTATAAATTTGCAAAAATTTCTAAAATCCTGTTTTTGCTTTTTCATTGTGAGGTATCGAGTGTAGACTGATGAGGGGAAAAAAATAATTTAAATGATTTTAGCATAAGGCTGCGACATAAAAAAAATATGAAATAAGTGAAAGCATCGGAAAACTTTCTGAATGCACTGTAATGTAAGTGGCTTTGTGGAAAAATGTCCAACAAGTAATAATGATTACATCATGGGAGCATTTTTATGTAAGTGACTTGTACAAGAATAAGGTTGTGAACCTTCATCTATACATCCATCATGAAAAGAAAAATTCAGCCTTTTGCTGTTCATAAGGTGAGGAACCTGCAACCCTTCATGCCATTGCATTTTCCAGACATTCGGTCTTAAACAACTGAAAAGCCATGGTATCTAAGAGTCATTTTATATTCTCTATAGCGCTCCATTTTGCAGTTGCGTCCATGAATGATTGAAATCGACACATTTGGAACTTGGGGCAAATATTGTACGCATTGCCTTTCATGTTCATTCGGACCCCCTGGGAGGGTGCAGGCCTTGCTGTATTCACGGAGCAGGTGTCAATAATACATGACGGCAGAGGCTGGTCCACATGCAGCATTTATTCTTGTCCTCACTGCGTGTTCAAGAGCGATGCATCTGGTATGCCCGTCACAGGACTGCGTTCCCTTAGACCTTCAAAAAGGCCCGCCTTTGTCCCGGAGACACTCCCTGAATGTCTTACAGAAAGAGTTTCACAGCATTGTTAATCACGGAGCCTCCTGCTCCCAGCAGAGTCCATTCCAGTGTCACTTCTTTCAATGACACTGAGCTTCTCGCTAAAAGAATATAGACCTGCTAGGGACCATGCCTAGAAATGGCATAGCAGTGGTGGTCAATGAAGACGTGAGATCTAGGCTCAGAACGTTATTTGCAGAAGATAGAGAATTTATTCAGGTTACCAGGCACGGGTCACATAATAACCACAATTAACGTTGCATCGGCGAGCAGGTGTCAAGATCCTGAGGCCAAGTCTGGCTCTCATATAACATGCAAAATGTTACATATTAACCATCTTTAGATCTTTCTAAATATTTCTAAAACTGGAGACAGTTATAAAATAGAAATTCTTGATTTTAAGTCTTTAGACGATAGTTTGGATGTCCTTGGTTTGACGTCTTTGCACAGGTGAAAGTTGACAAATTACAATATCATCAGGCTGCCTATACTTACATTCTGGAAGAACATGGTCATATTACACTGAAAATAGTAAATTCATATCGACCCCTGCAGACCAAACACAGGATGTTGCATTTTGGAAGGAAGGTTTGAATCCAGCCATTTTTTCTGCAAAACAAAGAAACCATGTGGAAGCTCTTGAATGAATCTTTCTAGGAGCACATCCATTTATCCCAAGCATTGCAGCCCATTATGAAAAAAAAAGACACACTGTATGTACTACTGTATACAACTGTTATAATGTAATAATATTTAACAATTTGACAGTTTAATAGTTGCTTTGATTTGCTATGGTCATGGTTCCCTGCATATGTTAATGAGGAAAAGGCAGAGTTTGGAAGAACTTCCTTTCTCAGCTAAATGGCATGATGGAAGACAAACAAACCAAGGAGGCTCTGGTGTGTTATGTGAGGTAATGGATGGACCAAGAGATAAATTCCCAGTGTAATCCCATTGCAGCCACAATGCAGAGAATTACCCCCGAGGAGGAATGCGTTTCATACAATGGAGACGGATTTTCGGACTAAGCCCAAACATGGCTAGGCGCCTCCAGCCAGCAGAGCAGCAAGCTGGGAAAAAATGTGCAACTATCGTAGACATGACAGGCACAGGCCAATGGCGCTCAAGAGGTTCAGGTGTGAGGAAAAGAGTTGAATGTGAACACTGACCTCTGTTTTCCTTTACTTCTGAATTCCACATGGCCCCCAAACGTATTTCAGATACATTTCCGCATGGCTTAACGTGCAGCTTTACGTAGCATAGTGCAAATGTCATAAGAATTTACGATTATCGACCAACGAGAGGCCTTCCGCTCTACCCCAGAGCAAGGCACTTAGGCTGAATTGTTTCCGTAAAAATGCACCACTGTATGAATAGGTGAACTGTTAAATTTGAGCTTCTCAGCAGATACGGTCCAGGTCATATATAAATGAGAAAACATTGTGACTGAAAATAGTGCTGTTAAATGTTGAACAACCCTGCTGAAGTCCATTTAACCCACTGAACTGTGCTACAAAATATAAATAATACAAGTGTCGTTTTTCCAACAGTACTGTGCCATTGGTTTTTCCAGCTGTAACAGTACTATACATTATATATAGCATGATTCCCATGCAGAACCAGTTAAATAGTTAAATAAGTAAAATAAGACAGCAATAAGAACATTGTCACAGTTGTCACTTTGCACTCTATGGACTTGAATCCGCGGATTTGAATCCACGTCGTTGTATCTCGACCATGTACTTACCACGAAACAAAACAGTACAAATTAGGCTGCTGTACAAATGGGCCAATCATATGAAGTAGCTTGGAGTACAAACTTCATATTGTTAGTTACCATGGAGAAAGATGTCACTAAATGAATAAGACCTTTATGAATATAGACCTTTTCAACAGAAGTCTTTTTCACAACTAATTTGGTCATTAAGTAATAAACCTGTGTAGGAATATTTGAGAGTACAGAGATTTGTTTAATAAAGACAAAAGCGCAGAAAGAATTATCCATGCAAGAAAAAAACGGAAATGTCTGAGCATGATATACCCCCATTTGACTTAGAAGACTTTGACTTTATGAAGAGTATCATTTAATACCCCTATTGTGGCTTATGAGGCATTTCTTTGCTTTTACGAGGACGAGATTTTGATTATGATTGTCTCCTGACAGCTGAGCATCACAAAATATTTATATTTATTCGGTCGGCAGATGGTTTTCTCCAAAGTGATGTACAATAATGACGATGTAGTATTTACTTGACATCCTTATCCAAGGAGATTTACAGTGCTAGATTCAGTACCCTAAACTCCCTACAGTCCTTCACCCATCTGTATAGCAGAGCAATGTAACACATCTACTTACAGACAGTCACATACTCCGGGCAATTTAGAATCATCCATTCACCTGAATCACATGTCTTTGTATGGTGGGAGGAAACCCGAGCACCTGGAAGAAACCCACAAACATGAAAATTAGTCACGGGTTTATACAGTTATGAACCCCCATTCAAACCTTTAGCCCAGGAGCTGTGAGACACCAGCACTGCCCACTGTGCCACCATGCCACCCAAACCAGAGATCAGAGCCACCATACGACCTTCTCAGTTATAGTTTGGCTCCTTTTGTGTTAAATTCTCAACGTCTATTAGCCCTTTTTGACTAGTTTCACCTGTGATAATCTTGATGATCATGGCCCTGTTTGCATGACCTTAACCATGTCAGCTTGTTTGGTGATTGCAAATTCATTTGCACTACTTCCACTGAGGGTTGGATCGCAGTCCTGCTCTCCGGTGGGTCTGGGGTTCGAGTCCCGCTTGGGGTGCCTTGCGACGGACTACTGTCCTGTCCTGGGTGTGTCCCCTCCCGCTCCGGCCTTACGCCCTGTGTTACCGGGTAGGCTCCGGTTCCCTGCGACACTGTATGGGACAAGCGGTTCTGAATGTGTGTGTGTGTGTGTGTGTGTGTGTGTGTGTGTGTGTGTGTAAGTGTAATTTTTGGGGAAATGTACTTTGGAATAGTTGAGGCTGTTATGGTATAACCAGAAGGGTGGAGTTACTGCTATATAAGTTTGTATTAGGGCACTAGAGGAGGTGGCCAATTGATGCAAACTTATGCAGACAGACTCTCATGCAGTAAACAGGAGAACTATATGCATTGCTGTTGATGCAAGGGGTTAAGCCCATGGCTCATAGGCCTCATGTTCTTTGTAACTTAATGTTTGTTTTGTACTTGGTTAGGGGTTAATGTGTTTTGAGGAATACCTTTTAGTAAAAGAAAATAAACCTTTTTGGTCCAACTACTTCAATTCTCCACTGCTGCTTCCATCCGTCGTCCATACCCTCACAGCTCTATTTTGCTTTTCGAATTTTTTAAGTATATGCTAGGTATTAACTGCAAAGGAGCTGATATACAGTCATAGAATATTGTAGAGTTATTAAGAAATGGAAAATGCTGCCTTATGATAACTATTAAATTAATTATGCACATTTGAGTGAAATTTGGTGATATTTTAGCATAAGTGGGTGTCAATTTTGGTTTTCAGGGATGCATAAAACCGTTTTTTTAGCTAATGGCAATTGCATCTTTGATTTATGAGGATCACCTTAGGAAGAGTTTTACAGGAATGCATTACCTTCACAAGGTGGAGAAAGACTGTGTAATGATGGAGAGTGATATTTCCAGCTGAAACTTTACTCACTTCCTTACCACTTCCTAGGGGTTATTGGTTATGACCCCACTGACTAATTTGTTTAAAACTCATCAAATGCATATTTTTTTCAGTTGATGGTCAGAATGTCATGTTTGAATTTTTCACAGACATGCTCCCGACAATTAATGAAGATGACTCATCAAGTAAATATTATTTAATGCCTGAAAAAAAATAGAATAGAAATGAGTATCTCTGGGTAGCAACACAGTTTCATTAAGTAGTAAGTAGCTAAGGTTAACTCTTATTGGGCCAGTGTTTGTCCAAGGAGTAGTGTGTGTGTGTTTGTGTACTTCTTTCATACACAACAAAATGCCATCATTCACTTGAATGTTATGTTTTTTTTTTTTTTTTTTTTCTGTAACCCGTTTCTCTCTAATCACAAAAAACTCAATTTAAACCCAAAATGCTGAGCTGAGAAGACCAACCCCACTTTGGCCCCTATGCACAAACAGTAGGCTTCTTAATAATTAATTAATTAATTTTAAGAAATCCACACACAGCTATTGTGACTGAATCGTGTTTTATAAGTCTTAGGTTTACTAAGATAATCCATTCACTTTGCTCCAGGTGAGGTGGTGGACATGGATCAGGAAACGAAAGCTTTCCGTAGGTTTGCTGATGTTCTGTGTTCTACTCTGGCAGCATTGCCATGTAGAAATAATATCTTCAAGTCTACATGTTGATATGGTGGACATCTTGGAGGCACATAAAGTGTTGGATGGATGGATGGATGCTTAAGGCACACTAAACCATTGTCACTTACTGACATAGATGAGAAGTGATGTGAATTCAGGTGCAAAGTTTATTGACAAGGGCGGGTGCAGCAGGTTTGATTGTGGCCTGCTCTGTGGTGGGTTTGGGGTTTGAGTCCTTCTTGGGGTGCCTTGCGACGGACTGGTGTCCTGTCCGGGGTGCGTTCCCTCCCCCTCCAGCCTTGCGCCTTGTGTTGCCGGGTTAGGCTCTGGCTTGTCGCAGCCCTGTTTGGGACAAGTGGCTGTAGACATTGTGTGTGTGTATGTGTGTGTGTGTGTGTGTGAGTTTATTGACAAGTTTGTAGTGCTGAGTCTGGATATGGTGCTGGGGTGACACGATGAACAGTGAACAAAGAGGTACATGACTGGTTCAAAGATGAGATGAGTAAGAACTTGACAAGAGAGGAACCACAGAGATCTTGGTGAAAACAGGACAGGAGAATAAAACTCCTTGGAAAAAAATGTGAATGCACTGGGAATGGACTTTAGAAAGATAGATACTGAAGAAGAAGCAATACTAGGTATGACTAACTGTACACAAGGCACTGGACGAATAATCAAGAATCTGCAATCTGATGGTAACTGTTAACCTCTTCCAAAGGGCTTGGAACTGGGCATTTAGTTTATTGAGGTGGGGTGATGGAGTTGGGTGGACCTGGGCAGGTGCTGCTTGTGGTCATTTGTGGTATTATTCGCCAGTGTCATGACATTCACACAGGAACACAGGAAACAAAGAAGGTTACTCCTCTTTATTTAGTTTTCTTATGTGCTGAAGTGTCTTAATGCATTCACAAACTAATACAGATGCAATTTTTCAAGAAATAAATAACACAATTCAGTACAGTGACAAAAAGTTTCCTGTGTGCTATTTTACTACAGTTCTTGGTACGAGAATAACAGAATTCTTTTCCTTCTGCGAGACATAATTTTGCAAGAGTTCAGGTGAGAGGAACAGAGCGAATACTAAAGATTTACCATCTAAAAAGGACAATCCAAAAGCGGTCATGTGAAGTTTGTGTCGAAGGAACACCTATGAAGACAACACAACTATCATATCAGTTTTATTTCTATAAGTTCATGAAAATAGAAATTCAAAAATATACAGATGCTCCTCGACTGACGACGGAGTTACATTCTGATAAACCCAAAGTAAGTGGAATAATCGTAATTCGAAAAAGAATACAGTGCCACACCTACCGAACATCATAGCCTAGCCCGGCCTACCTTAAACGTGCTCAGAACACTTACCATAGCCTACAGCTGGGCAAATTTAAGCAGGAGACACACATGGGCATTTAGTAGACGTGATGGGATGCGAAAACACAAAACAAAAAAAATGCTTTCAACACAATATCGGTTGTTCACACTTCCGCAACAGAGACTACTAGCATGGTTGAGTAGATGCTGCGGCTCACTGCCATATCGCCCAGCATCATGAGAGAGTATCTGGCTGCATATCGCAAGCACGGGAACAGATCGAAATTAAAAATTCGAAGTATGGATTCTATCGAATGCGTATCACTTTTGTACTATTGTAACTTCAAAAAAATCTCAAGTCGAACCATTGTAAGTAGAGGAGCATCTGTACAGGCAAAATACTATGGTGGTAATTTAAGCACTTTCCTGATTTTTCGTCACTGGAAGCATACAGTATACATTTATTCATCCAGATGATAAAAATTTAAATGAGAGGAATACAGTGCAGTAATTTAATATAAAACTTCATACTTTGCTGTTGATGGTTTATCATTTCACTTACACCCTGTACGACTTTGACAAATGAGACTATGTTTGATTCTAATTGATTTTAAGTTGTTATACTGTGATTAAATGGCCCGGATACCCTTTCTGAGAAGACACACTTTACTGTAATTGCACCGTGTTCAGAGGTTGAACTGCATCATCTTCTTGATCACAAGTCCAGTTATCTATCTTGGAAAGTAATAATGAAGCAGTGTACAAAATTATCTCACCTCGTTCCATGGTGTTCACTTCAACAGTCATTGCTTCTCCTTAATATGTTGCTTTTGTAGTGTGCTGGCTGCGCTGGACGTTTCAGAAGGGGCAAGAAGTCTGTCAAGTTCTAACTTCTTTCACCGCCATCACGCTATAAATTCAGGGTACTGTCCTGGCACGAGTATGGAGCGCATCAACTGTCCAGCTCCTACTGGTTGGAATCTGCAACAACCATGATTAAACTGTGACCGTTTTGAGTGTTGAGAGGGATTAAGATGCTCTGAGGAGCAGAGGGAGCTCATTCCACCATATCACGACCAAAACTGAGAACCTCCAGGATCTTGTTTTTGGATCCCTCATGCATAGAACCACCAGAGTTGAGGGAGCACAGTGTCCTTGCTATAGTGTAGGGAGTGATCAGGTCTTATTTGTACTGGGGAGCATATCTGCTTGTGGTCTTGTAGTTTTCAAGTTCAAGAATCTTGTTACAGCCTATACTTTGGCTGGTCAAAATGCAAAAAAAAACTGCACAGAAAGCAAAGCTGTATAGAAAATGCCATCTCCACCCAAGCTTGCAATTCACTGATGTCCTCCACCACCACAGCGTAAAACATGCCATTGCATTATTTTGCCAGTTGTGGGGCAGGGGCAGCCACATAGTCAGAATCAAAGGCACCACCTTTGTTCAACACACGTTTTTATTCAGAAACAAAGCCAAAAAAACAACAAAAGAACCCAAGACAGGGCCCTGGACCCATTCAGAGAGTCCATAAACAAGACCCAAACCCATACTCTCCAAGCAGCCCTCTCACAAAGCCTTCAGGCCAGCTGCTTTAAAGTCCTAGAGGATTTCAAGTCATTTGCAGCAGCTGGCCTTATTTATTCTATGAGAGCTATGCAGAGCCAGGTACTAGGGATCTGTCAATCATGCTAACCCTGCTCCTGCCAGGTTGCTATTGCCCACTAGCTCACACATGCCAATGGAAAACATCGTGAAACACCTTCAAACCTGATGTCCTGATGTGTAGGGAAATGATGAGAAGCAAGGGACCACCTTGTAAGTGAGATGTCTTTAAAAGAGCATTTTGCTCATGTGGTAGGACTAAGGTTTCCATAAAATCCCAGCTGAGGGATTTACAAGACAAAAATATTTAGGGCCAGACAGTCACAAGGACGCTGCTCCATGTTGAGTGCTAAGGGGATGAGCTGTGTAGAGGAAATGGACATGTAATAGAGAGCTGCGAGTAATAGCCAAAACATTAGCTCTACACATTCTCTCCTCACCTTGGCCAGCTTAGTGAAAATAATTACCCGTCACTATGTTTATTCTTTTCCTCTCTAGGTGAAAATGGTAAAGAAAAGATTTGAAAAGAAGATCTGGAGGGACTTGAAGGGCAGCTGGGGGTGGGAGGGATCCTATTCCCAGGACAGTCCCGAGGGCAACGGGAAGCCGCTTAGCCTGAGCGGACGACAAATGGTCCTGAGCTGTCTGGCCATTAGCGTCGCACTGGGACCTGACACTATCGCTGCAGATGGAAGCCTGATTTCATTTGTCTTCGGGGCTCCCAGACCAGGGGAAATTGAAAAAAAGAGTGTGCCAGCTTCCTGGAGTGTTTTCATCTCCACCCCCCACCATCAGCCTCGCTCCTCACCTCAGTCAGCCATGACACACTCTTCCACTTTCTCAGTGCAGAGGGGCACCGCAAACCACATTGTGTGAAGTCTACTCTGGGAGGGTGAAATGAACTCTGAGGGGAGCTCATTTTCAACACACAGCAGTCACAGCTGCTCTTTCATTGTTTATTGAAGATTTTGTGCCCCTTGAATCTGTCCACTCCTTACAGTGATCTTCTGTAATGATCTTGTCAATCATTCGTTCATTACCAATAACTGCTTGTTCAGTGCAGGGTTTTAGGTTCTTTGGTGCCTCTAGACAAGAATCAGTCAGGCACCCCAAAGACTTCTATCCCTAAATTAATAAAAGTATACATACATAAGTACAGTCATGCGCAGCTTAATGTCGTTTCGCTTAACTACTGACTGCAAATACGACGGTGGTCCCATAAGATTATAATGAAGCTGAAAAATTCTTATCGCCTAGCGACGTCGTAGTCATCGTAACATTGTAGCGCAACGTGTTACTCACATATTCGAGGTGGTGCTGCTGTAAACAAACCTACTGCGCTGCCAGTTGTATAAAAGTATAACACATACAATTATGTACAGTACATAATACTTGATAATGATAATAAACACCTATGTTACTGCTTTATGTATTTACTATACTGTACTTTTATTGTTATTTTACAGCGTATTCTTTCTACTTATAAAAAGTTTACTTTAAAACAGTATGCTGTGTTGTGCCAGCAGCAGCATCATAAATCTCATATTTTCCGTGTCTTGACTGCATCGAGGCTATACCATGTAGGTTTGTATAAGTACACTCTATGATCGAGGCTTTACCCTCTAGGTTTCTAAAAGTACATTCTATGATATTCGCACAATGATGAAATCGCCTGATGACACATTTCTCAGACATATTCCCATCATTAAGCAATGCATATCTGTATATGGTAATGACTGAAAACAGAATGAAACAAACTTATTTCCAAGATTAAAACTCTAAATCTCGAAAGTTTATCAGGTCTGGCTGCACTGAGAAACTGTTTTGAGGTGGGAAACTCTACTGTTTTAAAGGTGACTTGCTTTCAAACAGCACTTCCAGTGCCTCAACTGAGATTGAAGGCTCTTCTGATGCTGTGGTCACTTCTGGCATAAATTCTGAAGGAAATTCATTCAGCTCTGAATTGTGTGACGTTTTGCTCTTTGCTTTCACAGAAATGACATTTCTTGTTGCTTTTAGTGCCATTTTGATTGCAGAGTTTATGTCTTATTAGTCTAATTGGGTGAGTGTTGTGGCTGCTGTATGTTGATTGCCTGGAGGGAATGTGAGCAGCATGGAGCATTTGATCCCTGAGGGTTCCCCAAGACCACCTGGGACAGTGAGGCTGTGCCAAAAAAAAAAAAAAAAAAAAGACTTCCTGTGCCACCAGGAAACCCCTAGTCTTGAAATCTGCCCTGTGATGTCTCCATCTCATCATTCATCACACAACAATGACCCTGAAAAACATTTTAATGTTTGGAAAAAAAAAAAAATCAGTCAGTTTTTTTGTCCCTCTTTCTCTTTCTGTAAAAAGCAAAATCTGAAATATCTGCCTGCTGCACATTTATCATCTTTGGGTAAATGAGTAATATCTGCTAAAGCCCACAAATGAAGAAAAAATTGCTTTGAGAACAATTTTCCCACAGTGAATATTCTGAATATTTTATCAAGACAATATTATCAATTACAATACGAGATTTTGTGCGTAACAAGCCAGTATGAGTCAATAGCTGCCCATTAATTATGCAAATGATTTCTGACCACTCTGCCACCACTAATTAGTAATAACATGCTTATGTAATGGAACAGAAAAACAAATATAAACACAAAAAAATACTTTCCAATACTACATAACTGTGTCTTAAATTTAAATTGCAAGTTATTTGAACTGGAATCCTGCAATTAAAGATATTTTATATTTTTGCAAAACAGCACTCATTTGAACAGGGGCCTCATGCTCCTTCACAAGCAGTGAAGATGACAAATCCCTTGTTTGTACATTTACAAATTCATATTAACAAGTGAGGGTTCAGTCTAGCAGCTTTACATTAATAACCATAAACACACCCAACGTTTCAAAGAGTAATCCAGATACTGTATGTCTACCTGGTTTGGAAATTAGACCTGACCAACAGTCACTTTTCCTGGAAAAAAGGATACAATAAGTAGCATAGCTAGGAGGCAGGACTCTTTAGGGATGATTGACAAGATGCCAGGATATAGATCTGTCAAATTCTGGAAACAGTGGGATGACTGATGACTAGTAGTGGTGGACCAATTGAACACTGAGACCCACCCATTGGAATAAGGAGAAGAGAAAAAATGTATCAAGGCATATAGTAATTTATACTTGAAGGACAGCACATTTTAACGAAATGATACACGCTTTACCTTGTGGTGCCAGAGATCGTGACCTGAGATCTGAACAGAAGGCTTGTTTTCACCAGATTCCACTCTGTTTTATCTGTATATGGGATCCACCATACACCTTCAGGACATCAACTTTTTCACCTAGAGAAGTCTGCCACGTGCGTTCAGATAAAATTGTCATTATGTTTTCCCTCTAGATGATAAATAAAGGGATTCATGAGTACAAATTGCCACCTCCAACATCTGGCTGTCCAGAAATTAGGTCTGGATGAACATTTTGGGAAACTGAAATTATAAATTCACAGCACAAGGCTGCGTGAAATATATTTACCGTATATTGTGCTTGACTGTGATTTAACCAGCCTGGGTGTGGTTGGGATTTATGTTACCGATAAGCAGAAACATGTTGTCATCCGGGGCGTTGATTCAGAGCTTTGTAAACTGTCCCCACTTGAAAGCCGTGTCATTTGATCAGACCATGTTTCAGATGACAGATTCCTCGCCGCCTCTGTCGCCGGGGATTCGCCAGGTGCCCTGGTCTGTCACTCAGCTGTCAGAGGAGAGCATGGGGAAACCGAGGAGCAAGGCGGGGTGGGGGAGGGCATGCTGATGTCCCACGTTTGTGTACAGCAAGGACTGGCAAGGACAGGGTGGAAATAGGGATGAATATTTTCCCATCATTTCAATCGAGACTGACAGCATCATATGACACAGGGACTCGTGCCTCTCAGATATGTCTGCCCGCACCCCATCTTGAATACCAATGTTCTCGCCATCATACAACCTCTGGATCATGAAAGCAATGCTGCAGGATTGGGATAGTTTTGCTGAATGTGAAGGTAGTGAAGGTTATGTTTGGTAAGGTGTGTGTGTTTCCGTGTCTGTTTGTGAGTTAGTGTGTGTGCTAGGGGGATGGGCACAATTTCTTCAAGGATGGATACGGTTCATTAAGGTCACACAGCTGCTGCCGCTTCCACTGTTGATCATTACGATGATCACCTTCATTGTGACGATAAAAATGCCATTATCTTTGCCATCATTGCCATCATCATTGCTATAATTACTACTGCTATATAAGTGAGACGATTCAGGCCTTTATTGAGACTATTCAGCATGCTCAGTAAAAATTTCTATGGCAACTAATTTATTGGTATCATACTATTTGAGTACTGCTTGTGTGAAATTACTATTAATACTTCCATAGCACATAAATTAGGATTCCATTAAAACACGTTCATGCAAGCATTTCGTAAATTTCTTTGACAGGTGCGTGCATTATGTATGCATTATTTTAGAAAAGTGAATGTATTTTTCTCTTCTCAATATATGCCGGAGAGCATCAGGATTTCAGGAGTGTTTGAAACTCGGGTTAATGGTGCTGAAATTACTGTAAAGTGTGTCTGCATATGTTGACCACATAAGATGTTTAAGCCTTAAGTTATGTTTGTAATATGAGAAGTTGTCTTCTCCCAAATGGTCACTAATGGAGTCAAAGTATTGCTTTTATGAACACGAAACCGAGACATAACGTTATTTAATTTTTGGTACGGCCTATCAAAAATCACTTATTTAATGGAAAAGGCTTCCTTGTCTCTGCGATGAGGACGGTTTTGCTGTTTCAAACAAATCAATGCTAAGCACAATATCGCATCAAGTTTTTTAAAATATTTAATTACGAGGTGCAGTCACCGTCATGACTCCAAAGGCCTAGGGAATATTAATTGGCTAATGATGCCATTTGGGTAAACTCGAACGCCAGTGACGTTCTGCGCCGCTTTGTGCTGTAATTTCGCCCCTTTCCTGCCCATGACAGAATAATAAATATTCTTTGCCTGTTATTTTGCACCACTGGTCGATTCACAGAAAAGCCTTCTTGTCGCTGAAATTCTTTGACAACCCGTTAGTTGCCTGAAGTGGCAAAACGTTGCTTAATCCAGTCTTCGTACTGCCCCAGGCTGCAGCTGACCTATTTTCTTGTCACAAATATATATGTCACATATTTATTTATATATAAAATTTCAGTATGGCCCTTAGAGAAACATGTGTGATAAAGACTGTCTAATCTGCAGGAAGATTGTGACCTTTCCAAGCGCTCCACTTCAGGGCCTCTTAGCAGGTACCGTACAAAGCTGTTTGGGGACTCAAGAGGACACTGTGCTGATTGTCAGGAAAGTGTACTATACCAAAGCATCTAAATCACGTCAGGAGTGCCCTCCATGTGCTCTATTTTGCCTTAACATTCTCCTCTGCATTTTGTGTGTGTGTGTGTGTGTGTGTGTGCAGTTTCCTATATATTAAAAGGGTGCTTTGACATTTCAGAAGTGTCCCCGTGACAATGATAAATCCCAAAAAATACCCAATACATACAGTGTAACTCAGAAGTGTGAGCTGGAAAAAAAAAAAAAAAAATCTTGAAACCATTTTTTATCATCTGTGCTTTAAACTGGACAACATAAGATCAAAAATAAATACATAGATTAAAAAATAAGTAAATGTACAATTAAACTGACAGATAGACAGACATAGATAGATAGATAGATAGATAGATAGATAGATAGATAGATAGATAGATAGATAGATAGATAGATAGATAGATAAAATAAAAACAAATGTTGCATATTTGAATAACCTGAACAGATGCTTGATGATGGTGATTCTAATGTTGAGGATCATAATGATGATGGAAGTGTTATCGGGTAAAAGCTAAGTCATGACAAGGGAGGAAATAGAAGTGGTTTGCCACTAAAGAAACTTAAACAACATAAAATGCTCATTTTTGGATGTTTAGTCAGTTTTTATATTACCAGTTTCCAGTAACTGTTTAAATTTTAGTAGTGATACTGTATTCAGCTTCAAATAAACATATGAATTAGTTAAAAATTAATATAAATAGCAAATATCTGTGGATGTCAGTGGATGTGTGTGGGTGTGTATTTGAGCTTTTTTTGTTTTTAAGTGATCTAAGCTTATAAAAGCATCTGTGGAAGGGGTCATCTTTAATTACCTTGAATTCACATCATACAGCAATTTCTACAGCAAAGCAATTCAATTTGTCAGCTGGTAATGAACAGCATCAAATGAACAGTGATGAAAGACCTTTAAAAAACGAACAAAGATTCGAAGGGCAGTGCCGGGTATTCATGTTT
Organism: Scleropages formosus; assembly: GCF_900964775.1. Taxonomy (NCBI): domain Eukaryota; kingdom Metazoa; phylum Chordata; class Actinopteri; order Osteoglossiformes; family Osteoglossidae; genus Scleropages; species Scleropages formosus. The sequence continues at coordinate 24,398,828 of NC_041819.1, read as the reverse complement.
TAATATAATATGACACTGGATAAGGAACACATTAAGGAACACTAGAACACAGGAACACTGGTTAAGGAACTTTTTTTTTTTTACATCGACTGGCCGTGTCCATCATGCCGTATGTGACAGTTGAAAGTATGGATGCATAAATACATCATAAATAAATAAGTAAATGCAGACCACTTTTCTTCTCACCAATGTAGAGCTGTAAAAATCTGATTTAAAAAAACACAGTAAAAGGCAGTGGCAGGATTTTGAGCTGCTATCATACATTTGAAACATTGTTTTTGTCAGATTATGCAAGTTCTGCTCTTTTGACAGGTGGTGGGGAGCATCCAGCTTTGCGACCCCTGCTACGAACCTCTGTCTGATGGTTGTCTGCCGTGTGAATCCTGTCTGCTCCGTCCTCAAGGTGTCACATAGGGAATGCACCCCGCTCTCTGGACAGATGTGTCCATCTAAGAAGTTGAAGGAGCAGGCGTGTGGATCTTGACCAGGGAAGGTGCGATGCCTCCGTTGTTTTAATTAGTCACATTATCACCGGGATAATGAGATGGTTGAGGCCAAAGGTTGGAGCTTTCAGACAGCTCGGTGATGACTGATTCCTCTGAGGGTTGGAAGTGAGAAAAAAAACCTTGCTGGAGAACCAAGCAATAATTTAAAGGTTAAACATATGAAAATTGTGAAGAGAATACAGACATAATGAGGTGGCATTTCAAGAAGAACAGCAAGAGCAACAATAATAACAATAATGGCAACAGAAAAGGCAGTAATAAAAGATCAAGGTATGTCATTCTGAAACAAATGTGATATTCATTAATTAGCAAAATACATCTATAAAGAATGCGCCTCCATTATTTATCTAACAAGAATAACAATGAATCTAACATTTAAGCTCACCTGAGCTCAGCTGCTAGGGGAGTGGTTAGAACTGCTTGCTTTAGACCCAAGGGTTGGAGGTTTGAATCCCTCTTTGACTATAGGACCCTTGAGCAAGGCACTTACCCTAAATTGGTCCTATAAAAAAACATACCCAGCTGTATAAACGGGTAAGTAACTGTAAGGAGCTTAAAACTGTTTGTTGCTTTGAAGAAAAGCGTCAGCTAAGGGAATAAACGTAAATGAAAATTCATATCTGAGGTCATACCAGAGGTTTAATCACTGTATACTTAGTTATTTCTCCCTATTTATCATGCTAATTTAAGGAACACTTTTAAAATACACTTGGTCCCCAATTTACGACGTGGTTACGTCCCGTGATACCCAGCATAAGTCGAAAATATCGTAAACCGAAAATGTGTTTAATACACCTAATACACACCTGTGTGTGGCAGAATGGGTGCTGCGGATCGCTGCCGCTGCCCAGCATTGCGTGAAAGTATCAAAATTTCAATATTCACAACTTGAAGTACAGTTTCTGCTGAATGTCTATTGCCAGCTCACTGTCATAAAGTCGAAAAAATTGTAAGTCAAACTATCATAAATTGGGGACCACCTGTACTTTAATATGTTTTATTACACCATTAGTCTTACAAGAACTGTTATGCAGATATGCTATAAACATGGAAAGTCATGTAGAAAAGTTCTATCATTTAAAATACTCTTGTATGAATACAATTCCTAAAATACCTTTTTAGACCTGAAGGAAATACCTAGTGGGTGTATGTTATGCAGGAAGATTAGGGGGAGCCTCAAGTGTTGCTTTATGGTCTTCTAGAAGTAGACAGGTGACACAATCTGCCCAAAAGGCACAGCGCAAGGGGTGAAGTTAATGCTTTCCTGAGTCGAGCTCACAGAACAATTTCATCACTTGAGTTATGAAGGAGGATCGAATCCACGTCCTCTCGCGCCACCCAGGTGCTGTGAGACTGTGACGTTACTCACTGTGCCACCATGCCGTTAGCTTGGAAGTATTGCACACTTTAGGGCACTCATCATATTGATTTCTACACTTTGTATGATTGAACAAAAAGAGAAAATGAATAAAGAAGTCCTTTTCTTTCCCGTGTGTGTGCTCAGAAATAATAAAAAGGTGTATTTGTCATTTTTATGCTAGTTAATTCATAATTTGTTTTTCATTCTTAAAGCAAAAAACGAATAAACGCAATGTACTCGGACCGATTTGGATCGTTCCTCTGCTAGAGGATCAGGATGCCTTTTCAGATGAGCGTGCGTTGCACTTGTACTTTTGTTCTACTTCAGGACAGACTTGCATATTTTGCAAGTGACAGTAGCGCAGGCTTCGTCTTTAGTGAAGTATTTCCACACACTCGAGGAACCGCTGCTGCTTTCCTGCAACGACCCACCAGGCTCCTCACTTGCTGCCTTTTTGGAAGCGTCCGTGTCGTTAGTGTCATAATCACGTGATCGGCGACTAGTTGACGTCAAGCTTAAAGCGTCATCATAGAGCAGTAAAGTCTACAAATCGACTAGTCAACTAGTCTGTGCAGCCCCTAGTTTGTAGTGACGTATTTTATATTTATTTTTATTCATTTAGAAGATGCTTTTCTCCAAAGCGACTTCCAATTAACTGTTGTCAGGCCATGTCTTATTCACCAAGGTGACTTACACTGCTGGATACACTACTTACACTGGGTCACTCATCCATATAGCAGTGAAACACTTTTTGTCACTCACACAAACGCACGCATGCAGACTGTGGATGACTTTAGAGTTACCGATTCATCTGAACAGCCTGTCTTTGAACCGTACAAGGAAACCAGAGCACTTCGAAGAAACCCACTCAGACACAGGGAGAACATACAAACTCCATAAGGACTGAAAGGGGACCAAACCTACATCTTCTCGTACCACAGGCACCATTTCAAATTTTCTATGAAAAATGGAAAAAAGATTAATTTCGGATTAAAAACCTTATCCACATTCCTTTGAACCCTTGTGGGGGGGTACAGTTGAGCAGCAGACTTTGCTGGGTCCCACTGTATGACAGGTCTGGGGTTCGAGCCCTGCTTGGGGTGCCTTGTGATGGACTGGCATCCCATTCTGGGTGTGTCCCCTCCCCCTCCAGCCTTGCGCCCTGTGTTGCCGGGTTAGGTTCCAGTTTGCCTTGATCCCCACTTGGGGCAAGCGCTTTCAGACAGTGTGTGTGATTTGAACCCTTTTCAGGACCTGTATTCAGTAGCGATACCTCACACAGATCTCTGTGTCCACCAGATTACCAGAGTTTACAGCCTCCTCTTCTCACACTCTTGCCGTTAACGATATATATAAAAATTAGTGCTGTTGGATGTGTGTGTGTCTATATACGTGTGTGTGTGTGTGTGTGTGTGTGTGTGTGTGTATATAGCCATGAACAGAGAAACCGAGAAAAGGTCATAATAAAAAGAATAAATAATAAATAAAACCTATTCTTACAAAAACTGGATCTAGCTGACAGCACCGTTTGGCGATTTGTGAGTAAAAGGTGTGTGTAGAACTTGAGTGCAGGTAAAAGCACTTGAAGAGGAGGTGAAAGCTGCAGTGCAATAGCAAGCCCTCCACTGTGATGCTGGAAGCAGAAACGGCAACTTGAAGTAGCTAAAGGCCTCGTCCTTTCCAGCACTTTCTGCTGCGGTTGGCCTGTGATTCAGGTCTCGGCGCTGACCTCAACCCTCTGACACTGGATCTAGCGATGGCAGGATATTGTCGTGAAGGGTGAGGAAAGAAGTTTTTGTAAGTCTCAGTATTAAATTATGTATTTATATCTTCCTTTTAGGTTATCATATGTGACAAGCAATTTTCTCAATACGTGCTTTTGCATACAAAATTCTAATTCTAATTTGCAGATGCAGAGGGAAGAACGATCAACGTCCATAAACATAAATTGCAAGGAAAAAAAGACTCAATGAATCATATTCATGTCAAAATGTTATGCTAAAATTCTAGGAATGAGTGTCAGACCATCATGAAGTAACTCTTACAATCCACTTCATCTGTGGTATTGGTGTCTTCAGCTTTGTTCAGACTTGGTAGTCCATTAAAACTGCCCATCTTCACTTGAATTTTGACATTTTAACTCTTTCTAAGCTGAAATAAATCGGCTGGTGGCAACAAAACAACTTTACTCACAAGCGTGTGCCAAACTGAAAACACCAAGAAACTGATCACTTTGTTCTCACCATATTTGCTCTTATTGTTTTCTTAACTTGGAAAATCTTTACACTGCCTGCAAAATGCATGGATGTTGATAGTTTTTCCATATTACTCCAGCGTCAATATGCGCTTCTGTGTCATTAATTAGGTGGCACCAATTCCTACATTTATTCAAAAAGTGAACACTGATCATCATTTTCTCCAGTAAAAAATTATGCAGCTGTATAAATGAGTTGAATAAATACGTAGCTTAACACTGCGCCACTTTGGAGAAAAGCATCAACTAAATAAATAAATAAAAGTGTATGTAAATATAATTTGCTTTCAGACTTATGGGTTGATTGGTTGCCTTCAGGCATTAATACAATTGTAAATGGTGTGTAATGATTTGATATTGTAAGTGATCCATGAAATAATGCACATAACTTTCATTGGTGGTCTTCAGTGCAGCATCTGTTCAAGTCCTGCTCATATACAGGACTGCCAAAGGAAATCTGATTTCCCAGCATGCAGTGTGACTTAACAATTGTATAGCCTGGAATGGGCTCAACATTATCACCCCAGGACATGACTGTGGAATAAAAATGTCAGGTATTATGGTGGTTCTGTCGGATCATGTACAGCTCGAAGTATCTGTAATAAAGGTTGTTGTGTGTGGGCTGAGTCGTTCACCTTGGCCGCATTTGCAGTCCTGCAGCTCCGTCCATCAGTCAGCGACGAGACGCAGGCTCCCCCGTGTGCCTCTCGAAATCAATGAGACATGAAAAGGCTGTCAGCAATCACTGCTCCTTTGGACGAAAACCCGCAACAAAATCCACAACCACAATATTTATTAGGTACAACCCAACACTGGCAAGAACTGTGTCTCGACCTTGGCCTCAACCAGACAACATGAGTGAGGGTATTTCGTGGTGAAATTTCACATTCGGTACATGCAGTTTCTGAGATGAAATTATTATTATAAGGTCAGAGTAATGAAAGAGCAGGTTGAATGAGATGTCCCCTCCCCCCGTTCGATTTTTCCATGATCCCTTTTCCGACTCACCTGGAAAACTAATCAGGACCGCAGTCAGCAGACAGTAATTTGCATTTGTCATTTTAATTTGCCAGAGAGTTGTCTGTCAAAGAGCCTCTCTTGTGCTAAATTGTTGTGGTTCACCTTGAGTGATGAATTGCATTGCACAATATTATTCTTCTTATTGTTATTATCATTATAAAAATAATAAGAATTCATTTCCCCAAGGCAACATACAGTGTTAGTTTTGTACACTGAGATACTTATAATGATTTGCCCGCTAACACAGTGGGGTAATTTTTACTGGATCAATTGAGGGTGGAGTAGGGCACCAGAGATCCTTGCAAGGGGACGTCTCTTAACACTACACCACCCGGTGCCTTTATATGATGTATCTTTGTGGCACCTCACTCTTCGGAACAGACGAAGCCTTTGGGATCGCACATAGCTAAAGTCGTGAGTCAAACTTTATTTTGCTATTTGAAAAATATACCACTTAACAGATAAGTGCATATAAGTATTTTGTTTACATGCCATGATATATTTCTTATTTATTCCAATGTCCTGATGCATACAAATGTATCTGTCAAATCATCAGTTTCCCATGTGTCAAGGAACAAAGCAAACTGCTTGCAGAATAAGTAAACAGTAAATAAAACTAACTTTACAGTTAGTCACTGAGTATTTGAAGAAGTTTATGCGAAACAAACTTTTTTGATTTGAAATTTATAAAATAAATTACATTAGATCTGTTTTGCAGCTACTGCTGTCAAAATGCTTCAATGATCTGATGAAGGTTTTATGACTTTTTTTTTTTCTCACTGATGTGTCTCTGAAAGATTTTCTTTTTTTTTTTGTCTGTAAAATGGTGGAAAAAAGCAAAGTCTCGTACATCGAGAGATCTTACTGAAGCCCATTCTGTCATTTAGCAGATTTTATCCAGGTAAAAACAAACACACAAACAAACACACAAACCCCAAGATATGTCACATCATGTATAATAATAATCTTTTCTTCTTGGCCAGTACTGAGCTCCAGACTGGGCAGGAGAAGTTTCTCTCCCACTGTAATGACACATGAACGAATTTTAATACTGCTCCTGTACTCCAAAGGACCACTAGGAAAGCACATTACATGCAAATGATCTCCATTTATTTCACTTGCTAGCTGTGGGTGAGTGTGTTAAAATAATGGGCAGCACAAAAGTCTCTCTTACGGTCCAAGCACCCAAACAGTTTATCTGCAAATAGCGTTCCACATTTCGGGCCCTTTGGCTTCCCGCAGAATTCTTATAAAGATGTAATTATTTGCAATCTTTTATTTCAGCTCTGTATTATTGAAGCACCATACATTCCTTCTCACTCCTTCACGGGGTTATTGAAGTCACACATGCACATTAGCTTCCATACAAAGTGCCACTTAGATAAACGTAAGGCCTTATTATAGCGTTCAGTTAGTCGCTATTCAGCGTTTCCCATGTTGCCTGTTTCAATAATTATGTCATAAATCGTGGAGCGCAACTTTAAAAAAAAAAAAATTCCCACACACAGTTTATGGACTCGGAAAAGAGTCAATTTTACTGGATCGAAGGGGACGTTAGCTTTTGTGAGTGTGGGATTTGTCCTGGAATAAAAAAAAGTAATACATTAAGAGTTTGGCCCCTGCCAGAGTTTTTACATGAGCTTGCCAAGTTCTTGCACTGCGCTGGGTTTTAAAGAAGTGCTTTCATTTCGTACCATGGTACCAAATAGAGGCCGCATGCCATCACTTAATGTACATGAGCAGCTGACTGCGTCACGACGTTAGCGGTGCTAAAGAGGCCAAATATCTTTTATTATTAATTTAGTTGGCACTTGTCTCCAAAGCAGCTTGCAGTGTTAGGTTTCTACACAAAGCTACTTGCAGTGATTTTAGCATTCAAACCGCTATTAATTTGTTGCTGTATAAATTCAAGGTTTTAATAATTATTTAATTTGAAAAATAAAATAAAAAATAAAGTAATAACATAATATATATACATATAAAATCAATAATAATGACAATGACAACAACAATATTGTTGTTGTTGTTCTCATTGTCATTATAATAATATTTATTCCTTCATTTTTTAAAATTGTTTTCATTTAGCTGATGTCTTCGTCAAATGACTTACAGAGATAAGTTTCTGCTAGGCAAAAAGTACTGAAAAGTTTTAACCCTGTTTTTCTCTCTGGAAAAGCATTACTTAGAAATAAACTGTTCTTGGCACGTTCTTTGGCAAATAAAAGACACGGAGTATCACACGCCAAGAGCATGCAAATGATTGTTGGACACAGGTATCTTGTGCCAGGAGTTAAATGCAGCTCTACACTCTATATTCATAGCGAGATATCAAGCTGCCGGGAAGATGGTTAAAGACCTGCTGAAAGCCTTTGGAGCTCAGATGGCCCTAACAAGGCCCCGCGGAGTCTTAAAGGTTTCACGTCCCGGCTGCTGGTCTGGGAGATTTGCAGGCCTGTCTCTGTCAGGACGAAAGAAATGAAGAAAAACGCCATTACTTTCAGTTTTGGTTTGGCTGCAGGCCCCCTCCTGTGTGATTTAGCATTCACTTATCAATGTGAAATAGCTCAGGTAAGTATGTTCCCTAATTGGATTTACAACCACGGTACCACACCACTCTCTGAAGGGATCTCTGTGAATATAGGCAACTGCGAATTAAGAGTATTCATCCCTTATTCTAGTACATGCACTGTTACATCTTAAATAACACATGAAAATGTGCATATGTATACATGCAAATGGGATATGTAAATATATTTACAAAATAACATGGTATCCCTACACCAGGTTTTACTTAAGGATTTCCGAGTATATGCGTGCATTAAATATATAAAAATTTTCTAGCTATAGCTGAGACCTTTATTTAAATGATCTTTTAATGCACATGTTCATTTTATTGTTTTTCGTTTTATTAGGTCAGTAGAAAGCACTTCAGAATAAATACTGAAGTGACAAGTACTTGTTAAAAGCAGTTTAAAGACTCAAATAATGCTCCAGCGTAGACATAAGTGGAGTTCCTTCATTGTTTTCTGAACTTGAGGGTTTAAATTGAGAGGCCAATAAAAATGAAAAAAGGCGTGATTAATCACCACGGCGAAATATCACCCATAAACCTGCTTAGCGAAGAATAATAGAATGAAGACTTAAATAAAAACTAATTGAAAGCAGAAAATAATGCGTGCCTCTGAGGTGTATTACAGTGCAATCGGCTACAGTGGCTGTGGAAATCGCGGCGGATGAAAGCAGCAGCTAAACAAACGAAACGTAAAAAACTTAGTTTGGCGGAAATGCAGTTAATCCCATAGTAATTAGTTCCGTAAGCGCCGAGGGAGCACGCTGCCATTATCTAAACACAAAGGCCCACTTCCTCTTTTGTTTCATTTGCAGATCAAGCGGAGTGACAGCACGTTCTCTTGCTTTCTCTCCCATATCTCCCTCTCGGAGGATTGCTCTTTATGTATGAAGAGGAAGGAGAAGAGCGTTTCGGTTCTGGTACTCGATGCGTTGCGGGTGTTACCGAGCTCTCCCTGAGGGATAGTGGAGGAGACGGGGCCCGGATTAGGGGCCGGCAGCCTTGCCGTTATGGCTCAGCATCCCTGTGGTGGTCTGGAGGGAGGCTCCAGCATTCCACATGCAGACACAACTCCGGCGGGTTGTTTGGTCCCAATGCCAACAGGCCCCCGCAGCCCCTCGAGTGATCCAGAAGAGGTGGTTCAGCTTTGTGACTTTCATATTAATTCAACATTATGTGGGTACGCTTGACATTAACCGGAAACAAAAATGTTATTTTTAGACCAAAGTGGCTCAGGGTAAGAACGAACAAACAGACGGACAAATGGGCGGACGAATAGACGAACGGACAAATTCCACTTCTGACACCATCGTGAGGAGAATGAATTTTTCCAGATCACACTGCTGTAATTTCTCTTTTTTTCTGCACAAAGTAAAGCTTGAGATGGGCCTTTTTTTTGTTTTTTTTTTTTTTTTGTTTTCATATGCATGAACTGGGCCAGAAGGGTTAGCTGAGAAACAGACTGTCATTCAAGTGTGTTATGCTCCTCTGTGTGCTTGTTTCTTGAGCCCCTTTTCAAGCCTCTGCTTCTACTCTTTCCATCCTTTTTCAACTATCCTCATGGAAAGAACCAGAAAGTTAAGCACAGAGCTGATTACAGTGGGCAAATGTCCTGGAAAATCACAATCTGTGGAAACACATCAAAAATACCAGAAATCATGTAGAATCATCTCCAAACACACACAGTGATATGAATGACTGAATTTCCACTTTCACTTCATCCGAAGAAGAAACCATTCCTTTAGGTGTCCTTTATTTAATATCAGATTTTGGGTTAAGACTTGAAAACGTTCATTATCAAAAATTTGCAAAAACAGAGCAAATTGGGAAGGGGGTAAAAACTTTTTCATGGCATTGTACCTTTTTATACAGGGAAATGATTTTTGCTGTGTCAGTTCAGGGTATGTACATTGATGAAGGGTATTATAGCAGAAGTGGGGTTTTATATCTGGGTCCCTGAGTGCTGTAACTACTACTCCACCTTCTTTTCCCAATAATCTCAAAGGAAACATATTTAAAAAAAAGACTAGCATTAAGATGTAAAAGGATGTCAGGGTCAGACTTGGATTCCTGTTTTATTTTTTTTCATTTTTTTCTTCATGTTTTCTTATTTTGTTTTTTTCTTTACCTTTTTTTCCCTTTTTTTTTTATTTGGAGGTTATTTGTAATGTGATGATTGTTGTGTATTGATTATAGTGAAAACTCCGGGCTACGTGTTAAGAGGCCACTCTTAATAGTACCATGGGTTAGAGTTTGGTTGGCCAGGCAATATGTACAGAAAAGTGTAGAAGAGTTGTTGCTGCACGTGGTTCAGTAAAGGAAAGACAAAACATTATCCATCGCGTCTTATCTTTATTTGTGTTCGAGTGTAGTTATTGCACCCGTAAACACAACAGTGATTTTGGTGATTTTGATACAATGGGATGTAAACTGAATAAACGTAATCTGAATATTCTCCACATCAACCTCACACCCGCTCACTGCATGGATCACACACAACCTCAGATGTAAGAGGGCTCTTCAAGCTTTCCCAAGTCCTCCCTGCACTCCCACATATACAGTAGACGATGTTACACCTACACGTAGAGTACATGCAGGCTGAAAAAATTTATTGAGCGCTTCCCATGCATTATTGCTGTGCTGAAATCATATCGGAAACACTTTTTAAATATCTCTGCTCAAACCTGCTGAAATTGAGATTTTTTTGCTCTCAGACAGTGCCACTAAGTACTGTTGGCCCTCAAAAATGGTTTCATTAACTGCTTTTACAGTAATTTATCACCAGCCTCCAGCCACAGCATTAGTCATACACAAGTAAACACAATAAACAAAATTTATATGGGTTTACTTCAATTTGGAGATGATGGTCATCTGAAGTCATTAATGAAGGCAATCAAATTAATGTGTGTGATGTTAATGACCTAGAATAAAAGGACCAAGTCAAATCCAGGGCAAAGAACTTTATTATTAATAATAAAATTATTATTATTATTATTATTATTATTATTATTATTATTATTATTTAAAAAATAATATCAATAAAATATGGGGTGCAGTGGTGCAGTGGGTTGGACCAGGTCCTGCTCTCCGGTGGGTCTGGGGTTCGAGTCCCACTTGGGGTGCCTTGTGACGGACTAGCATCCTGTCCTGGGTGTGACCGCACCCGCTGAGAAGATAAGGTTATAGACAAATATATATATATATGTAAGGGGGCGCGGTGGCGCAGTGGGTTGGACTGGGTCCTGCTCTCCAGTGGGTCTGGGGTTTGAATCCCGCTTGGGGTGCCTTGCGACGGACTGGCGTCCCGTCCTGGGTGTGTCCCCTCCCCCTCCAGCCTTACGCCCTGTGTTGCTGGGTAGGCTCCGGTTCCCCGCGACCCCATACGGGACTAGCGGTTCAGAAAAAAAAAAAAAAATGTATATATACTGTATATATGTCTATTTACAAGCATTACTTGCACAAAACACTGACTGCAGTGTTGTAACTGCAACCTCCTGAACGGATCGTGCACAATGCTCTGTCATAAACACAATTTACATTTTTATTAAGAAACCTATACTTTCTATATTTATCATACTTCATTGTTCACCCTTCCTTTTATTACATTCTTTTCTGCTGTGAAGGTATATTTTACAGAAATGGTGGTGGCAAATTATGTGGTACTTGCGATCCCTATCTATTGCAGGCGCTACTGAGTCGTGTTTTTCATTTACTGTACAAATCGAGGGCATCCGGTGGCATTGGCGATTTGCATTTCTGCCACTCTGATGGAAACCATCTGTGTCACAATAACTGTAAACAGATTTCAGAAAAGAAAAAAAAAAAAACGAAACTGTCATTAGCGGCGGCCGAACTATAACGGGTAAGCGATGGACCACAAACCCATCCATTGAGCCATCTTACGCGAGCACTTCGAATATTTTTTTTGTGTCAATCCAGGCTCAATCTCCTTAAATTTCTGAATAACGGAACTGAGATAAGTTTACTCCCCTTTACTTTGTGACAGTTATCACCATTTCTTTTTATATCTCCCCAGCCGGTCTTTGGATTCATATCATTCGCAAAATTGGGATTGATTTCAAAGAACAGGAGTGCCGCAATGGCTGAGGGTTGAGCGAGCTTTTGCAGAGCTCTCCACACCCAACGGGATGCTCCTTCTTTTCAGTCAGATGAAGTGTCATCAATCATTTTAATCTTTTTATGAAAGAAATAGTTTTTTTGGACATGTTCTCTTCTGAGGACAAGGCTGGTACAACACACTCACATGTCCTTCCTCAGTGACTCTCTGTGATTTGCTCTGTTGCTCTTCCTAATCTTTTTCAGGAATATTTTCAAGTATCAGATACTTCAAAAAATGATTTATGCTTAAACGACACATTATTAAATTATTTCATACAGATTGTACAATTCATGAAATTAATTTAACATACAAAACTGTATACACCACATACGTTATTCATTTCTTTTGATTTACACACACCACACTTATGGAGATATATGAGGCTATTTTAGTTGAGGAAAATGTTGTGTTAAAAGGTAAATAAAATAAAAAGTTACTGAAAACGGGGGCTGCAGATGGTGTATTGGATGGATCGTATGTCCTTGACCTCAAAATACCCAGGTTTGCCTCCCACCTCCTGCTACCCCTGATCGAGGTATTTATTTTTAAAGGATACAGTAAAAATTACCCAGCCCCATTGGTGGGTAAATCCTTGCAATTCACTTTGCAGAAAAAACATTACATAAATATACACACATATATGTATGTCTCCATTTCATGTTCATCCCATACTTGCAACACAAGAAGGTTAAGGATTTGTAACATGACTGTAAAAAATGTCATGATCAACACATGCACTGTTCTCTTGTCTTTATTTTTTATTTACTCCCTTCATATCTACAGCAAGAAAGGCACAGAGGGAGGGTGTATAACCTGTATGTTATGTATAAATATCTCATTACATAATTCTGCACATAACCTTGCGAGCGACTTGGTTCGCTAGATGACTGATGGACCTCGCTTATGTATCAGAGCAGAGTCTCTGATGTGTGATAGCAATTACAAAAGAGATGGTTGGACAGTAAATAACAGCCATATGAGCAGGGCGGTCAGAACCCGTGACCAGTCTCGAAAGGGGGTGGACTGACAAAATGTGGTCTCTGCTTACACACATCTTTTAAATACTGAACACTGGTATGAAAAGTAAGACTTTCAAAGGGTTTGTCTACCACTTGCTGTGAACTCGCTGGTTGGGGGTTTTAGTGGATCCCTTTGGAAACTTCATCACTATCAGAGGCGTCGCTCACACATTAATCACAGTGAAAAGAATTCAAGGCCGTAAAAACTTCAGCCCTCCAAGCCTTTGCTAGAATTAAAGGGATGCTGTAAGTCTGCCAGCGAAACACTGCCCTCCACTTCAGATATGAGCTGTTTTTCTGAGTCAGCACTGATTTAGAGGCGTGGCTGAAGGAGCTCATCCCCACCCTTGAAAGATGGACATTAGTAAACTGAAAACTTCCGGGTGTATGAACATGGTCGATAACTGAAACAGATACATTCTGGAGTTAGAAAAGTTAGTCTACTTTCCATCTGTGATTGCAGTTTGCTGGAGGGCTCCCACTTGCTGTCGAACAAGAGTCTTCATTACACTGGTGGGACATCTCTGGATGAAAGAGAAGTAGCTGGGGGTGTTGGAGGGTGGAAGACAGGGCAGAAGGTCGATGGTTAGTGGGCATCTATATACATTATATGTGATTGACAGGTGGATGTGGCCAGTGGTTTGGTCTAACCTTAACTTTAAGGCTAATCAATAACCCTCACCCTAACCTTAACCCTAACCCTAAGCCTCTCTCTTTCCCTACCCTAACCCTAACCCTAACTGTGACCCTAAACCTATCCGTAACACTAATCCTAGCACTAACCCTAACCCCAGCTTACCCCTAATCGCTGATTCAATCACGTTTCTTTATGTTGCTTGTTAATTTTGTTTACAAACACCTGAAAAACATAACCCACTGCAATCATTTAATGGTACACTTGTGGTCAAAAGTATTAACACCCTTGAACGTTTCGCTTTTTTAATTTAATTTCCAGCATATTGATGGCAACAGAAAACACTTGCTTGGAGCTATTTTGACCAAAGACTGTGCTTCTGGTTATTGCATTTTCTGTTAAAATGTTTTTTTTCAGTGCTATTTTTAAATTTTATTACTTAAAATGATATAAGTTCTAACCAATATAAAAGGTTTTTCTAATATTAATTGAGAAATAAAGAATTGCGGACACCAAATGGTGAATTTCAACACATTTCTAGAGGAAATAGTAAATTGCTTGCAAAAAGTGTGAGGGTGCCAACATTTTTGGTCATATCTGCATGTTTATTGGGTCTGTAAAGTTTGGCGAGGTTTATATCACCATTTAAAGCAAAACAAACTGGCAAACAGGCTGCATTTTCTACTGAAATATTCAACGCATGCAATTTGCCCTTAATCCTGTATGTGTAGGTATTACTAGATAGTCATAAATGTGTTAACAGGATTTAATGATGGGGATTTGCATAATCTCGGGCGATTCCCTTGCTGAAATACCTTTTTACACATCTGCTATCTTGTTAAACAAGATCAAAGCTGCGTGCAGTGGAATTCCTATTCAAAGGTTTCCGCTGTCATTCACGTCCATCTTTCTTGCATTTATTAATTTGGCTGTTACCCAAAGCCCCTGGTGCCGCGCCGGGACGTCAAGGCAAGAGAACAACTTGTGCAAACAGCGACGTTATTGAGCGCTAAGCAACAGCAAAATATCAGGATTAGCAGCATGACAACAGTAAATATAAGGATGCAAATGGAGGCTAAAGGGTAACAGAAAACAATCAATTAAATTCACTGCGCTCAGAGTGACAAAGGACGTAGTCGTTTTGGTGACAGGGCCTTCACTTTATGATATGAAATTTAATCAATATATTAAATTAATTCTTCAGGCATGCCATTGAATTTACTCTGGTAACCATAGCCTGATCATGGCGTATTGTTTTACTCCATATTTATGAAAAGAAAACAGAAGGTGCTGCAGGATGACGCTGGATGATGCTATGCCTTGATGCAAACAGTCCCTGTAAGGTTCTCTCTTCTCAGCAGTGTGGATGTTGAGTTGGTGCTGTATATCATGTAGCATTGGATATATGGAGAGTGCATGATCTCCAGCATGAATGATCAGGAACTAGGTGGTGTGAGGCATGCAGTGGTCACCAGGTATGGTTTCCGTTACATTCAAATCTGGCCTCCTCAGCACCTTTAGACCCATGACTGTTGGGTGGGGACTGTGGATCAATGCACTCATTTGACTGATGACTAACGTTCATTAGGGGAGAGGTTCATAGATGGTAATTTTCATTTACATAAACTGTATTTTTTCCTCTATATTCCTTTTCTATTAGTTGTATCCAGCTATCCAATAGTGGCAGTCAGGTTGACTTAACAGGGTAAACACACTCACACCCTTCAGGCTTGTGGACACCCACTTGAGCCAAACATGTTGCTCTGTCCAGTGAAGGGAAAAGAAACTCCAGCTGCCCGGTTTGTCGTTTCTCATCCTTCTCACCATGTATATTTCTTTTGATTAACATCCCTGCTCTTTTCTTCAAATCTATTTCTTAAACTTCAAGTATAATTATTCTTAATACTTTAATTGCAGCAATGGGCTGTTGTTTAACAAATATGCACCGTATTATTATTTATTAGCTTAGCTTTCCTTCTAAAAAACTTGGAACTTCTGCACACTAAGCTACTTACACTGATGTACCCCTTTATACAGCTGGATATGTTTTTTTGATTGGAATGAACATTTTTTTTTTTATATATAATTGGTGTATACATTTTTTTTAAGTCAAAGAATGAACTTTCCACATTTCATTTACGATAGCATATTGTCCATCATAACATTGATAACTGATATAAATATTTTATTTCTACAGAGTGCAAATGAACAACTAGTTCAAATAAGTTTGAAATTAAGTGAAAAACTTGCCACACTGTCTGTGCCCATCGAAAGGCGACAGATCAATTGATTCGGGTCCGGGGATTAACATGAAAATATCACTTCATTACATCTCTAGGTCTGGTTTTACAGTCTCAAAGCTCAAATCAGAATTGAAGCTCTAGCCTGATTAACTTAATGAGTGCTAAACAGTAAAAATTTAAATGTCAAAGGGGTGAAAAGAGGGTAACGGTTGGTGATTAACTTGTATTCGACCACATGTTCTTCAATTCCTTGGCGCATGCTTTCGTACAAAGTCCATATTGCAATTAGATGGGTACTTAGTATTCAACAAATTAGAAATCCGGATGTCTGAAATGAACACAAAATGGTGACAGAAGACATGGATTTTCTTTGGACTTGTCTGCCAAAGGACATAATAAATGCAAGAATGCATAAATAAATGAAAGTTTGTATTTCATCAAAATCAGGTCCCTGAATATGAAATGCTGTTGAAATGCGAAAGCACCTCATCCCCTCTCAGGCTCCTGCCAACCTCCTGCTCTCCATCCAGGCTGTTTCTAATCCAGACTCTCAGCATCATGGTGGCACCCTCCCAATTCACCCCTCCTGAGGGCCAAGGCCTGGGCCCAAACCAGCCTGGCATGCCATGACTCGCTTTCAAACTGAACAGTTCCTCCCTTTGCTAACTAGACTGCCTCTTACTCACGAGCAGCTCAACGAGCCCCGAACAGCAGTGCCCCATAAATCCACTGTTCTCGTCTGCAAAACAGCCCCGGGAGCCAGGAAAAGCCTGACTGAGTTCTTCATCGTTCTCAGCTCATGGGAGGAGCACGACTGGAGCTGCGATGAAACTCCTGTAGTTACACATTGTCTGGAGAGAAAGGATCGATCAACCATTTCAACAGAAGCACCTAACTGAAGCCCACAAGCATTCTTCTATATCTACTGCTGTGGCCCAGTACTTCCACAATCATTCATCCGTCTGACGCTTCTCTCCAGAACACTTTCCAGTTAAGCAAGCTACAAGTATTGACCTGTTCATACAACTGTGCAACTTTTACTTTATCAATTCAGCCTAGGTGTGTTACTCAAGGACACCATAGCACAAAGTGGAAGTCAACCTGTAAATTATGTGTCCAAAGGCAGTTGCTTTAACCACTCTGCTAAAGTTGTATTTATTTATTTAAGTGATGTTTTCCTCCAAAGCACCATATGACATTAAGCTGCTTGCAATTATTTAGCCATTTATGCAACTGGGTAATTTCACTGGAGCAATTTAGGGTAACTGGCTAGCTCCAGGGCACTACAGACGGAGGCAGGGCATGAACTTGCAATCTCTGGATCTAAAGGCAGCTGCTCTAACCACTACACTACCAACTGTCCCTGCTATCCATGAGGGCATGAGACCGAGGAAACAGTGTGGACCCCATTGCAGGTTCCGTTTATTGAGAAAACAACAAGGATTAAGCAAGAGTCATTATCGAGGATGGGCATGGGTCGATCGAGGAGCAAACGTTGTTTGAGGGACAAGACTGGAGACAAGGTCGATTAAACAAAGCTGGGGTCTGGAGCCATGGACATAGTGAACAGGGAATGAGGGACAAAGGATGCCACGGGTTTAGGAAGGACAAGGTGGTGGGTGTAGGTTCTTTCCAAAGTAGTGTTTCCTAATGAGGTTCCACAACCAGGTGTGCAGGAACAACTTCTTTATACCCCGCTGCTCTGATCTGGGGTAGGTGCAGGCGTTTTGCACAAGGACGTGGGTGTGACACCTGCTACTGACAACTTCTCTTCCAAGTGACTCGCAAAGTGGTAAGATACATTCAATTATTTACCCATTTAGAGGGCTGGGCAACTTGGGATATGAACTTAAAGTATAAAGTACATTAATCAAGGTTACTGCACCAAGAGGTGGGACTCAAAGCAGCAGACTTCAAAAAGAACAGCTCTAAACACATCTATCTATCTATCTATCTATCTATCTATCTATCTATCTATCTATCTATCTATCTAATGTGACACTGCTTTCAAGCTTCATGGTGTTTCAGACATAACGTTCTTAAGGTCCTCAGCTCTCAGGTCTCATAAGCCCAAGTATATACTGCTTTTTCATATCGCCATACATTGCATAGTACTTCAGACTCTAGACAACTCATACTTCTAGTAAAAAGAAAGATAACCATGTTTTCAAGCCAAACCAGGCCAACAAAATTTGCTCAGACATGAGGTCTAATGAACTATTTCCATGGTGGAGAAGGTTGTTTCCATGGCCCTGCAGCTCTTTATTTATGCAGATCCTGGCGCACGGGGCCATAGATGTGACCATCCAGTGAAGTTAAAGATCAGCCCCTTTCCAATGGCTTACATCCCTATGTGCCCTGTTTAAGCATGTCATATTTACTTATTTATGTGCTCATTTGTTTATTTATATTTTTTATGGAAGTGTATCCTATGTTCCGCTTCATAGCTGGTGAGCTACGGTACGATGCCATGCTACAGAAGATAAGGCAGCCCCCCAAGCCTGGAAGAAGGCTTTGAAAGTCTGCACCAGTATCAAAGGGAAGTTCTTTGCAGATCGTGAACTTGAATGAACTGTGTGCACTCTGCTTTGTTGGGACCATGCATGGTGGTCCAGGGTGCCAGGCTGAGTAAATGAAGCGCTGGCATCTTTTCTTGGGTTTTCTCTCCCATTTCTTATAACACTTTATACACTAAGAAAAACATCATGTAATGAGTATGGAGCTTAAAGTGAATTCCATCAATAACATCATACAGCATCAGCATCATGATACCACCTTATATATTGATGAAAAACATTGTACAGCAAATACAGAGCTCATAGTTAAGGAATATGCAGTATAGAAGACACATTTTACAGTCTTTTATAATCATGATAGTAAGTGAGAATGGAAGGCCACTATGGTATTAGAGACCTTCCACAGATATCTAGAAGCTCCTAGTCCAAGCCCAGTCAGCGCATCTGGTGGTAAATGGAGCACATCAATTTACAAAGCATCTTCTAAATTCTTTTGAATCACTTTTATCCTATCACCTGAAGTCATTGAGAAATCTACCCAGTTATTATTTACCCACTTGGAATGAAGCCATAGACTTATTGCTTCCCGTTGCCTCCACAGTGTTGGTGTTTGATGTTTCTTCTATGAAACCACCCACATTCGTCACGCAATTTACACCAAACTGAGGGCCATTGACTGAGCTTTAAGACCAAGGTAAAACTGAAACACATCATGTGTATGAAATGTTGAAGTTTGATGGCAGTGGAGTTTTTGATCACCTGTCCAAAGTCGTGCTGGAACTCAAGTTTCCCCCACAGAGGAGCAGGCTGCATTTGTTGGACATTAGATGGAGGTAGGCATCAGATGGAGAAAATGAAGGGGAACATAGCCATAACAATAAAGACTACATATTTATAGCAAGTGGGGGGTGTGATGGCACAGCGGATTTGGCCTGTGCTTGCTCTCTGGTGGGTCTGGGGTTTGAGTCCTGCTTGAGGTGCCTTACGGCGGACTGGCGTCCCATCCTTGGTGTGTCCCCTTCCCCCTCCAGCCCTGAGCACTGTGTTGCCAGGTTAGGCTCCGGTTCGCTGCGACCCTGCTTGAGACAAGCGGTTTCAGCCAATGTGTGTCTATTTATAGCAAGTAGAAGTAAGGATGATTTGGGTAATGGAAATATTTTATAAATGTGATGGAGAAACTTCTTCAAAGGGAGTTATGGATTAGAGGAGAATGCATGTGGCTTGAGGTGGTTAGGGATGAATGGCAGGTGTGATTGACACACACCTACAACAGAATGAACGGCAGCTTGTGAAGATGACAATGAGATTCTACAGAGCCTCGGGATGTTGTTGACGCCGATCAAAACGAAACACTCCTCAACCCCAGCTGGAATCCTGACGAGCCCTAATTATTGCTCAGTTCTACTTAAAACAGCATCCTAAACAAGGCATAGTAACTGGGTGATTGGCCATAGCTAAATTGAGAGGGAAAAAAAATTGTAAAATCTGTAATAAAAATGTTTGATAATTTTTGTGTTAGTAGTGCAGATTCAGAAGGAAATGATGACTGTAAAAACATCTTTTAAAAATTATTTTAGGCAGTATGGTCAGTGTGTTTTATCGGTAGCTTTTTTTTACCATCCCGACCACAACCTCAACAGACATCCAAACTGTAAAACCAACTGATTCATTGACAGACTCTAGAGATGCTGATCCTATCACATATTTCGAGGCATCCTGTGTTTCTTTTTTCCTTTTATTAGTTTCTTTTTTTTTTTTGTAAAAGATGTCCAAAATATTATCAAAATTCATAACTCTGCATAACCCTTTCTTGAGCTCTGCTTCAAACAAAGTATGTGCTCACGGGCAAAACTTTGATTTGACTGGGGGTGGGTGTGGGTTGTGGGGGTGGGGGGTGTTCAGGATAACATGAGGAACCGTCAGCCTGCTTAAAGGCCCAGAAAAGCCACAAAAAGTTTATAAAAGTTCTAGGGATAAAACGTGCCTTTCAGGAAAGTAACAAGGACACATCTTCACTGCCTCCGGAATAAATTACACTGGAGTGTACTGCTATCATAAATTTAAACTGATAAATAAATCTTAAATAAATCAGAACGGAAAATGTATGTTGCAGAAGGAATATGCAGAAAAAAAGAACCCAAATGTTCTTCTGTCACTGCTCCTGTTGCCTCCTCCTGATATCCTCCAGCTCCTCTGCCTACTTCCTTCAATGCCTTCTTCTCACTTTCTTCTCTGTTTTATCCATCTGATGCCTCCATGTGATGTTCTCATCTTTCTACTCCATTTGATGCCTCCTTCTGAGGTTGTCCATTGCTTTCTCCAATCTATATCTTCTTGTGGTCTCCTATTCCTTCTCCTCCATCTGAACTTTCAATCCGCTGCCTCCTGTCTGATGTTCAGACCCCTCCTCCCAATGCCAATGATCAGACTGTGCACCTCACCCCAGCACAGCACTTGTCGCTTCATACCTTGACGTTAGCTTCATTGGTCTTATTTCCCTGAAGAAGAGCTACAATTCACACCCACAGGAAGAAAACCTTGAGGTCACCACCACCGAGGTGAATGTGCGAATTGAGGAAGGCCGTCCAACCGGATCTCATAAAGACATCAATTTCTTTACAGATGCTCTTTTAGGTTTGAAGAGCAGACAGATACTAGAAGACCCATCTGTCTCAACTGATGGAAAATTCCAGAATAAAACAGATCTCCTTTAAAGGGATGTTGTGTCCAGCTTTGATTTGGATAAAAGCTGAAACTCTAAAAATGCTGCATCACTCACAAAAAGCACTTCTGGACTGAAAGTTGGAATGAGAGAAATTAAAGCAGGATGAGTTACCACTGTGTAGTGGTCAGAGAGGGCTTTTACGTGACATGGTCGTCGATAAGTATGCTGGGAAGCCAGGGACAACAGCAATGTTTACCCATTGAGGGCTTTTAATAAATTGCAGGGAAACAGTACAAGTGCAGCAGCCGACCACAGGCAGTTTATATGTCACATGTCTCCTTCACTATCACTGCTACCTACTACATGCCTTGGTCCATACATGTTGAGTAACTGCTTGTCCTGCGCCGCTATGTGGTGGTCAAGAGTCTATCCTGGAAGCAGAGGACTTGAGAGCAAGATTCCACTCCATCACAGGGCAGTGACACACACACACACACTTTCACTCACACTCACAAAGGGAAATTTAGAATAATCAGTTCACCTGAAACACATGTCGCTGGACTGGTAGGAGGAAACCAGAGTACCTGGAGAAAACCTAAATGAACATGGGGAGAACATGCAAACTCCACCCACAATGAGCTGGATTCACACGTCCAAAGCCAGGAACTGTGAGCTTGCATTTTCTTATTGATACATATTATTAAATGAAATAAAACATGTTTGTTATTTACACAGAATTTGGTTTTGCCATAACTTACGTTAACATTTATTCATTTAGCATACACTTTTCTCAAAATCAATTACAGTTGCATGTGTTGTACTGTACATGCTGTATTAAACATTTCCAGCATCCATTGCAGTAATATTTCCTTGGCATTTGTGCTGAGCACATATTTTTTTAATTGCATACTTTATTAGAAATTACAGTGGGCTATTTTATACAAAAAATTAATTATATTTATCTTGCTCAAAGGTGAAAACAGCCCCCCCACCCAGCACTCCTTTTGTTGGTTTCTATTCCATCTGCTACACCCTGTGTCTGCTTTTTACCCTGTGGAGATGCTCATGAAAGCTCTATTCACCGACCGTCTATCCCAGAATGCTGGTCCCCATTGTTCAGAGATAAGGGACCCCTCTGCTCCCAGTAATAAGGAGATGAGTCTTTTTCCTGAAAAGAAGCATGCCGGCGAGCCTTGAAACATGGAGCCTGAGAGCCTTTAGCTCACTGCAGGAAATAAATCACAGCGATGTCACACTTAACCCAACTCTTTGAACCTGTATTGTAAAGGAAAGTACCTGCACTCTCATTGTAAGGACATTTACTTCCTCTCCTTTATCATATCAAAGAATTGCATCCAACAGGTGAGGCAGGTAGTGATGTGCCTAAAGACAAGGGCTTTAACCTGGCAGATCTCTGGTTCAAACTCACTTCCGTATACTGCAGGCCGAACCCCTGAGCAAGGTCCTTACTCTGATTCAGTCCAGCAAAAATACCCAAATGATCAATCTGTGATTCATCCTTAGTGGAAGTGTTCGCTTTGGAACCAATCAATAATCATAACATGGCAGCAAGCAGTGTGTTGATCTCCCAGGGCTGCTATTCAAATGCTTTTCATTAATGTGGAATACTTATTTATTGTAAATCTCCGAGCTTTTACATTGTTTTGTAAATGTAATTGCTTGGTTGAGTAAACACAGTGACACGTGTGACATGGTCTTTCACAAGACATGCAGTATATTCCTGCATCAGACCCGTTTCTCAGATACACATTCTGCTTCTTGGTGTTACTCCTTAACAAGTACTGCTCTCAAAATTCTATGTATATGAAAACAATGCATTTTTGTATTCATGCAAACATTTTTCAGATGTGCTGCAAGCAGAAGGTGGCGCAGTGGTTAGGGCTCAAAATGATCAGCTTTTGAAATTCCCAATCCTGCTGCTTGTTCCCCACACACACACACACACACACACACACACACACACACACACACACACACACACACACACACACACACACACTGACTGAAACTGCTTGTGCCAAGCCTAGCCCGGCAGCACAGGGCGCAGAGCTGCGGCGGGGGATGTGCCCCCCCCCCCCCACTCCCATGCTAACAAAAAATAATAACATTTAAATTTTAATAAAAAGCAGGATTAAAAATACACATTTTGAGAAACTATTTTAAGGTAAACACTGAACCTGCCATTTCGTAATGTACAGCTCAAATTTGTGTCATAATTTCATCTTACAGTAACAGAAAGCTGCCTCTCCAGTCATCCTAAAAGGGTAAATAATTGTAAGAACCTTAACACTGTTAAGCCGCTTTGAAGAAAAGCATCAGGTAAAAAAATAAATATGAATGTATAAACTGATTTAGTAGCTATACCAGTTGCAGCTCCATTACCTCAGATGGACAATGAGAGCTGTTAGTTATGACACTTCAAAGGCCATGTTCCTCAAAATGAGGGTTCGGAATATTGAAATCAGACTATCTGAATCATCCGAACTCCCCTGGACACTGCGGTATTACTGAATTTGTCAAAGGGAACAGCCTTGGCTACGGGCACAAAAGGAGGTCTAGAAATGTTATTAGTATCGTAGATCATCAGTGGATCATGGTGGTATTTTATGCAGATTCCAAGAGCCAGAAGACAAACCCATAAAATATTTTATATTTTCATTATTTAAGTTGCCACTTAAATGCATCGTTTCTTTGGAAGAGAACATGATCAGGCTTTCCTCATTAAAATTGTATTATTCCTTTTTTAACCCAAATTCAGCACAAAATGTAATGAAAGAATTACAAACATTATAGTGTGTTGAACACATAATAGAAAATACGCAAAAAAATGTAGTGAAGTGTGATGAAAGGGCTATTAATGTGTCATGAAGGTTAAAAGGAGGAGGCAGTAGAAGCGAAGACAACAGAGAGGGATGATTTTCCCATGAAAACAGATGTTCTGATTGACCACACCATCAAAATGTGGACACCGTCTCTATATGTCTCCACAAAACAAATACAATTTTCCATCAGTCAACCATGAATATGATCATCTCTGCATCTCCTATCAGACTGTGGTATGACCCAGTAACCTGGTGGTTTCATTTACATTTACATTTATTCATTTAGCAGACGCTTTTGTCCAAAGCGACGTACATCTCAGCAAAAGTACAATTTATGCATTACATTAAGAGAAAGAGACACGGCTGCAGACATGAGTCTCAAGCAAACCTAGTTTGTTCCCTACTACTTGCTGCACTGAGGTTCATCGTTCGAATAGGTGCATAAGACACAGATAAATCCTGATACCCACACCAATTTTTTTTTTTTTTTATTAAATATTATAAGATACACAAATGAGCAGTACAATACCAGGGTAATGGCTGAATAAAGGTTGTATCTGGGGATGCTTCTGGAGTTAGGATGGATGAACAGTTACACCATAGATGAGCTGGAGAGATCTTGGGCAAAGTGGATCTGGAAAAGGTGGGTTTTCAGACCCTTCTTGAAAACAGACAGAGTTTCTGCAGTTCTGAGTGACAGGGGGAGGTCATTCCACCACAGCGGACCCAGAACCGAGAACCTGCGAGCTTTGCCTTTCGTGCGCGAGACCACCAAGCCAGCAGAGGTAGATGAGCGAAGGGGCCTGGCTGGGCTGTACCGGTTGATCAAGTTCTATAAATAGCCGGGAGCAGTTCTATTGATGCATTTGTACACAGTAACCAGGGTTTTCAATTTGATACATATAGGTTTCAGATAAGCAATCCGTGCTTTGATAATCCTGCATCTATGTCTAAAGCTCTTCATCTGTTCTTGATGCACTTTTGTTGACTGTGAATTGTAATTGTACGCTGTGGAGAAAAGGCATTTTACACTGACTAATTACAGGGATTGTTACTCCTTCTTTCTCCTCAAGACTTTCTTCTCAAGCCTTCACTCCAACTGCTTGAAATGCCCATCTTGACTGTTCCTTAACTGTCAGCAGCTGGTCTTCATTATCATGAGATGGTTTTCGATGGGCAGTGAGGAGCTGCTTATGAAAACTATTCCTAACCCATGCCGTGTTCCACCTCTTGCCAGCTCTCAAATATGTCATTAAAATGTCAAAAGGTGTTATGAAGGTGTCTGTTTGTGCTGTGGGGTGAATTTGAAAACCAGCAAGTCTGTTGCTCATGTCGGCTAGTTGTATTGGCTGGTAAGTTCCATTCTGCTCTATCAAAACCTCGTCAGCTGATCGAGAAAAGTCCCCGACCTCCCAATGGCCGCTCTGGCATTGTATAAGGGTGTTATTAAGGTGTCATTATATGTTCAAAAAGGTGTCATAAAGTTGTCATGAATATGCCCCATGAGCCTAAGCGACGTACTGAGTGAGAATTATAACTCAAAATCCATCTCAACTGATTTAAATGTATTCAATTCAGAAATAAAAAGAAAACTTAATTCTGTAATCAATCTCCCCAAAATTGTAGAATGTGTTTCATTTGCATGGTAAAATAACAAGGAAGTCAATTGCGTAAAATTTAATTACGAATTGAAACCATATGAAATGGAATATATTGCAGGAAAAAGGAGAAAAACATCTTCAAAGTTTGAACAAGTGAGAGTATAACAACAACGATAATACTAGTAATAACAATAAGAATTGTAGTTAATGCCTATATTCTTTGGTGATCATTCATGAATAAATGAATAAATCAGACTATAAAGGGATGCCACTTAGATGCAATGAGGTTTGTCCTGGACGGAGGGGTTGCTGTGGATGCCCCCTGTATTGATAGTCATGCCATCAGTCAGGCCCGCTGCTCTGGCCCATCAATTCACACCCTCTTCAGGTCCCACAAACCATGTGATTACACTGTTCGGAGGGACAGCGCAGCTAATATGAAGGTGGTGGGTTACAAAACGAATACAGGGATTTGTGGGGTTCCGTGTCTCCAAACAGCGCTGAGAGATAATGGATCCTATTTCCAAGAAACAGGTCAATCTGGCACACTGGCAGACACTGAACCTGCATTCTTGCTCCCAATTAAATGTTTATTTCTAGGCCGTCACTCCTGGCTGTTACTTCACACAAACAAATAAACGACTGAATGCACACAAACAGAAATAGGGCTTCTTCTCGCTTTCACGGTGGAACGTAAACACGGCTGCCCCAGAGGCCTCTCCTCACACCTAAACCTTTACGCAAAATTACCAGTCACCAAAACACACAGTTATAATCTCTCATGAAAGTTTTCTTGCTGTCTTGTGCTGCCTGCTTGTTTCGATAAAGGAGGTGACTATAAATTACATTTCATTTAGCTGACACTTTCCTGTAATGTGACATCAAATTGAATTATTTCCGAAGATTTTCCCATTTATATCTAGCTATTACCACTATTTAAATCTATATATATATATATATATATATATATGTAATATATAGGGTGGGTCTTCTGTTCTCCGAAGGGAAGTGTTGGTTGAGATCCCTCTTCTGATAGGTCCTCCTTTAAGCGATATGCCTTTGAATTTACTGTCTACCTACTGCCTTATACCCACCCATGACTACTGGGTCTCATATTAACAACATATTGAATATCAGCAATACTCCCAGTTAATGGAATACAACCCTCTGTCCCTTGAATCCGAATGACTGATTGATCATAGGTATCAGACACAAGGTTTGAGACCTTCCCCAATGGGTGTTCCAATATTTTATTTGGAGGCATCGGTTTGAATCCCACTGTGATGGAATTCATAAAGCAGCAGGCAGTTTCTCAGATACTGCTTGTGCTATATTCTGAAAGTCAGCAGTTAAAATCCCAATCCTTCTATATTGCTCTTGGTCAAGGTAGATATTCTAAATTAATACATTAAAAAAATCAGTTTGTATCATGGGTGCTGCAATGCATAGTGGTGCCATTAAAATAAAATAAAAAAAATCAATAAAATAATACATATTAAAAAAGATGTATGTAACAGTTGGGACATTGCAACCAATCAGAAAGCTGGAGTGAATTTACTGTAGATGCTTTTCAAAAAGCTTTATAACAAGGTTGTTCCAGATTAAATGCAACAGGTACAGAGAGGAACTCAGCAACATTTCGAGCCATAGGCAGCAACTCCAAACATTTCACTAGCCCTGGCATATCGGTCAGAGTTAGAGTTAGGGTTTGCGCATCAACACCATCTGGATGGAGCATGGATATATCACATTTCACTGAACACTTGGGCAAATAAACCATTCCAGATAAATTCCTAATAAACTGCTTCAATAATCAGAAATAATGTCACTAATTAATAGGCTAAGTATGTCTCTGTGATACGACAGAGCTTTTAAAAATGCACTGAGCAACTAGTTTTACAAATATTTCATAAAGAAAGTAACATTTTAGAAAACGAACAGAAGCAAAAAAAAACACAATAGAGTGGAAGCAACTATGAAAAGTTCCATCCGACGGTACATGGGCTGTTAAGCATGAACAACCATCTTGTGCTCATGCTCTCAGCATTTAGATGTTTTTTTTTTCTTTGTGTCATAAAGGCCTCTCCTTCCTCTGGAGCACTCCTCTGACAAAGCGTGTTAAAGTCGCCATTAATCCAAGGACTTTCCGAAGCCAAAGGAAGTACTCCGAGTTTTATAGTAGGTGCAGGGCTATTTTTTACAAGTTTCTGTCTCTCTTTGTAGCTATAAAAGAGTAAAAGATGTTATTCTATAAAGCTCAGAACTGGCCCTGTCAATCATGTGAGGAAAATCAAAAGCAAGACCACTAAACAATCTATTTGCTTTTTGGGACTGTGAAAATCATTAATAAATCATGGCCAATCTGCAGTATGTGGGGTTTGAAATGTAGTTTGGTTGATTGCCTTTGATAAATAAAAGAAAGAAGAAAATTCTGGACCGTCTCATGCATGATACATCGAGTACTGGTCATGGGTATCTTCCCACCATTGCCATCTCACCATCTCTCTTACTTTTACATTTACATTTATTCATTTAGCAGATGCTTTTCTCCAAAGCGACAAACATCTCATAGGAAATATAATTTGTGCATTACATTAGGAGAAAGAGACATGGCTGCAGACATGTGATTCTTAAGTAAACATAGTTTGTTACCTTCCACTTGATGCACCGATGTTCATCGATCGAGTAGGTGCATAAAACGAAGGAAAGATGAATCCTGATAATCTTCCTTCAAATTTTTTTAAAAATTTTTTTAAATTATTTTTTTTTATAAGGTACACAAACATTTACATACAATACAGGAGTAACTGTTGTGTAAAGGCTTATCTGGGGATGATCATAAAGTTACGGTGCATGAACATTTTCACCATACATGAGCTGGAGAGATCTTGGGCGAAGTAAGTCTGGAAGAGGTGAGTTTTCAGACCCTTCTTGGATGTAGACAGAGTTTCTAGTTTCTAGTTTCAGTTCTGAGTGAGAGGGGCTGGTAACTGTACCACAACGGAACCAGAACCGAGAACCTCTGCGCTTTACTTTTCATGCGTGGGATCACCAAGCGAGAGGAAGCAGATGAGTGAAGGGCTCTGGTTGGGGTGTAGCGGTTGATCAAGTTTTAAAAAAAGCTGGGAGCAGTTCTATTGATGCATTTGTAGACAATAACCAGGGTCTTGAATTTGATCCAGGCAGCTATAAGAAGTCAGTGCAGAGAAATTAGTAGAGGAGATACATGGGAACTCTGTGGCAAGTCAAACACAACTCGTGCAGCAGCAGCGTTCTGTATCAGCTGCAGAGGTTTGATGGCAGTAGCAGGAAGGCCGCAGAGGAGAGAGTTGCAGTATCCAGACGGGATGTCACCATGGCCTGGACAAGTAGTTGGACAGAGTCAGTTGTGAGGTAAGGATGGATCTTGCAAATATTTTGCAGCATGTATCTGCAGGATTGGGTTGTGGCTTTGATGTGCTGAGAGAAAGCCAGACTTGAGTCAATCATCACTCCCATGCTCTTATTCTTTCTACCCTCATCCTGAGAGATTCTGGGTCCACCAACCTCCATCTTCATCCAAGGGAAGTCCAGCAGTTTTGTGCAACAAAAGTTCAGGGTTTTATTCTTGTTCCTGAATGACCCATAGATTCATAAAAATAACTTTCTATCCATCCATCCATCCATCCATCCATCCATCCATCCATCCATCCAAGGGAGGCGGAGGGGTCTACCCTAGATGGGACATCAGTCTATTGTAGAGCATAAAAATAACTTTCCAATCTTTAAATAAATAGAGGGCCATCTGTATTGTTAAGCTTTTATGGATTGAAACTACAAATGACTTTGGACTTACAATCCAAAAGAACCATAAACAGACATCGAGTCCCAAATGTGTTCATAAGGTGAGGAGCCCAGGTACGTAGATAGATGTTTACTACAAAGCAGCTCATCTGAAGCTCCACGCAAGAGAGATGGTCTTCAATGCTCACCTCAGCAATCTACTCAGAACAGAAGGCAGGAAGATGCTGGCAAGCAAAGACAAGATGGTGGGGATGGGTAAATAAATATATATACTGTTTACATCCACTTACTGAGGCAAAGAATCATTGTGAGGCTAAGTGGTGGAGCTTAAATTCGCTCCATGATGAAGTGCCATCTGGATACATTTAGAGACACACTTCACATGGGCACACATACAAATTAACAAGACAGGCCGGAATACAAAGAGTGACATCGAGACTGAACGCCCACAGAAGAGGCAGATAAATGGAGTGACAGACCCAGGATCGATGAAGGAAATGGACGGCCACTTGATCAGGGAGACAGACAGAGTGACATGAATCAGCTGGGACAAAGGCGGACGGAGCGGGGAGCGAGCGCCCGCTGACGGATGAGCGGCGAATGCGGGCGAGAACGAATGGTGGAGATTAACTGTCACCGGAACAGCAGGAGGGCCATTCAGTGTGGTTGACGTCAGCCATCCTCTGACTTGGTCCATCAGTCTGGTTGACAAAGGCAATCCATCCTCCGAGCCCATTAGTTTTGAAGATAGTGGCTCTTCACTCTCTGTGGCCATTACCTGATCACACGGGACTAATGCTTTCACGACACTTCGACTTCAAATCACAGTGTCTTTTCCCAGACTTTCAAAATTAAAACTCTTATATGAGAGAAAGTGGCCGTAATTGCTAAATTGATCAATTTTGAGGGAAGAAGGTACGCAAACTTAAGACTCATCCAAGGCTTTTTGAATGAAAGGGTTAAGGGTTCAGTACAGTCTAGCAGGACTGGAACACACTGAAATGAAAAAAGATGAGAATTATATTGAGTATTATCTCAATCATCTTGTCTATGAAGAGCTTCGGCACAGGAGCCCTTGGAAGCGATTAGAGGGCTAAGTACCGGGTGACATAAATATGCTCTACATAATATTTGGCAACGGAAACAGATGTAAGGAAACATTTTAAGCATATGGGATAAATACCAGATTTCCTGTGGGATTTATCTTAATGTTGGTAACATCTGAGCTGGATTTTGCATTGCAGACATTGCATTCTGTCCCTATGATAATCCCTTCCATGTTTTATGTGCATTTTGATTTAAAGTTAGGGATTTAGTTCTTGTTTTTTTTTCATCACTGCGCAAAGAAAGCTGGCTGCAAGTGATCGGAAGCTAAAAGGGAACATATAAATGTGCCAGTCTGAGGAAGGAGGAATTTTCCCTATAGGGACACACTAAAATCTGAATATATTATTCCAATAAACAGGAATAATTAGCTTCCCCTGCATACTAGAGCTTTCCTCACTTCAGCAGCAGTGCTGCAGTTTTTGTTGGGCCTCTACTGAGTTTGCGTAGTGGAGTGCAGTGTGCGCAGTACTGGCCCCACCCTTTATCCCTAAGGTTCATCTGCCATAGCCGAGCAAGCTGGGACAGTAACAGTGAGGTCCCCGGGTCGCAGGTGTTATGTCGGATTGTCCTACTCCTAGATGGATGGCCTGACCGGGCTAACAAGTTTCATCTGTCCAGGTTTGGAATCAGAGTTGACCTTCCCTCAGGCTGGCTACCAACCAAAACTAACGAGTCCAGCTTACTCATCCACTTATACTGCCGGACACTCGGCTGCACCATGATGTAGCAGCTCTGTGAAAACGAGGGGACCGACGAGAAGGTGTTGCTACGGAGCAGTAGTGCAGGGGAGGCCATTTGCAGTGACCTACTGCCTGGTGAGCCAGACAGTGGCCGCAGGGTGATCACTGCACCGGAGGAGAGGTGATGTATTGCGAGTGTACTTCAGACCTCACGTCCCCCCCAAGTATATTTGTGTAAATTAATACAGAATTTACTTGAATATGATTTGTTGACACTGCATCTTAGGTTACTGACATTATTAGCTCAATGATGGACAAGTATGTCCGGAGGAAAAAAGGATTTGGACTGAGTGACAAGTCAGGTATGCACCGCTCCCATCACTGCCTCGTCATAGGCTGCCGTAGACTTCATAGATGAGTAGACAAAAAAGGTGGTGGTCTGAAGGTTCGAGGCCTGGACTGTAAGGACGATGTTTTTCAACCTCGAAATTCAGTTCTGAAGGTCGATGATCAATCTGTGCTCCTGATACACCTTCAGTTTACAAACACGGATAACAACATGCTGCTTTTTGTTTGGTACATTGTATGTAGTGCTTAGTATGGTATAGTATGGTATAACAGTGTGACAGAGGAGGCAGGACAGGTGAGGCGCTCGCCTCTCAGTGTCTTTGTTTAGGGCAGTGCAGGGGAAGATAACACTGGGGGAAAGGGGGGAACCGGGAACTGGTAGAGCGGGGCGGTGCTTCGGGGTCGTGGTCGAGATCGGGGTTGCGGTCAGGACCGGGGTCATGGCTGTCTCATGTTGCTCTTTTTCTCTCTCTCTTTCTCCTCCGTCTCTCTTCTTCTCACTGGCGGGTCCGGGTGGGGGAGAAATAGAGGTTGCAGTTATCCCCAGCTGCAGCTGGCTCACCCCGCACTCCGCCCCCGCCCCCCTCCCTGCTCACCTCGGCTTGTTACAAACAGCCAACAATTTACCAGACCAGTTTAGGCCTGTTTAATATCAACTTAGACAGACAAAGCTCAGTATAAGAAACATTATGGCTGATAATTTTTCACTTACACTTATATTGTATCATTGCAGACTCTACCACGTGTCCTGATTATGCATCTTTGTTTAAAGTTTCAAGATTATTCAAGGACGGATGCGTCATTTTTCCCTCCTCTTGGCCACGTGTGCCGTAGGTATCCAGCCTCTTCTGCATCCTCCGTCTGTCAAGCGCTGAAGACTTTTCCGCTCAGGGACACGGTTTCCAACAGAGATCAGCTGGACTAAATCGAAGGCTTGTTTTTTCCCGCTCGACCTTTTGCTCCAACCGCCGAGCGGAGCAGCCCGGCCGGGCTTGGCCTGGGTCTTTGTGCGCTGACTGCGGGGTATCGAGGCACCTCTCTGCGTCTCGGGGACAATATGCTTAGGGAATTGCCGCTAATGTGATCAGAGTCTGATTAAAAATGTACAAGAGTGGGTTTTGTAGAAGCCCCTGGGGTCAGTGCCTGGGACTCGCCCACACGGCCTCCCACCGCGCGCCTTTTAATCACAGATTGTAATTAGATCAGCCAGCTGGGCACTGACTTGAGCACCAACTGGTGCACATAAATGAGGGGGCGTGGTAAACCCACCGGATTTGCAATTGTGCAAGGAAATCCCGTTGAATGAGGGTGGGACCATCAAACAGCAGAGAAAGATTTGTACGTGACCGAATCACATCAGCAGTCGTATATGCATGTTACAGAATTATGCACTAATCATGAAATTAGGAAAAAAGATTACATTTGAAACTCAAAATGAAAACATACAACAAATTGTGTTCCAGTTGTGTTCCAACTATCTATCTGTCTAAACATCTGATGAAGTGCACAAAATGGATTTCATGAAGATTCTCTGCAACATAATTTTTGCACAAATATCTGATCGTGCTTCAGGGCTTTTTTCTTTGCTCTCAGATATATTTTGACACAGTGTCTTTTAATTATTAAAAACCCCAATGGCGACATTATTTCCAGATGCATTAAATCCTGCAGCTGCTTTGCCAAACAATAACATGTGACCAAAGTAAATCCATTAGTGGTGATTCAGATTTCACAGGGACTCGTGGACAATCGTTGGCGAATCTGACCTTCGTACATGACTGGAAACAATGAATAAAGCAAGTGAATACAGTGTAATAAAACTAAAGTTCCCCTTATTGCACATATCTAAGCATTTTGAAAATAAAGGCATAAAAACAAAACTTTCATTTATCCTGTATGAATGAATGAATCACTGAAGAGGTGTCTGGTCAGACTGGATTAAACTGGTTTATATAAAAGAATATATCAAAGAAAACCTGGGGTTATTTGAGAAATACCAGCCTTTATTGCTTTCAGAAGTTATTAAAACAGTAAATGCCACATCAGTGCATGAATAGATATTGTTCTGCAATATCTTTCCAGGTTCCGCACTTTCTGCACTTCCTGCTAGATATGAATGACACAAAGGACACCAGTTGCTGCCGTACATGAGTCACTGCTACTTTTGTGTAAATGGAAAAACAAAAAGTGCTTTTCTCCTCCTTTCACCGCTCATTTACATCAGTGGAGAAGAGCACAAAAACATATACATCGGGGACATTTTGCAGCAATCACTGGTGAAATATTACTCTGTCTGGATATGTGTGCGTGGGTGAGGTGAGTGGAGTGGAGTGTTTGTTTTATCTAAGTGAATCTTTATGCACTTCTTTATGCAAGTTCTCTGCCTCTCCGACTAACAATGCTGAGTGACACTTCCTGTAGTCTTGTCACAGACATAACAGGGATGACAGAAATAATTCCTCGGTGATGCTCCTGGTGATGTGGCTGTCTGATATAATGGCACACCTCAAAAATCACAGCATTCATATACTGCTGTGATGATTTCCCCATATTTTTATATCTAAAAAAAATAAAGATATAAAGATATAAATAAGGATATAAGATAAAATAAATATTTTTCCTTTTATTATTATCCATCTCGTTTGAGGTGCCTTGCGGCGGACTGTTGTCCCGTCCTGGGGGTGTCCCCTCCTCCTCCAACCTTATGCCCTGTGTTGCCGGGTTAGGCTCCGGCTTGCCGCAACGGAATGATCCGTTTCAGTCAGTGTGTATGCGTGTGTGTGTGTGTGTGTGTGTGTGTGTGTGTGTGTGTGTGTGTGTGTGTGTGTATTTCCAACCATCCATACACACACACACACACACACACACAATGTCTACAACCACTTGTCCCAAGCAGGGTTGTGGAGAACCGGAGCTTAAACCAGCAACACAGGGTGCAGGGCACCACAGAGCAGGGTCCGGCCAAACCCGCTGCATCACCACCACCCCCTGCCCCACATCCATCCATCCATCCATCCATCCATCCAATTATTATTATTATTATTATTATTATTATTATTATTAACTTTAGGGTTACAGTTAGGGTTAGGGTTATCATTATATGCATATTCATTAAAGAGGTTAAACTACATACCGGTGGGTTAAAGTCTGAGCTAAATACTTGAGCAAGATGCTTATCTTGAATTATATCCAAAAAATGTGAAGATATTTAAATAGTTTTGCACTCATCCATGGCAACGAACACAAATCCATTGATTCAGGTAGGAATTCGCTGCTCCTGAAGTGAAATATCTTTCATCGGACTATGCTGCACTCCGACACCAAAGTCCGTTGCCTTATCCTCAAGCTGTATTTCATGTTTATACTCTGTGCGCGTGCCTGTCTGTCTGTGCATATCAGTCGTGTCATTTGTTTGTTTGCTTTATCTCAGAGATTCCTCTAAAGCTCTCCTGAGTTTGTACACCAAGCTGCCAATAATAACTAACCCATTTAAAAAGCTGTGTATTTTTACTGTATCAGTTCAGCATAAGAGTACTACAGCAGGGGGATAAATTGAAACAGCTCTAACAGCTACATCACCTGCCGTCCCAAATTTTGCCTTCCTCATGCTTATTCAGCAAAAAATAGTAGAATTTACACACGCATCACTTCCCACCCCTGTCAACGCGGCTTGACAGTTCTACAGATGTGCTTAAGCTTATCATGCTGGGAGCATAAACAAAATAAATAAATAAATAAATAAATAAATTGAATTTAAAAATACGGGCGAAATAATGCCTGTATTTGTTTATTGAATGGGAAAATTTTGTTTGGTCAGAACCCATTAAAAGGAGATGAATTTATGCAGCACCTCTCAGTGGCTCAGTCACTGCCTGTTGTGTTTACTGGTCTTCTTGCACAATCTATAATATTGATAAGATCTATTCTGTGTCCATCGTACTGTAAGAATATCAAAGAGACACAGCCCTCCGGCCTGTGAACTCATCCTGCTTTTCTCTTTATTCCTGATTTTCCCTGGTAAATAAGAAGTAAATAACGCTTGTTTCTCCCCAGATGTGCTGCTGTTACATCTCCGTTCTGGGCAATTTGCTTCCAGACTTGCGCTGGGCTTCGCCGACACAAAGCTGACCGCACTAAATTGACCCTTAGTCGAAAACCGAATATGCGAATAAATTCCTGGGCCGTACATCAGGACCGTGGCGGAGCGTGAGGTGGCATCTCGCTTCGGGAGAAGGACGTAGCTGTATTTACACACGTCCCCCGTCCCTGATGTATCTGTTTTGGGCTCTTGTCCAATAAAAATCTGGGTGAAGGGGAGACAGGCTTTGTCTCACTCCCACATGTGACATGTCTGCAGGTTTGGAAGCCTCCTCATAACCCACTCCACCAGCATCAGTGGCGCCACTGGGGGGTGCGGACTACAGCGGATGGCACCATCAGAGAGGGTGACATCAAAATCACTGCCTATAAAATGTCTGTACGGCGTTTCAGCAGAAATGTATTATTTCGTATAAAAACATCCAGGTAGTTCGTTATAAGAACAAAACCATGTTTCGCAATAAAGCCCAATTTACATGTATCGATACGCCTACAAGGATAAAACTCTATGCTAATTACTTTTTGAACCTTCCAATGCGCTCTGCTCGGAGCTCTGATTATTACCTAATTACAATTACAGTGACGCTTCAAATCAAGTGGCTTCGTCTCCACGCGCTGCAAGCACGCGCTCTTGTTTCCGTCACCGCTGCTGTTTTTAAAGTGACTGATTTTGTCACAGTTTCTGGTGTTTTAGCTACAATATTGTGGTAATTATTATTTGGGAATCTATACTAATAATGTCAAAATAAACATAATTTTGATGTAGTTCTTAAATGTTTTTATTTCAAATTCTATTGTTTTTTGACCAAATTGTCGCTTTAACCACATGAAACAATGTAAATGTAAATACATTGAGGCTGTGTATATGATATTGTAATTTAAAAGTATAATTTCAGTTTTGCTACTTCTTTATGTCACTACTATTTCCATTGCATTTAGTGATATACGGGAATTATGATTTATGAGTAGAAAGAAAAATAATGTTAGTAAGGATTCTGTATGGTCTGGTACAAGAGGAGGCCCTTCCGGGGGGCGGGGACACCATGAGTTACTGCAGCTGATGACACCAACCCTAGTGACACCACTGAGCTGCATCAGAAACTGGTACTGGTACCATATCATCATATTGGATCCATGTCAATTAACTGGCACGAAGGTCTTCATAAGTGGAAGGACCATTTTCTCAGAAAACGAATTACACCTTTGAGGTTCTACTAGAGCAATAGGTCAGATTCAGACCTGGGTCCTTCATGTCTAAAGGGAAAAGAAATATGTACTATACCACCTGCTGCACTTTTACATATACAATATATAATCTATTATTTACCATTTACTTTTCTGGAACCTCCTTTGTTAACTGATGAATAACTGGAGTGCTGCTCACTGCTGTCGTTGTTCATCACTGAGTTATTTTTCTGGGATTAATGATCTTTTCAGTGTCTATGATCTGGCTCTAAATGTCCAGTTACGGGTATCACTTGCTCCCCTCCCCTGATCTTCCATGGCTCCGAGGAGTACATTTGAAGGGCTCTTATGAGGATTAGATTTATGAAAGAATCTGTGACATTGTGACTCCAGCGACATATATCAAGTTATTTCCCCTCGTCTCCTGTGCGTGCGCCTCATTATTCATTTTCCCCAGCTGCCTAAAGCAGTAGCCGTGAAGTGCATATAACTTTAGAATTTGCTCTCAGAAGTTAAACGTGGCTCTGTTCACAGAATGTGATGACTCAAGATTTGGCTGAGATGAATAGTATTTAAATAGACTGCATTGAGTGTGGGGCAAAGGTATGTGCTCATAGGGAAAAAAAAAAAAAAAAAACCTGAATCTAAAGAACTGAAAACAAAGACGTGATATGAAATGAAAAATGAGATGTGAAAAAAAAAAAACACTTTTGAACTTATGAAAGGCATGGACAAGGTTAGATGACTGATCAAGGTTAGATAAGCTACAGCATTATGGAAAGGACAGCACAATGGATTTTAATTACGTGACCATAAAAATACATGAAAAATTCCTCTTCTTAATAAATGGGTGAAATGTATGTTGTTTAAGATGCTTTGGCTTTAAGACAAAGACCACAGGAAAAAATGAAGAAATGAAAAAGGGTGAGTTTGGCATCTCAACATGCCATCTGTTGATTTCTGTTGATGCTGAAAATGAAAAGCACTGTCCAGTAACATGACACTGCAAAAAAGAAGAAAAAAAAGCTGTTGTCACCTTCAGAATTAATGTTTTTTTGTTCTCGCACACCAGCAGGATCACTGTTCTCTTCATCTGGCCCCTTAGTGGTCATATTGGCAAAAGGTTCCAACACTTTTTGGTTGTGGCCTCTTTCTAGTGAAACAAATACCCTCTTTCTCTCAAAACTGCTGAACCCTTCCCAGCATTCAAGACGGGTCTCAAGCCCATGTCTTTCATTTATCCCCTTCTTTTGTACAGTTGTAAACTCATAAATTTCTGGTGAATTTCAGCAGATGCGTGATATCGACTAAACAAAAGAAAACTTCTGCCTTCATCCGGCTGCAAAAATGCCTGCATTAGTGCAGCTCTCAGTGAGCTTCGTGGATCCTATTGACAGTTCCCAGCCTGTCATGATTCTTATTAATAATTCACAAACAAATATATTCTGATTTTTTGGACAAAATCTTTGATAAAGAAATCAGTGTATAGCTGGCATATATTTTCAAACTGTGTCTCCGCACACACAATAATTACTTGCACGCCTAGTATGTTTACAATGCTTAACATTTTGACAGGAACAGTGTTTTTCATTATTAAATAATTTGGGGAGCATTTTAATGACACAAGTGAGTATAGCCAGG
The DNA here is from genome assembly GCF_900964775.1 of Scleropages formosus. Classification (NCBI taxonomy): domain Eukaryota; kingdom Metazoa; phylum Chordata; class Actinopteri; order Osteoglossiformes; family Osteoglossidae; genus Scleropages; species Scleropages formosus. The sequence goes on along the minus strand of NC_041819.1, from coordinate 24,360,636 downwards.
AGGTAAGTCCCCTACTGGGACTCTCTGAATTCATTTTAATCGCTTACTGTGTAAAAGGTTTGCTGCAAATGATTTGGGTTTTAGTAATTAATTTAATGTTATGCAATGGCGTCTCTTCTCCCATTTCAGAATAGAAACAAGAGACTTCACTATACGATTAGTTGCAGTTATTTTATATTCATGCCTTTGGAAACAGAGTGAGTTATTTAAAAAAAAAAAAAATGTAATTCAGCAAATATTCTCATTAATAATTTGAAGTGGATTTTTAGATGGGGTACATGTGGTGGTAACAATAACCAGCCTTTGGAATGATTGCCCATTTGGCCCTTATTTTATGAAAGATAATATATATGTTTATAAGGCAAGCAGGAAGGCTTTTGGTGTGAAACCCCTGAAACTACAGTATGTCCAAAGTGACGTACATCTCCAAGAACAGCGCAAAGTGCATTACATCAACAGTGCTGTGTCACCCTGGTAAGAAGAGTGCCTTATGTGTTGTTCTGGTGCATTGTTATCCCATTTATCTAACGATACTTGTCTCTTCATACACTGATGTATATTTCAGCTTTAAGAGGGATTTGGGAGCACATGGGCTGTGGGTTCTGACATGGGTTTGAATTCAGCCAGGTGGAGTTTCCATGAGCTTCTTAAGTTTGTGTGGGTTTCTTCCGAGTGCTCTGGTTTCCTCCCTCAGCCCAAAGACATGTGTTTCAGGTCAGTGGTCAGCGGTCAGTTTGTAACTATAAATTGTCCTCAGAGCGTGTCTCAGTGTATGACTGTGCGTGAAAGCCCTGTGGTGGACTCACATCCATCCAGGGTTTACCCTGCCTCACACCCTCTGCTACTGGTCCAAGGGTTCCAGACTAGTGCATAGGACAAGCTATTAGATTCCAGACATAAATAAATAAATGGCAATAATAATTTACTGTTAACTAACCCTATTACATTCAAACAGACAGACAGACAGACAGACAGACAGATAGATAGATAGATAGTGCAAACCTGGCACAGATGATGATGTTATTATTATGCCATTGATTTGTTGTATGAGTTGTCATGGTAAAAAAGAACAAAGCTCTGTACTGGCAGTCTTACTGTGGTACCTCCCGGAGACGTTTTGGAAATATCACAGCAGGTGATAAATCACTGATGGCTGAGCAAATAAAACCCTGCGACCCACTGCAATGTTGACAGGTTAAGGATTCGACATACAGGAAGGTTTGCAGTCTTAGTGTGCACTTTGCAATCTTATTATCGTGTTGGTTCTCTGCCAACATGACTTGCGGTGTCAGCCATTTTTACAGCCTTTTTTTTAACCGTATGAATTCAGGTTAAGTGTCTTTCTCAAGGGTATCATTCTCGGGTCATCTTGCACTGGAACAGGGAGTATTGAGGTTAGAAGTCTGTGCCCTTCACCATTAAACTGTCCATTGCCTTAAGTCCCACAATTCCTAACCATCCTTTCAGAATTTCAGTCAGAAACCCTGAAATCAGACATCCTTTACCCGTAGCATGAAAAAATAATTGTGGACCATACAGTAGCCTACTTGACAGGCTCAGCATTTGTCACGTGTATGTATAATGGAAAATGTTATTTTTCTGAGTTGGAAAGGCACATATTCACTCAGTTTAATTATACAAAAAAAAAAAGTTATATTTAGTACATAGTTAGATTGATTGTCATTTATATGGACCATTTTCTCAGTTAACTCTATAAACGTGCTGAGTTACTGACTACGGAGGTTATTTACGTGAACAACATGTCCACAATGAGTGGAGTTCCATGTTTTGCCTGCAAAATTCCAGATGATGGTTTGAAATACCCACGTTCTGACCATCGACCACATATAAAGCAGGTCAATTTTACGTTATGCCATGCTGCATCTTAGATTATATTGCTTTACATTACAGTTAATACACTGTTATGTTGTACTAGTAATTGGGTGCCCTTAAGACTGTGGTTCAAAGATGATCTTGGAAAACTACAGCACAAATTAATTTTATTGGATGGCTTTCAGTTGTCGGCTGACAGATAATCACTGGCAATTCCCATCATCTGCTGGAGCTCATCAGAATTGCTCATCCAACCATAAACAACCGATTGTCATAATCAATCGATGGATACCGTGGCCGGCGGCAGTAGCTTACATGCTGATAAATTCACAGCACCATTTTCTGAAAGAGTTTTAAGAGGGTAATTACATGTTTATCTATAACAAACCATCACTTTATCTCTGTGTTTCTATTCTGCTGCCAGGCAACATGTTCATAATAACCAAACACCTTCGTGCGAATGAGATATTTTTAAAAAAAACCTGTCATACGGCACAAGTGCGCAGAACTGCAAGCTACAAAAGTCTCAGTGTGATTAAAAACCTCTCCACAGCACACTGATCCACAGCTGGTGCGTGGTCCCCGGTGAAAGATGCCCAGTTCCGCAATGAAGTCAGCTGAAAACTGCACAGCATCGGCAGGTCAGCAGGGCAAAGGACTGCCACCCGGGCTTCTGGAAACTTCAGCTGACCGTTAAAGCGGTCCCTCTGCTGATGTGGCCTCTTTAATTAGATTGCTTCCCATGCATCAAAAGCTATGGCACGGCAGCTGATATATGGCCTCATCTTTAGTTATAAAACAGCTAGGGTGACGGGAAGGGGGTCGGATGCAGAGGATATGTTAAAGTCATCCAGCAAGTGGCTGTACCTCACCAACACCTCCTTTGTCGGGGAGGAATTCTGGCTCTGTTGCTATATTCATTTTTAATTAAATACAGTATAATAATATAGCTATTTTAATTGCTGTAATTATTATCACGCAAACATGCTGTCTAAAACCGCTTGTCCCAAGTGGGCTCGCGGCGAACCGGAACCTAGCCCCGGTAGTGCAGAGCGCAAGGCTGGAGGGGGAAGGGACACACCCAGAACGGGACACCAGTCTGTCGCAAGGCACCCCAAGCAGGACTCGAACTCCGGGCCTACTAGAGAGCGGGACCCGGCCAAATCTGCTGCACCACTATGCCCCCGTTGTTGTTGTTATTATTATTATTTTATTTTTATATATATATATATATATTTTTTTTTACTACTGCTCTTACTATTATACGCTCACTTGTTCAAACTCTGCTGCTTTTTAAATACACTCACCAGCCACTTTATTAGGTGCGCCTGTTCAACTGCTCGTTAACGCAAATATCTAATCAGCCAATCACATGACAATAACATTTAATTATTATTATTATTTTTTGGGGGAGCGCGGTGGCGCAGTGGGTTGGGCCGCAGTCCTGCTCTCCGGTGGGTCTGGGGTTCGAGTCCCGCTTGGGGTGCCTTGCGGAGGACTGGCGTCCCGTCCTGGGTGTGTCCCCTTCCCCTCTGGCCTTACGCCCTGTGTTGCCGGGTAGGCTCCGGTTCCCCGCGACCCTGTATGGGACAAGCGGTTCTGAAAATGTGTGTGTGTGTGTGTATTATTTTTTTTTTTTATACCTCTGGAGCAGTAAAATAAAGTTGTAATGGCACAATGTACCATTTTGCCTTTTTTGTCCGTGAATGGACTGCACAGTGATCAAGACACATCCCAGGTAAGGCCTATAAAGAGAAGACATAAAAGCCATACTTGCTTCTGTGGTTGAGGCTACAGGACTATTCAGCTCAATGAGATTTCGCCTTTGCATGTTCTTTCTTGGGGGTGCGGTGGCGCAGTGGGTTGGACCACAGTCTTGCTCTCTAGTAGGTCTGGGGTTTGAGTCCTGCTTGGGGTGCCTTGCGACAGACTGGCATCCCCTCCTGGGTGTGTCCCTTACACCCTGTGTTACCGGGTAGGCTCTGGTTCCCCATGACCCTGTATGGGACAAGCGGTTCAGAAAGTGTGTGTGTGTGTGTGTGTGTAAAGTTTTTAAGTTTGAAAAACTGCGCCCAACTCACAGTACCAATTCTCTTTAAAACCTTAATCAGCCAGCTTGTAATGCGCTCCATCGAATAGTACAATCCGTACTAATGCTCTGCCCTGAAAACGGCACATCATTGGTAGTTCTGACACCACGCACCAGTTAAATTAGCTAACCACTATGTGATTAATGTGAATATTGCTGTTGCTGTTGTTTCATCAATATGCATTGTTATTTGCAGAGAGCGTATTGCATTTTCCCTCGATACGTGACCGTGTTGCTTTTAAAAAGAGCGCAAGCGAAGACCACTTAAAATGCAAGAACTCAACTTCAGCAGTAATGGCGCCGCTGCAAAAATCAAACACTGACACAATTTAAATGCTCATTGATAGTGCAGAGTATTGGGAACGACACTTTTACAATAATAATTTCATTGAAAATCGGATTGTACAGGTCTCATTTAATTTGCTTTAGTGAAGCCTTTCTTTTTTTGTTGCTAATGAATCAATAATGTGAGTGAATGGGATTCTAACTTTCCATTTTGCTTACATGTTGAAAATTCCCCTGTTGAGGCACATAAATTGACCTCTTTATTTGAAGTTATGCAAAATAGTCCAAACTGCAGTACTGCTTGAAAGTACGTGAACCGTATAGGGCTTGTCATTATTCTTGAATAGAACACTAAAACTAACTTCTAAAATAAATAAATGATTATGATTTACACACCTGATTCTACTTACCTACTTAGTTTTACAAATGCTGGATGGGGTTCAGGGGGTGCAGTGGTGCAGTGGGTTGGACCAAGTCCTGTTTTCCAGTGGGTCTGGGGTTCGAGTCCCGCTTGGGGTGCCTTGCGATGGACTGGCGTCCCGTCCTGGGTGTGTCCCCTTCCCCCTCCGGCCTTACGCCCTGTGTTGCCGGCTAGGCTCCAGTTCCCCGCGACCCTGTATGGGACAAGCGGTTCTAAAAGTGTGTGTGTGTGCGCATGAGGTTCACTTACTGTAGTTTTGTCTCCGCACTACTTGACTAACATTATTTGCTCTGAAGCAAGACCTGGAATTTGTGTTTACTTTGATGGTATGGTGGCACAATGAGTAGTGCTGCTGTCTCCCAGCACCTGGGTGGTGTGACAGGCTGTGGGTTCAATTCCCTCCTCAGTCTGTGTGGAGTTTGCATCTTCTCATCATGTCTGTGTGGGTTTCCTCCAGGTGCTCTGGTTTCCTCCCAGAGTCCAAAGACATGCTGTTCAGGCTCACCCATAGTATGTGAGTGGCAGAGAGAGTGTGTGTGTTCCACTGATGTATGGATGAGTGACCCATTGGAAGTAAACTATCTAGCAGTGTAAGTTACCCTGGTGGATGAGGTATGTGGGCTGATAACACTACATAGAGTTCATTGGAAGTTGGTTTGGAGAAAAAAAAGCATCTGCTAAATAAACATATCTAATGTACACATGTATTATGTCACATGAGAGACAGACTGTTTCTCATTCAATGGGTAATTTTGTGGTAAAACTAAGGGACACAAGGACTTCACATACTTTCAAGCAGCACTATTTATTTATTTTTTTATTTATATTTTTACATATGTAGGGTTTTCAGCATCCTCCACTCCATTTCCACCACTCCACACGGAGGCCAAAGTGATGTTTCATCTGGAGAGCTGCAATGCCCCAGAGCGGTGATGTAACCCCTTTCACAGAGTCCGTTCAGAATAACCATCACCGTGTAAAGTTGCCGTTTTGCCTTTGTACATTTAGGGGATTTGCTGGATTGCTTTCGCTGGGGGCACCGCTGATAAAACAGACTCCTGCTGGCATGTCCAGATGGAGACATCGTCTGCAGATAAAGGGTGTAAAGTTCAGGGGTAAGAAGGAGGTGAGGACTTACAGGCTTCGTAAAGGAAGGAAACCTTAATGCTGCAAAATGAGCTCTGATCCGCATCCAAACTGATTCCATCAGCTTTACCGCGCAGTACTGGGCGTTTTCAGACGATGCCGAAAAATGTCAAAAATATTTCTTCTTTTGCTCTCAGTCCGCTCGTTTGCTCACATCACACCTCATAGTCGATGAGCTGTGACACAGAGTCTTGTTAACGTCAATGGGCTAAAATAAGATGCGCTAAATTACATTTATGACGGAAAAAATCCCCACAAGTGATGCAAGACCACGTGTTCCGGCATTTTCTATTTGCTCAGCAGAAGCTTTTCGGTTCAAAGCAAGTCGACTTTATGCACTTAATTTGCTAGGATTTTCTCAGACGTGGTCCAGGCATGTTCCGGGAGGGCCCTTCTCAGGAATCGAACCTGGAGCTTTGGGGTCACAATACTCTCTCCTTCTGAGCGTTTGGAAAACTCATACAGTGTAGAGATGCACTGTTCCAGAAGAAGAATTCTTCCCAAAACAAAGCTCTCCCAGTGCGCTGGAAATGGGCACCGTTCTGTGATTGTGGCCGTCGACAGAGAAATTAGACCCGCAGCACCTTCCTGCAACCATTAGCCCAATATAAAATATTAACATTAAAAAAGTGAAATTTCAGAGTAATAACTTTTAGGAATGAATAATACATTATAGCAGTTTGCTTCTTTTTGTTGTTGTTTTGCTGGAAATATTTTTTCCATCTCATTCATTTTTCATTGCAGTTGTTAATTCCAGCGTGCGTTGAAACGGTTTTATTCTGGTCACATCTGTTGCTAAACGTACAAGTAGCATCTGACCGGTGAAAAAAAGAAAAAGTTGCACTTAATGTCAGTCATGTGAGGTCAAAGACAGAATCTGGGTTCATTAAGTCTGGACGCTTTTATTCTCTAGGGAGGCTTAATAGCTTAATAATACAGACATCCCTCAATTTATTTACTGATCTGAATCTCTAAGTGTTGGATATACCGATAAAATAAAATCAAATGCAATGCTATTTAACACACACACACACACACATTTTCTGAACTGCTTGTCCCATATGGGGTCGCGGGGAACCGGAGCCTATCCGGCAACACAGGGTGTAAGACTGGATGGGGAGGGGACACACCCAGGACGGGACGCCAGTCTGCCGCAAGGCACCCCCAGCGGGACTCGAACCCTGGACCCATTGGAGAGCAGAACCCGGTCCAACCCACTACGCCACCACGCCCCCTCGCTATATAATACTATACAATTAATACATAAAACTGTATATGCTAATGTTTTCAATAGCTCTAAGCTGAATTAAAATTTATTCTAATTAGAATCAACTAAAATTAAAGTGTATTTTCTCCACAAACTTGTTTTCAGTAGAAATGTTTGACTGTTCCATCCTGTAAACATGCAATGTTCTTCATCCTATTATTCATCAGTGACGCTTGGAAACACAAGACAGGAGCTGTAAATGTTGCGGAAACCTGTTGAATTAAGGAGGCCCCACATGTCATGCCCGCAGGAACAAGCGGTCGCCGACACCTGTGACCAATCAATGAAGACCGGGGATAAAAGGAGCTCCGTGTCCGAAAGACAATGCAGAATCTTGCAATCGCCCTCGCGGTCTTGCGGTGTCAGCGTTCTTGTTCTGCTTTTTGCCTAGTATTCCTGGTTATCGACTCTCGCCTGCATTCTACGACCACCGAGTGTAGCCTCGCCTGCGAATCGAAGTCTGAGCCTCGTACGACCTTCACCTGTCCCAGACCCTGATCGTGTCCTGCCCTTCAGACTTTGAGGAAAGAAATGAAACCAACCCCTCACCTGGGTCCACACTCACCACCTGTCTCCGGCCAGTCTGTATGACACCACATCCTGTCCGGTTTGGGTGTCCATTCCTGCCACCTATTGGCTCAACAGATATCACAGGTTGCATTCCCTCCAAAATGCAAAAAGTTAAGCGAAAAGTGAAGAAAAAGTTGTTAGTAGTACTACATTTTTCCAGTTTAAAAAAATCTGCAGCTTGTAACAGTCAAGTTTTTTTTTTTTTTGTTTTTTAAATGTGGCTTAGATTGAAATACACACACATCATCTGAACCATTTATCCCATACAGGGTCACAGGGAGCCGGAGCCTAACCTGGCAACCCAGGAGGGGGGAGGAGACACCTAGGACAGGATACCAGTCTGTCACAAGTCACCCCAAGCTGGACTTGAACCCCAGACCCACCGCAGAACAAGACTTGGCCCAACCCACTGCACCATCGCAGCCCCCTTTAGATTAAAATACTATAAAATAATTTTTAATAATGTTTCCCTTTCATATTCACGTCTAATTTTTTTTTTGGTGCTGATTGCTTTGCGAGATCCATAAAATCTCAACATGAACCCTAAAGGTTGTTTTAAACTACTGGATCTCAGGAGACTGAAAAGCAGCAACTGGAAAAGTGTGGAAAATGAAACTGAAATGTATGCGAGATGTTGAGAGCCAAAACTGCTGGCTAAGCAACAAAAAGTGCAATATTAATAGGTGTTTATGAGATATATGGTGGTTCTGCAATAAAATTTGTACCTAAATGCTCAGCATCAAAACGGAATGATCCTATGTACAAATATTCATTTAGCTGACGCCTTTTTACAATGTTACTTACAGTGATTTACCCATTCATACACTGAGGTAATTTGGGGTAAGCACCTTGCACAAGGGTACTGTAGCTGGAAGTGTGATTTGAACCTCTGACCTCTAGGTCCAGAAGAAGCACCTGTTACTACTATGTTACCAGTCCGCAATGCAGACAAGAGTCGCTTAATGACGAAGATACGTTCTAAGAAATGCGTCGTTAGGCGATTTCGTCGTTGTGCGAACATCATAGAGTGTACTTATACAAACCTTAAGGGTACAGCCTTGATACAGTCAAGAGACATGGTAAACACGAGATTTATGAAGCTGCTGCTGGTGTAACACAACATACTGTTTTACATAAACTTTTGTTATAAGTCGAAAGAGTACACTGTAAAATGATAATAAAAAGTACAGCATAATAAATACATAAACTAGTCGCATAGGTGTTCATTATCATTATCAAGTATTATGTACCGTACATAATTGTATGACTGGCAGCGCAGTAGGTTTGTTCACAGCAGCCCCACCACGAACACGTGAGTAACACGTGAGTAACACGTTGCGCCACGACGTCGCTAGTCGATAAGAATTTTTCAGCTCCATTTTAATCTTATGGGACCACCATCGTATATGCAGTCAGTCATTAGCGAAATGTCGTTAAGCGGCGCATGACTGTATATGGAATATATATTTCCCATATTTCACTAGTTCAGACAAACAGAACCAGACAGCCATCATCCCGAGGTGTTGGGGGATGAGCTGAAAAAGTGCCGTCTCATCCGTATCACCGGCGGCTTATTGAGAGGCGGCCTGAGACGGACGCTCAAAGTCGCGCTCATCTGGGGGGCCTCGTACGGCCCCCATGTGGGAGTCAAAGGTGGCTTTCATAGTTGCTGCAGATTGGAATGTTACAAATGAGGGGAGGACGAAGGCAATTCATTACGCATCACTCCACCGCACTCGAATTGCCTGCTAAGGACGCCGTGTTTCATGCGGTAAACGGGCCCTGCTCCCCGATGAGAAATGGCCCCTCCGCGCTGCCCGACACCAGGGTCACTCTTATTGCCATTGCAAATTAATTAGCAGCCTCAGTGGCGCTGGGCATTTCATTATTAAGGAACCCTGGATTAATTAAGCATACATATGTAATGTCACCATCAACAGGGCCGAATTACCGGGGAGGAGCAGCGATACGAGGTGCCCGCCTGGAATGGGATTTCGAAGTGGACAAACAGCAGATCGCTGTGAATCGATCTTTGCAGTCTTTCGCCACATGTGCGGTGAGGGTGCCGTTTGGCGGCTAAGCACGGATTGCCCCAGGGTTTGTGGTGAGCTGCCAGAATGAATAAGATGCCCTATTTGTCAGGAGGAGAGGAGTTGGCTTCTATTAGACTATGGATGTCGTGGTGATGCTGCAGTCCTAGGAACGGCCATGTTTTTCGGTAGACGGGGTCTCTCGGTAGGCCGGAGGTCTACATCACCTCCTCTTGTTGGAGTCTACTGGAAAAGAGAGAAGAAAAAAGACCTTCTGAGGAACGGGCAACAGGTAAACTCCAACACCCAGTCAGCAGGTGGCGAAATGGTTAGAGGTGTAACCTCGCGATTAAAGCAACTGGTGCAATTAATCAAAGCCAGCAGGTGGTGTAGTGCTTAGAGGTGCTGTCTTTGCCCTTGAAGGTCCCATCTTTGTAGGAAATGGCCTAAAGAAAGAATTTACTGTAAACCATAGAGTAAAAATTGTCCAGGTGGTTACACTGGAATTACAGCACTAAAAGTATCTTAATATTGTATATTGCTTTTGATGAATAAATAAATACAGTATAATTTAAATAATATTTAATAATAACAGGATAAGCTTTCCTTGATGTCTTGCTGGAACTCACTCAAATCTTAGCTGCAGAAAAGGAGTTTAAAAAAAAAAAAAACATTAACTTTGCCCTGAAAGATTATAAGCACCCAGCATTTCTACACTCCCCCCCCCCCCCCCCCCCCCCCCCCATCACCCTTGTTGCACCTCCACTCCGTTTAAAAGTTTTAATCCAGGTCTGTATTTACTTTGTTGCTGAGTAATTACTATCATCACTCATAGTTATGAGCCCACCCGTTCTCTTACGGCCATTCCCATTTTCACCACCACAGGGGGTCTGCGCACCTCAAATATTGCATCTATTCGCTATAGCGTGTGTGCTGTCTTGTTATAATTAATTGTCAAGTTATAATTAATTGCCCTTATTTTTCACAAAACGGCCTGGACAGAATGGAGTTTATATATAATAAATGGGCCTGTATTAGTTTTGTGTTAGGTATTCAAACATTAAACAAACGTCTGTGCGTCATTTCTCAAGTTTAGATGGCATGTATAATGTTAAATTTAGGAACTTCAGAACATCAAAGAGCTTTTAAAGGACTTATCCCAGTGTGAAACTTTTGGTTTAAGACAGCCCAGTGCAGCCCCGGGTGTTTGTTAGTATTTTACATGCATTTTGGTTAACACGGGTTTCTGCTGAAATATGTACAGTGCTGGAAATGCAGCATCCATTCTTAGGGGCAAGCCCATGCCTAAGTGACAGAGCATTTTAAGGTTTTTTTTTGGTCAAACCGAGGTCTCATATTCAGATCTGTCTTGCTGACCATGATAGTTACTATGAACTAGTCCCAGCTGTGTAAAAGGGTAAATCATTGCAAGCAGCGTAGTATAAAAAACTCACATTGCAAGGCACCTTGGAAAAAGGTAAATGAAAGTGAATCTGTCCCCAAGTTAAGGTCCAGGAACACTGATATTGTACCACACATAATAAAATTTGACTGTACAAACTGGAATGGGTAAACAGAATAAATAAATAAATGAATAAATAAATAAGTAAATAAATAAATATTAGTGTGTGTATATATATATATATATATATATATATATATACACACACACACATACAGGTGGTGGCAGATATATGACGGGGTTACGTTCTGCAAAACCCATCATAAGTCAAAAATATCATAAGTAAAAAATGTATTTAATACACCTAATACATACGACTGCATTGCAGACTGGGAGATGCGGATCACTGCTGCTGCCCAGCATTGTGAGAGAGTATCACTCTGCATATCGCTTGCCGGGGAAAAAAAAAAACAAAATTTGAAGTACAGTTTCTACTGAATGTCTAACACCAGCTCACCATCATAATGTCGACAATGTATGCGTATGTATATCATTCACTCATTAGCCTGTGGGATGAAGCCAGAGCACCAGGAAAGAATCCATGTAGACACAGGGAACTATGCAAACTTCACACAGACTGAGCTGGATTCAAACCTATCAAATGTCAAAAGGCTCTAAGAAAAAGTGCAACCCACTGCAACACCATGATGGTACAACACCATGATGGTCCCCTTACTTCACTCGCGTTATACAGTATTAGTATCCAATGACTTCTAAGTAATAGAAAATCTAAAGAATATCTAAGTAATTCTTATGGCCTCAGCCATGGTTTAAAATGCATGATAGACCAACCTCTAATGCACCGCATTTTTGATCAGATTTATTCCATAATTTATACACATACACATACACACACACACACACACACACAGGCTGAAACTGCTTGTCCTGAGCAAGGTCACAGTGAACCTCAGCCTAATCTGGCAACAAAGGGCACAAGGCTGGATGGGTAGGAGACACACCGAGGACGAGATGCCAGTCCATGACAAGGCACCCCAAACGGGACTCAAACCGCAGACCGACCAGAGAGCAGGACCCGGCCAAACCTGCTGTGCCACTGCACCCCCCTTCCCATAATTTATATATTCTTATAAATACTTTCACTGTGCAGTGGCTCAGTGGGTTGGCCCAGGGTCCTGCTCTCCGGTGGGTCTGGGGTTTGAGTCCCGCTTGGGATGCCTTGTGACGGACTGGCGTCATGTCCTGGGTGTGTCCCCTCCCCCTCCAGCCTTAGGCCCTGTGTTGCTGGGTTAGGCTCCGGCTCCCCGCGACCCCGAATGGGACAAGCGGTTCAGAAAGTGTGTGTGTGTGTGTGTGTGTGTGTGTGTGTACTTTCACTGCAAGTCCAGCCATGCTCTGGTCACCAATAAGAACATTTATTATCAATTGCAGTATTTTAGTAAATTCAGCATTTAAACTAATTTAAAATATTTCCCTAAAGTGTTGTTAAATGTTATGCTTGACTGTGAGGTTTTTGGTATTAAAATTGCACTGCTGGCAATGATATAAAACAAAAAGTTCTAAATAAGTTATAATGCCAAAAAACACAAGAAATCACACTAGTTTCTTTCAACTGAGGCATCTGTTTGGACACCTGCTTTGTTAGAAAAGGCAAATATCATCATTTTTATAAAGGCAATGATTAGAGAACAACATCTAAATGCATCTAAGACGAGCTCTTTTGGAATATGTTTTTGTTGGAGTGATCTCTTATTTACCGGCTGGATACAGCTTTTCGGAAATCACCTTAGAATTTGTAGAATATTGTCTCAGTCATACAAGGATGTGTCTTGTCTAGGCAGTACAGGGTGGTCTTATACTTTTCAAACCTTTCACTACTCAGCCCCACATCAGCAGCAGAAAAAGACAACAGCAGAAAAAATTATGAACAACCAACCAATGTCGATAACCATTTGTCCTGAACAGGGCTGCGGCGAACCAGAGCCTATCCCGGAACCACAAGGCGCAAGAAGGAGGGGAAACACCCTGGATGGGATACCAGTCCATTCAGAAGTACCCCAAGCAGGACTTGAGCCCTGGACCTGCTATACAGCAGGCACTGGCCAAACCTGCTGTGCCACCACACCCCCCAGATTATGAAAAATTTAGTGACATAGAAACGTGACATGTTCTTTTGGAAAACGTTAAGGAAAAGCTAAAGCTTCATTCTAACTCCGCCATGGATGGTCCCAAGACCGACTGAGAAAGGAGGAGGGTTGGGTGTGGGGCTAGCTACCCCACACCGTAAAAACCTTAACAGCTACAAAAACACCAACAAAGAAACATCATGACATCTCAGATCTTAGGGACACATGGAGAACTCTTGTTGGCGGCCTATGCCCCAGGAGGGGTGGAAGGCATAAGAAGAAGAAGAAGAAGCAACCTTCATTCTGCAGCTCCTCTTTTATATATTGACCTGTTTGCTAAAATGTTACTGCCCAGAATGTTGCATCTGACTTCAACTCATCCTCGTGCATCATGCAGGGCTCATGCCACAACTCAATGGTATAATCTCAGCCGCAACCGCATCCATGACCGCCAACATTTAGCAGTGAGCCACCTAACCCTTTGGTACAGCCTTCTCTAAAATATGACAGCTTCTGTTCTTCTCATGTAAAACCATTAAAAGTTCCACAAATCATATGTCGACGAGCGCAAACAATTCCTTGCGGTTTGCTCGTACTCTCCCTCACCGAGCGTTCTGGTGCCGTTCTTCAGTAGATATCGTCAGTAACTGTTCCACTACTGTAAAAGTGACCTTATTGCTATGGAAACCTGGTCCTGCGGAAATGGATGGAGAGGATTTGTGTTGTCCAGGGACATCAACACCCTCCTTGAGTGCTCAGATGGAAGCTGGAAAGTGGAAGCCTGAGGGTGTTTGTTATTCACCATGCATCTTTATGGCCATTAGCAGGGTTTTTAACAAACTGTTGGCAGACTCCAAGAACTCTTGTGTTTTTAACAGTTCACACTGATCCAGGGTAATGAGAACTCTCAAGTTAGATGCAGTACTTTGAAACTATCGCAAAACACTTTTTTATCCACTATCTTGGTGTGTAATGTGATAATTAATACGGCTATTTCTGACACTCTTAATCTTGCTAATGGTCTGCATTCCATGAAGATTTAAAACTTGGTGACTGAGGAACAGTTAATAGTTTTTTTTTTTTTTTTTCCTGACCTTTATTCTTTGCTTACTTTTCTCTACATGCATAAGAAAACATGGCTAATTGTGGACCAAATGTTTTGATGCACATAGAATAGAGTCACCTTAGAGGTAAAGCTGCAAACTGCATTTTTTTAATCCACAAAATAAATGTTTTCCATTTAAATGCAACAGTAACCAGGAAGACAAAAGCAAAAAAATTACAACCCTAACGGTAAACCTGAAATTACAACAATGCTACCAAGAAAATGCATTTTCTTGGAATAATATCCTCCTACAGTTCTTTTTATTCCTTTCTCTCTTATTTTAATATCAGCTTCCTCGTATAATGACTGATTTGTCTCATTGAAGACAACAAGATGTTGTTATGAGCAAACTGACACGGGGAAGGTTGTGATAACAGGGTTCCTCCAAAAAGTCATTTTACCCAACCTCTGTGTTGGGTTTTCTGTGTATTGCAGTAGTCAGTCCCCTTTGGCTGATCACCATCTGAAGTTCAGCTGCAGATGATTGGTATGGGAAGTCTGTAAAGGCCCATAAAGTGTAGCCCCAATATCAGTAGGCAGCTAATACGTAGTGAAGAGTGTGGACATGGGTGCAAAAATCAGTCAACTGGACAGGAGGTATGCAACAATCAAGAACCAGAAGAACTTTGAAAATCAAAAGAAGGATGAGATTTAAAAAAAAAAAAAAAAAACAGCTGACGTTTGTAGTCTTCAGCAGGCTATTTACAACCCTAACACTAACACGAACCCCATCTCCTACCCAGATCAGAGATATCTGCCAGAGGTTATGGGAAGTAAATATGTTCATACAAGTTGGTCCATGAAAGTAGAGTCGTGGCACTTCTCTATGACAGCAACGCCTTTAAGATGCCAACACCACAAGATGTTCAGGAAAGGAATTTCAGTGACTGGGCTGGAGACCTGAGAGGTTTGGGTCCACTTGGTCCCTGGACACCAATATCGACCTTCATTTTGATGCTGACAGTCATTTCTGCTGGAGACTGTGTGGAGCTGCAGTTTGAGGCCTCGGAACAACTAAACTGACCTTCATCACCATATAAATAACAACAATTGTAAAAATTTTACCACAAAGTCAACTTGTATGAAATTTTACCTTTAACTTGAGAAATTACAAGAAATCCAAGTTCATAGCTTATGTATCACTTTGTTTGCTTACAAGGGGGGTGCGGTGGCGCAGTGGGTTGGACCACAGTCCTGCTGTCCGGTGGGTCTGGGGTTCAAGTCCCGCTTGGGGTGCCTTGCGACGGACTGGCGTCCCGTCCTGGGTGTGTTCCCTCCTCCTCTGGCCTTACGCCCCTGTGTTCCCGGGTAGGCTCCGTGACCCCGTATGGGACAAGCGGTTCTGAAAATGTGTGTGTGTGTGTGTGTGTTTGCTTACAGTTGTTGCAGATGTAAAATTAGTAGTTGTGTTGGAGCTGGCAACCGGTGCCAGGTTACGTGTGAAACGATACTTTTGTGCAAAAGCTTTGCTAGTGGAAATACAAGAATCCAAGAAGGTCCTAATCTGTTATACCTTTTAGAAGCAAACCTCACCAGAAACACCATCCAGCACTATCTCCCAGCATTAGAAATATTTAGCACTTATTTTTTTAATAGTCCCTAACCAGCATCTGTCCACCGAAGGTTAATGTAGCTTATCTCAACAAATAAGCACAATTTTATTTGCACAAATGCAGTCCTAACAGAAATTTTTGTTTAGCACAAGTGGAAAAGGTGACAAATTTTAAGTTACAGAATTACATTTAACATGATATTCATTGAGTCAAATCACATTCTGTACGTGAAACAAAAACAAAACAGCTAAGAGCTGAGATAGACTGAAAGTGAACGATCCCACCAGTGCTGTCCTTCCATCTGTCTTTTTGGCCGCCCAGTTTTCTAGACAGTGGAGATGTTTAGTATTTTGCTTGTTATTCATTTATAAAATACAATGTTTAGAGAAACAGCCCTGTGCCTCCTTTCTTGCTCCAAAATTGCTCAACTCAGTGCAAGAACTGGAAGAGGAGCCACAAAGGGTTGCGCTGTTTGGAAACGGACAGTCCTTTTCTTCATCATCTGACCCACGGAGCTCTTTCAGCATGTCCTATCTCAATATTAAACCTCATTAATCTTTCTAAATTTGATCAAGGATAATAAGCACGCTGTCAGAAAATTGACTGTTGATATAAGCCCTGAAATTTGAGCAAGAGAATTGAACGGGTGGCCGTTCGTTGGAAGAGAACCATATGGGTCATATGCTAAAATATGGGAGGGATTAGTTTTGTGAATATAGCTGTGTGGAGAGCTGCATGGCCATTTAGAATGAGCAGATGATCAGATTTAGCACAGGATATGTATGTAGAATGAAATCAAATTGACATAGCAGATAAATTGAAGCACGTAATTATTGTTAACCTTTATTGATCTCATAATTTTCTCCAAGTTAACTTAAGTTTGTACACTTAGATATTTCTGGTAGCTGAACCACTTATACACCTGGGTAACTTTAGCGGTTTCAGTTCCAGGAAGGTACCTTGATCAAGGGTACCTTCGCAGGAGTGGAGAATTTGGGTCTGCAACAGACGAGGTGGTAGACAACAGATGCCCTACTGTAAAGGGGTTTTATTTAGTCTCAGTTCAGAGAGAAGGAAGGGGATGGAAAAGGGGGGACAGGGAACAGGTAGGATGGGGCTTCAGGGGTCAGGTCAGGGGGCTGGGAGCCTCGGGTTGGTCCGGACACCGGCGTCGTCCCCAGGCTCGGGTGTAAATTTGTGCTCGTGCTCCATCGCTCTCCTTCACTGCTGGGCACAGGGAGCGAAAGAGGGAGTGCAATCATGCCCAGCTGCGACCGCTTCGTCCCCATCGCCGCCCCTTTCCCCGGCCGCCATGGCATGCTACAGGGTGCTTCGACTACGACTCTATGGATCTAACCACTATATGGCCTGCTACACCAAAAATACTTGGTAAGGATGGGATGAGTTTGACTTTCTTCTGACTACGATGCTGCCAAAGCAGCACTGCAAAGGACATCTAGAGAAGGTCTACATACTGTATGTTCTCCTGGTTCTGGAGACCTTCTACCCTATTCAATTAAGTCCAACTTACATTTCACTAAGAAAGTGAAGTTTTGCAGCTCAAGAATATCGTACAATTGATCCCTCCTCTAAGAACAGGTACCTGGTTACCACAAACCCTTCAAGGACGCAGTAGATTGGGTGATAGAAAAAGATCTTCTAAGTGAGTGACAGGATTTATGGGCAATTATGGGCAATGAGAGGCAGCAAATTCCTGATGTTTTGCCCTTCGGATGATGGCGACCACTTCCGGAGAGTTACATCAACTGAAGGTCAGGACGGTCAGAGACATTTCCGTCAGTCATCACTGAACTGAAGATGAGCTTTTGCTTTAAATGTATTCTAACTCTTTCATACATTTTTCCTTTGCCAATTATCTCTCTTCCAATCTCTACATCTACTCGCTGGGGATGTTGGTGGAAAGATATTATATGAAGACCTTTTTAGAGCATATTTCTGAATGTACTCCTTGTACTCTTTTGCTTTTGTGTGGATACTGTATGTGCGTAGCAACTGGTCCGTATCCACTTGGAAAAGAAATGTACGAATTGGCCTGTTTGCTTAGATCCACAGAACCAAGACACATTGCATAGGCCTACTGTAAAAAATACACTATTCCACTGACAGAGCTGAATCTGAGGACATGCTGTAGAATTGAACACTGATCTTAATTGTTCCTTGGGCCACATACATAGCTCATGGGGAAACAGCTCACATAAATGGCGTGTTCATGGCAGCAAGAACTCCGAAATGGCAGCCATCTTGGTACCAGCATGAGCTGCCAGCAGTCCAGTTTGACTTTGCATTAAGGACAGCTGGACTGGGCATCGAACTCCTCCTGGTCCTGGAATTGGGTGAATTTGAGGGCTCTGCCTGGGGCCTTGCCGGGGGAGTGCCTGGGCCCCCCTGCTGTCCAGCACACCCTTTGGCTCTCTCCAGTGCCTGTTTCCAAGGTGGTACGGTTCGAAAGAGCTGGCACCGGCCGAGAGAGAGGGAGTCGAAGCCCAGGCATAGAGAAAAGGACAGTCTCCAAGGAAGCAGCCAGAAAGTCGGCGGATTGCTAATCAAGTTCGTCTTGGAACTGGCTGTCGCAGCGCATTATGTTCGGGGGATGAGTTCTGGCAGGCCAGCTGAAATGTCTCCGGGTCTCGCGGGAGTTCATTGCCTGCTCCACCGTTTTTGCTGTGAAGCTAAGGAATGACAGATAATATGTTGACTAATAAATGAAACTATAACAAATTCATACAGTTCTAGGGTTTCAGTGGCATTCATCTGCAAAAATCAAGAAAAACAGGTTAAAATAAATTCTTTGTCATCATAGTTACTTTCCAGCCTCAGCCATGAATGAATAAAACCTGAATTATGCTATAGGTCCAGAAATGGAAATGTCGAACTGTTGACCGGCAGTCCTGGCCTGCTGTACCATGGTTCACAAACAGCTTTTTCCATTATGTTGGAGTTGGATGCCTGTCAATGGTGATGAAAAGGAAGGCAGTTATCAAAATGAAAACCACACCAAAATGCACTGAGAATGTTATACATGGTCAGTATTTTTAAGAACTATAAACAGTTTTGGAGAAATGAACCTCATGTCCCCAAAACAATCAAACAGGTTGAGGTGGAGTGTTAATCAAATATCAAGATGTACATAGTCATGACGTTAATCCGGAACACTCTGAGCTTTCTACCCTATCGAAGCCAATGACTGAATGGAATTGAATGCGAAACCTGTCTTTTTTAAATTATTATGTCAATTACAATAGTGATAGGAACTGGGAACATTTTGTTGCTTAAACATATTCAGCCATTGTTACATAAGATGTCAGAGCACACAAACTGTCCTGAAAAAGTAAAAAAACATATTTTTTTTTCAGTTCATGCTTTATGAGCAGCAATCAGTGCTTGCGAAGCTTTACTTTGATAGTTTCCATCACAGATACACAATGATAAGTCTCTGTTGCTCAGTAACACATCTGAAAATGGACTCGGGCTAATTACTCATTTCTTTCTGTCTTTCTGTCCCCAACATCAACCTTCAGCAAAGACAATATAGAGAAGGAATATAAGGACAAGGGATGGTTGGAATGAAATTACAGATTTTCAGACAATTCAGTACCATATTACAAGGATAAGAGGTTCTTTAAGGTGACACTGGGATCCGTGTTTACCATTTTCCTCTTTTCAAATTGACAATTACCTGCTTTACATAACTACTACTACTACTACTACTACATGTTTTAATCACAGCTACATTATTTAGGTGGTTAAGGTTACAAAAATTTAGGTCCCCCAGCACTGAGGAGATTAAGGCTCCTGCCTGATGTGGAACACCTCCTTTTATGTGGTGAAAATCTATACAATTTAATATATATGTGCAAGTGAATGCCTGTAGGAGTGGCTCCAAAGGAAAAGTCTGTAGTTTCTTGCTCTTGGCTCCAATATGATGGAATGCCTCCTCTCCTCACTCACCACCCACCCTCAGAACTTCTGAATCCATTTCAACATTTAAGAAAGGTCTCAGAGCTCATCCATCTCAAACCTACCTGTCTCCGAATCTCCTAACAGCTTCATAAACTTCCATCACCTCATCTATCACATTGAAGTATTTCTTATAAAACTCAGTTCTATGAGCAGCTTTTTGTGTAACGTGTTCCGTCAACAACGGTGGCAGTGGATAAACAAACTGTGCTTTGACAGTTGTGTATCTGTGTTTGAAACACTTCTTGTGTTGTTCATGCACTTTTGCTCATGCTTTGCAGAAAGGGTATAAGAGTATGGATTCAGCCAAGTGTGGTTCCAAACATCCCCTTTTTCCACTGTGAAGCAGATACTTTCTAGACGAACAAACATTTCACTTTCAATATGTTTCTGCACTATTTTCCAAGGTTGAGATGCTCACATCAGCTGTTGAGGGCTTCGTGACACGTGGGCGACTTGCGTCAACCATCACGTCACTTACAAAGCCAGATACGACTAACACGAAGATGCCAGAAGATCCAGAAAGAGAATAGAAAAGCTCAACATACCATCTAACTTTGCCGGCAGAGTCCGGTCCATGGGGAGCGCAACGTATAAACATACAGAAGCGATACTGGTTAGGCCTACGTGCCGACAAGCTCTGGCAGCCAAACACAGATTAGATTAAAGACTTATGTCTGGGACTCAACATGACCCGCGGTGCTGAGATTCTGAGCACGCAGATATCACACCCTCACTCGGCTGTCACAATGTCCTACGGGTCATGTTATGCTAAACCCATGCCCAAGATCAAGCGTCTGTTAGCCTCGAATCCATAAGAAAGTGACAGAACTGATTCTCCTCATTTTCAAGTAACGCCAACACAAAGAAATATTATTCCACACATTTCCCTTCTCTTGGTTTAACTACATGGAGTCAAAGACACAAAAGTGTGAAGTTCTGAAAAAAATCTCTTTTCAAAAATATCCTGAAACTGACTTAAAAAGTAAATTAAAACAAGTACTTGGAATATATATATATATATATATATATATATATATATATATATATATATATATTTTTTTTTTTTTTTTTTCCCGACTATGCCATCTGTTATGTGTGGAATAAAGGTTGGCAATATGACTAATAATGATATACCACATATTTGTATATGTAGGGATGTGTATAATAATGTAACAGATGGAAAGCAATTTAACACCAATAACTCACGAATCGTTCCAGAAAAAAGCAAAGTATAAATCGGGCTCAGTATGCAGCCCATGTTGTTGGAAGATGTAGGCAGCAAAGACAGATGTTCTTTCCACATCTGTCGCTGAAGTGAAAGGAGCAGCAGAGGAGACACCCAGATCTGGGAGCGGAAGCAACAACTCTCTGCAGATCCTCCACCTGTCAGCAATGGTGGGAGTTTCTTTATTATTTCACTATTTTTTTTTTTTTTTACCTATGTTTCTTTACTTCCACAATGATGTAGATTTTCTCATGTAGATGGAAGTGTTGGAAAGATTTTTATTTAATTTATTTTGAACAAAATAACCAAATGGGACCAGGTAACAAGGGTATATAAGCATAATTTATTGAGCAAAAAGTAAATATAGCACAAGTTGAAAAGGTTCAAAACTTTACCAAGGGTGGTCATGTAGCACTGAGTGAAAAGTGAAGAAAAATTACAAAATTTATTAGAGTTATGACACAGATCAAATATTAACTATTTTACCATAGCAGTAAAATACGTTATCTATCTATCTATGTACATCATTTTCATAATCATACACAAAACAGGTGGATGATTACAGTTATATACTATAATAACACATCAAATGAAAGGTTTGCAGCATCTTATAATAACAGCCTTTTATTTATACAGTTTTACCATTTCACTGTCATGACATCAAAAAAACACACACACACAATCTGAGCCATAATAACAGTAATTTATAGAAAGGAAGAAAAAAAAGTTGGATGATTACATTTTGTATTACTAGTTTATTTCAAATGTCTTATTTTCCAGTCACGGTGTTGTCAGAGCCATTACATCTAAAATGTTCAATCATCTGGACTCTTGTATTAAATTGCAGATGTGCCACAGATGGGGAGACCTGCTTTCTCACGATGGAAATTCTGCAGTTAAGCCAGACAACACATCCACTTGGGTTTATTTGCATTCCTCTCTTGTTTCAGCTGGCTCTGTTTAATTGCTTCCAGACCCTTTTGCCTTTTCTTTTGAGGAATTTAATGAAAAGTCCGTTTCGCTCACATTCTCAGTGTCAATGAACCCAAAATCACCCGGCGACCCCATCCTTGGTACACCACCCACTTTTTCTTTCCCTTTGAAAATGATTCATCATCAGTCCTGCTGCCATCCTAAATAAAGACATTAACTCAACTCCTCTGGGGCAGCGGCGACCTTCAAATGGATGGGCAAAGTCGTGAACGTTTAGCCCGCCGTGCTGGATGGGCGATGTATTGATTTCGCCATCAGTGCTCCTCTTTGCTTCTCAAGTGATGTCTCCTCCTCCCCGCCCACCATGAATTCCCTACTGCTGAACAAGCTAAAAGTTGAACACATGATCCAATCCTGCTGAACATCTCATCCCAGGGTCTCCTATGTCTTAAAGTCAACTACTGATGAAAAAAAAGAACCAATAAACAAAGTCTTTCCCAACAAAACAAGACTCTTTGCATATCCCTCATAATATTTTCATGTGATTAATTAATTTACAATTTATTAAAATCTTGTTTCATCACAGAGATTTTTTTTATTGATTGATTGATAGGGTACTAATAACAGTGCCAGTTTTATTGCTGATGAATATTGTAAATACCTTAATCAGATTTAAAGAGCTGCAACAAACAGATGCTGCATTCTTGCTGATGATGCTCTTGTTTATGAGAGATATTCTCATTTCCTATTCAAAGGCAAACAGAAATGTTTCATTAAATCACATTGCTGATTACTAAGTCAACAGGCACTTAGAGACTTTGAGGAGAAGCTATAAAAAGTTCTAGAAATTATATTAATAGAAAACTAAGTCAGGGGTGTCTTGAAAGGATGAAATTGTGACATTTTATTGATTTTATAACTTTTTGTATTAAAAAAATCAATAATAAATAAATAAATGTTATATTCATGAGTCCTAGAGTTAGAGCTCTCTTTCACTCAGAAGAGATACTTACCGACAAATATGACTTTTACTCTGAATTGTTCATACACTAAACACAGAAAAAAAAACAGCTACAGACAGAAAAAAAACCTCAGCAGAGCTGCTTGCAGAGAATTACAATTAATTATAGAGGGACCTTGAAAGCCGCTGCATGTTTTGTCACAAGCTACCTTTTCTCCTGCTTCCCTTTTACGGTGGAAAAGGAATAATAGGATAAATTAGCTGCGGGTGTTGTCAATCCCAATAGGTCAGAACAGATGGACCCAGTAAATTAGGCCATAAATAAAAGGACAGTGGAAAGCTACCTGACATCGCTAGGGAGAATTTCAAATTGTTTTTTTTTTTTCTTTAAGGTGTGCTAATTTTTCTAAGAAATGTCATCCTGTACCAAAAATACTGAGCATTTTAAATCTTCCAGAGTAGGATTCCATCTGTCAGCTCTCTTCACCTACCTCTGTGTGATTTACCCTTATCACCGCAGCAACTGACGTCAGCACTCAACCAGGAAAGAGGAAACAAATACCCCAAAACGCTGATAGAAAGGTCTGTGTACATGAAACATGATTATGAGCATGACTGACTTCTAAGACAGATGTGAAAAAGCAATATTTTTTTAAAAATGCAAAAAATATAATTAACACAAATGCACACATATCTCTAGAGTGCCCCTGTTGGGAAAAGAATGCAAATGCAGCTAAAAGAAGTCTTAGCACATTCTACCTGTGAATAAGACATGAACTGTTTCTGCAAAGTCGGAGCCTGACAACAAATAAATGATCGTTTTAAAAAGTATAAAAGAATTAAATTTTATATTATCAAAATGTGTAATTTTACTCTTTCAAACCCATCTCATAATATCTCATATTTCTGTAAGCCAGAAAGCCCTATTTGAAGAGCTAAAACATGCAGCCAGTCAGCATGTGGTGTAGGAGTTAAAGCCATAACATTGTAGCTGAGGGACCAGGGTTTAAAACTCACTTTCTTGTAGTAGCCTTGAGCACGCTAAAGTAATTATTAATAGTTGTGTTGATGGGTAAATAGCTGTAGTAGTCATTGCATGTACCTTTCATAAATTGCTTTTAAGTGCTGTAGAAATGAATAAATAACAGTAATAAATAATAACCACAAAAAGGAGTTCAATTCCAACAACTGATCACATACATGAGAGTCACCACAAAAGCCCAACATCAATAATTCACTGTATTTAAAAAGCACTGTGATGTTGGTCGGATGTATGTCCAAAATCGCGTAACAGCATTTACGTGTTCTTGCCACTAAACCTAAGTGATTGATCTGAAAGATGCATTTGAGGCTTCGCTTGAGGTAAAAATCCCAAATACTAATTCAGGAATCATGTGGATCTGGATATTACCGCGTATGCACCCAACACCCCAAACTTTGATGAGTTTTGACAGACACACACAACAGTGTGGACTTTATCTTAGCCACCTGCAGCCAGGGGAATGGATGAATAAAACATTAGTCTGGGGGAGTTTGCAAAGAAAGCAGCACAATTACAGTGTGCAAATGTCAGTCGGGCCGTAGCGAACGCGCCGCGCCCCCTGTGGTCACTTCTAACATCTTTCTTCCATGTTACTGTAAACATTAGTCCCCTACTGCTATTGAGGAAGACTTTTTTCAAGACGAAACAAGATGTGAAACGGGTTATGATGTGAAAACCTGACCGAAACTCTGTGTCCATTGCTTTTTTTGGATCCTCCCCTGAAAGCCGGGGCTGCTCCTCCTAATGTTCTGCTACTTTTCTGCATCTTTGAAAATTCATCTCCAGTTTAGTGCCCCCTCCCAGCACTCATCACAGTGACTAAAGGGCAGAAGAGCGTAAGGAAGGTTCTGCTTTAAAAGGCACAATTAAGCATAATGGCCTTTCCCCAGATCTTTGTTTTTAGAAAAAGGATCATGTTTACAGGATTCAGGTTATTGATGAGGAAGGAAAGTAGCTTTTGCCGTTTCCAAGGAGACAAAGCCACTCTCATGTGTTCTCCCGTCTGTGTCCCTCTTTATGAACGGGTTCTGTTGTGTTAGTATGGTCCTCAGCTTTCCTTGGAGTACGACTCGAGCAAAAGCAAAGTGCACAAGGTTTTCTTGAACCCAACTCGCTTGGGCTCCCGTTCTTCTCCTCTGCCTGTCTCAACTGGTGTCCTGCAGGGCTCGGTATTGGGCCCTCTGCTCTTCTTGACTTAGACCTCCTCCCCCAGCCTTGTCATCGCCTCCTACGGATTCAAATACCACTGATACACTGATGATACCCAGATCTTCCTCTCCTTTCCACCTGATGCATCAGACATTTCCACGCACATCGCTGCCTGCCTGTCGGACATCTCTGCATGGATGTTTGATCACCACCTACAACTCAACCTCTCCAAAACAGAGATCCTGCACCTCCCAGCTAGCCTGTCTTCCTGTCACGATTTCTCGATCAAACTGAACAACTCACTCATTTTGCCTCCCTCCTCGTCTAAGAGTGATGATTGACTCAAGTCTATCTTTTTCTCAGCATATCAAAGCCACAGTCCAGACCTGCAGATACATCTTGCATAACATTCGCAGGATCCGTCCTTACCTCACAACTGACTCTGCCCAACTACTTGTCCAGGCCATGGTGACATCCCTTCTAGACTACTGTAGCTCTGCCCTGTCTGGACACCCTGCTACTGGGGGAGTTTGCAAAAAAAGCAGCACAATTACAGTGTGCAAATGTCAGTCAGGCCATAGCGAAGGCGCCGTGCACCCAAACCTCTACAGTTGATACAGAACACTGAGGCCCAAGTTGTGTTTGACTTGCCGAAGTGTTCCCATGTATCTCCTCTACTCGTTTCTCTACACTGGCTTCCCATAGTTGCCTGCATCAAATTTAAGACCCTGGTTATGGCCTACAAATGCATCAATAAATCTGAGCTATCTACAAGACTTGATCATCCACTACATCCTCCACATCTGCCCGCTTGGTGGTCCCGTGCACGAAAGGTAAAGCACGGAGGTTCTTGGTTCTGCCTCCGTTGTGGTGGAACAACCTCCCTCTCCCCACTCAGAACTACTGAATCTTTGTCCACATCTGAAAAGGGTCTTGAAACTCATCTCCTCCAAACTCACTTCGCCCATCATTTCTTAAGTTCATGTAAGGTGCAAATGTTCATGATCATGCTCGGATCAATCCTTCACAGAGCCACTCCTGCAAAGTAACATCTCAAAAAAAAAAAACTTACTAGAAAGGTGATTAGGAATCATCGATATTCTGGTAAACTTTTATGCAGCTACTTGTGTGATGAACGTTGGATCATATGGTGAAGGAAAGAAACTAACTGCCCTTAAGAGTCACACATCTGCAGCTATGTGTCTCTTTCTCCTAATGTAATGACCAAGTTGTAGTTTCAATGAGCTGTACATTGCTTTGGAGAAAAGTGTCTGCTAAATGAATACATGTAAATACGATAAATGTGCAAACCAAGTGTTGGTGGGTATTCATAAGATGACATGCTAAGTGTGTGTACATCTGTGATTCCATGATCACATGTATATCTGTACGTGTATCTGCACACATTGTTTGAGTGCCTTGAACTGCATATAACTGCACATTTTGTTGTTATTAGCCATCATTTGTTTGATATATTTGTCCCATTTAAATATTAAACTTCTTTAATCTTCCCAAATTTGAACAGGGCTAATAAAGAAGCTGTCAGAAAGCTGACTGTTGATTTAAGCTTTAAAATTCGAACAGGGGAATTAAGATGTTGCCCATTCATAGGAAGAGAACCATATGAACCATGTCATTAAATGTGGGTGGGATTAATTTTGTGGGTGTGGCTATGTGGAGAGCAACATTGCGGCTCGGAATCAGGATGGGAGATGTGTGCGAACAATAAAATCAAACAAGCATTGATGGTTAAAACAAATCACCAAGTTACTTATACTCATTTACCCATTTACACAACAGGGTCATTTTTACTCTATTACACTTATTTACTCAGTAGATGCTTCCTCCAAAGCAAATTCCAACTCTATGAACTCTATGTACTGTTATCACCCCACATCCCTTATTCACAAAGGTGACTCATACTGCTAGATACACTACTTACACTGGGTCACTCATCCATACATCAGTGGAGCACACTCTCTCTCTGTCACTCACACACTATGGGGGAACCTGTACAGCATGTCTTTGGACTGTGGGAGGAAACCAGAGCACCCCTCAGGGAGAACATGCAAACTCCATACAGACTGAGTGGGGATCAAACCCATGTCCTCTCGCATCACCCAGGTGCTGTGAGGCACACAGTAACAGCAAGTAGCAACCGAATCTATCATTCAGGATAGTCACCTTACAGCAGAAATGAGGACTTGAACCCAGGGCCTTTAATTGCCAGCTGACAGATCTAACTCTGTGTTCCACTTCCTGTGCATCTCTGTGTGTGTGTGATGTGTGTGTATTTATGCTAAATGCATAAATATAAACATGTAAAATCAGTGCCAGGTGAATGGTTTCCATCCAGGAACACACCATTGCGATGCCTTCCGCTACTATAAAACACATGTGTCTTTTACTCCGCAGCACCCCCCTTGCTGCTGGCACAAACCCCACCCTCATTCATCACAAGTCTGCAGACACGCTTGCAGCAGTTTGGGCCGAGCTTTGGCTGTGACCGATCCGATTCTCGGCGCCTTCCCTCAGTGTGACTGGCAAATGTGATCTGCTTCTCCCTCCACACAGAAGAAAAATTATATATATATATATAAAAACGACCAACTTACTATGTTTTCCATTTTACTGCCTCTGCACTAATAAGCTTTCTTACCATTCAGTAAGTAAAGGGGAATAGAAAACAAGTGTGCAACCAGCATCAGGAAACGCACGCAGATCCCGCTAATCGGATTGAGTTTTCCTTCATTTCGATAAGAGTTTATCACCTTTCTCGTAATTATTATTGACAGAGGAAGCCTTGCGGTGAGCAGAAAACAAACACCCACCTTCTGTACCGCATTTTCCAGCTAATGACTAAACAGACGTTCGAGAGTTTGCATACGCAGAGCATTACCAGTCACAGAACCGAGGTTTCAATTTTATTTATTTATTATGGAATTTCATTTACTGTGGTAATCCAGGGAAAGCAGCATGTAAATAATACGAATGCAACGGGGCGGGGGTGAAGTGGCACAGCGGGCTTGGCCGGGGCCTGCTCTGTGCTGGGTCTGGGGTTAGATCCCTGCTTGCTGTGCCTTGTGGTGGACTGGTGTCCTGTCCAGGGTGTGCCCCCCTCCCCCCACCCTGTGTCACCAGGTTGGGCTCCGCTTGCTGTAACGCCTGCTCAGGACAAGCGGCTGTAGATATTGTGCGTGTTTGCGTGGTCCCTGGAAAAATTGTGTGAATAAAGCAATGCATTAATTACAGTGTGCTTTGCATATGAGCCCAGGTGTGGCCTTTAGTCGGCATTTTAAAAGGACAGGCAGCAGGTCGCATAGTGGCTATAACAACAGACTTGCAGTTCTCGCATTTCAGGCCCCCTCCTGTTATAACAGCCTTGATCTCAGTACGTACAGTAAAAATTACCCAGCTGTATAAATGGGTAAATAAGTGCACAGAAAGCAGTGCAGTGTATAAAACTAACGGTGCTATGTATGATCCCATAAACATGAACAGAATAAAACCTCAACATATATCCCTCGCTTCCTTATATGATACTTTCCTTCATTCATGTCGATGCCGGGAGTTTGAAATGAGTAGCTAGAGGGCATGAGTGAAAAAAGCAGAGACGCATTAAAGGATCAGTAATGTTCCCAATGACCGCTAAAGAGCAGAACGAAGCCAGAGAGGTGGGTGCTGGAGTTCAGCGAGGTCAGGCTGCATACAGCAAGAGGCAACATGGAAGTAAAAAATAAATAAAGAAATAAGTAAATAAACAAGAAAGCAAGCCCGCAATCAAATAAATAGAATAAATGAATTTTTAAAAACATTTTTTTCTTTTTTTAAATAAATCACAGATGTAGAATACGTTGCATTTTTTTATTATTCCCTCTGTAACTACTCTGCAATTTCACAGCTGAGCATCCCAGAGGTGCACAAGGAACAGCAGCGAATGAAATACCACAAAGTCCATATTCTCAGCTTCATGAATTATGAATATCTCCTCAACACGTGACGATTTAATCTCGGACCGTTCAGGCGCGGTCTGCAGGGGGAGAAAAAAAAGATTCTAATCCTCCTTGGACCAAGAAAGTGGAATATCTAGCGGGACTGGGGGGGGTGAAGCGCGGCCTGCAGCGCCACTAACAGCAGACTTCCTGTGACGCCTTATCCTCGGTCATTCCCAGTGCTCAGTCGCACTTAGTAAAGTGTATATAGCAGAACCCGTGTAGCGCCAGTTTCACACTGTGGTCCTACAGCAACTGCCCCCCCCCCCCCCACACACACACATCAGTGGACATTATAAGTGAGTATATAGACAGCCATGGATGGACACGTTCTCCCAGCAGCGATTGAAGAAAATCAGTGGTCACTGCTGCACCTCATATGTCTCAAAACGTCCAGCTGGAGGCGCAGCGGCTAGGGGTGTGTAGTTGCAATCAAAGAACCTGGGTTTGAATCCCCGCCCCCCTTTCGCTGCACTGGGCTGGTACAGTAAATTACAGGTGGTCCGCGATTTACGATGGGGTTACATTCGAAGAAACCTATTTTAAGTCGAAAATATCTTAAGTCGAAAATGCATTTAATACACCTAATAAACACCTCTGCTGACAGACTGGGAGATGCGGATCGCTGTCGCTGCCCAGCATCGCGAGAGATGATCACTCCACATAAACGTTTGCCTGAGAAAAAAAATCAAAATTCAAAATTCTAAGCACGGACCAGCTCACCATCGTAAAGTCAAAAATATCGTAAGTCAAATCATCTTAAATCGGGGACCACCTATACTACACTGTATAAATTGATTAATGATTACAAGTCACTTTGGACAAAAATGTCAGGAAATTAGCAAACCAACAGCAGTAATAAAATAGCTGAGAACAGAAATACCTTCAGATCAAATAAACTTCAACCATTTATTTCTTTTTTTTTTCCAGTAAAATCTATTTTTGTGGTAAATGTCAAAGTAAATATGTTTTATGTGTTCATGCAGCACTTTGAACAGCAACATGTGAAATTTGCTTGTTTACTAATTGTAAAAAGAGTACAAGTGGAGGCCTGGTGGTAATGTGAGATCAGCAACGTTGGGGACAAGATGAAATATTCAAGACCTGGGAGGTGAATACTGGGACTGGAGAAAGTAAACCCGATGAATTGACTCATAAATTAAAACAGTTTTTAATAATTCCTCAAGAGCTATTTCAGTGGGTGACTTTATAGGTCAATAAAATTCTTCAAAGGCCCAATATTCACTATAGGGTCCTAAATGTAAAATGCTGTATAAGAGAAAGAGCATCGATATTCATGAGGCTTTGGCCTTAGTGAACTCCTTTCTGAGAACAGTTTTGTTATTTTATTGACCTTGTAGTCTAGTTCTTAAATCTAAATTACTGAAATATGTTTATTGCTTATATATACATATAACATACATTGCATACATATACGTATATATGTATATGTATGCAATGTGATATGTATAAATAAGCAATAAACTTCTCTAATACATATATTAGAGAAGATTCATAATTATGAGCAATGGGAGCATTATCAAAGATTGCTGTTAAGTGCCATTGAGTCAATGTCAACTTTTGGTGGCCACAAATTCTGAGTCCTTCCATAAAATTCTGTTCTCCAACTTGTGCCTTAATGTTGAAAGGGCTATGTCCACTGTCGGTGCAACTGAGTCCACCCATCCAGTTGCTGCTCCTCTTCTTCTTCTTTTTCCTCAAACTTCATGGAAGAGTCCAGCTGTCCCATAATGTGTGCAAAGTATGCTAAAACTCAGTGGTTTGAGTTGATCCAACATCCATCTGCTTGTTTTCCTTGATATCCATGGTGACATGATCAAAAAGTCATGGCCTAAATTGCTGGTTTCCATTACCTTCAGACATTCTTTCTTCAGAGGACATTTGTGATGCAGCTATTTATTTATTTATTTATTTATTAGAAGTGGCTGAAGGGTGGCACAGTGGTGCAGCAGGTAGTGCTGGTACCCTATAAAAGCCTGGGCTATGGGTTCAGACATAGGTTGGATCAGTCTATACTTTACATTGTCATGTTAGGCTCATGTTAACAAGGGTTTCCTCCAAGTGCTCTGGTTTCCTCCGACAGTCAAAAGATGTGTTCTGTCTTGAACTGCTGACTTTAAATTACAGTTAGTGTGTGTGTGGGGCTCCTTGACCACAAATTGGTGCCCAGTCTAGGCTGTACCTTGATAAGCGGCTTTATACACTGAGTGGAAAATTTAAATGGGTGACCAGATGAATGAATAAATTGGAAAAGGTGATACAACAACACATCAGTCTACTAATAAACACATAAAGAATAGCATATGTGAACAAATACAAATTCAGCAGCATTTATACCCATACACACACCCATCTCATTAAAGATATAGAGAGATAATATCACACACTCACACACAGACACACACACACACACACCCTCTTTTTTAAAGGATGAGGGAGGAGCAGAACACTTTCATGTGATCCCTATATATATTCCTATATATCTCTCTTGTAACTTCAACTCCATCTCCTAAAAAAACAAATGAATAAATAAAAATAAACTGGCAACACCCCTGATCTGCTGAACTACACAGAAATGAATGTGCAATGTGGGATGAACGCTAAAAAACAGAAACAGATTAACAGCCAATTCGGTCTTTCTCTCTGATGCCACTTAATCAAGTCAGAGGAGTTTAGTCCCATTAAAAATGACAAAGTGGATGTTTCTTCTCCAATGAATGAGAATCATAGTAAATTATGGCCTTGTGTAAATCCTTAACAATAATGGTGCGGTGCTTCTCACTTTGATCACCCGAGTGGCACCGCAGTAAAGTTCCCGAGAAAAGCAGATGGAGGTCTCACCCTTGATATATTCGCAGACATCTGAAAAGGAAATTCGAACGTGTTGCACATGCCACAAATCATACTGTCTTTTGGTGCCATCTTGACCCATTCTTGGACCCAGTTTGGTTCACAACCCCTGTAACCCTTACTTGTTCACCTGTTCGTCCTCTGCTGGCCCTCTTGTAAATGATGGCTTTCGTCACATTCTTTGATACTTTATTGTCATTGTATGCAACAACAACAACAACAACACCAATAATAATAATAATAATAATAATAAAAACTATAACATACAAGTTAAAGTTGTCTTCTTTTTGTGAGGCACATCATATGGAAAGCACTACTTTCTGAAAGAAGCACCACAGGCGGTATATCCGCCAGGTACCATGCTATGAGTGTGGGTTAACTTTTGAGTGTGGAGGGCAGAAGTGCGGTTAATCTCCACAGTGAGCTCGGACGAGAGGGCAAGGGTGCCAGGCTTACAATTTACCCTACTTTCCCTGAATTAGGCTGAAAAAAAAGATGCATAAACGGATAAATCACTGTAAATAACTGAGTGTACAAACCTAACATGTAAGAAACTTTGGACAAAGTTTAAAGGGCCTCATGTTACACTGGGATTATTACTTTAATTCTTTTTCATAAATTATGTGCAGGGATGTTTTTGTTTTGCATTCCGATGGTAACAGTGAAGTAATATCTGAAATTTCTTGCTGTAGTTAAGAGCTAAAGAATTAAATGTGTTTCACAGCACTGTGCACAGGAGTGGAATTTAATGCTGGCAGACATCAAAAACCGCCTCCAGTTTCACTGCCTTGGAGTTTCATGTCATGGAGTGAACAGTGATGTACATGTACCAGACTGACCATTTTCTAAACATTTGAACCCAAACCCTACTGATTGTCTTCTCAGCGCAGATTTATTTCATTTCTTTCACCTCTGGGTCACAAACAACATGAAATGCACTAATCAGAACAGCAGGGGTTTCTGTCCTTCCTTGGAGGAAAGAAATTATTATGATAATATACTACTACTGCTACTTGTTTGTTTGTTGAAATAAAAATGCCAATGAGTTCTCATGGGAAGCTGGAAAAAGTTCAAGTATTCATATATTAACTGTATAACATTTACAGTTTGCATATTGTTGCAGCTAAAAGTACATTAAATGTGTAAAACTTTTATTGTCTTGTACCAAATGTACACTTATTTACAGATTCTTTCACGTGAAAGAAATTCAAAGGACTTCATTATGTTGCTCAGTTTATTTTCAGAACGATGAGGTTTGATTCCCACTCAGATTCCACTCCAGCTTGGTGAGAAGTGGACAGTCACAAAAAGCTCTGCTGATGTGAATACCATGAGCCACCTCCATTCTCTTTACATACTGTGGGGATGTGGTGTCACACTTTACTCGCACATGTAATTTACCACCATGCCTTTTGGGAGGCAGAAATAATTCAATTCAATTCAATTCAATTCTCAACTGAGCTCAATTAAACTCAACTGAATTCAATTTAATTCAGTTTTGTTCAGTGTTCAAACTAAACAAGTCAACCCAGAGCACTTAACGTAATGTAAAGAGAGACGGGAATCAAGCAGCATCTGCAACAACAATGAATCACGGCTAAAAACAAGTGTGGGAAGAAAGCCAGAAGGCAACAAAGGAGAGCAAGCCACATTCCGAAGGATAGGAGGAAGGAAAAAATAAAATGAAACAAATCCCCCTGGGGTCCAAGGCTAGCTGGATGCTGTGTTATATTGCCAAAAATTAAGTATTTTGGCTCTTGAGAGAATTCACAATCAGTGTGCTAATCTGAGAGCAATAAGTGATGACATCATAGAAAGTAATGAAGCCTTGAAATTTTACTTTCTCTCACCCTTGGTTTTTTGATGCGCTTGCTATAAGTTTTAAGAAATCACACTTTTCTTGCATGCATCTCATCTCATCTCATACCTTTTTTCAGTGATTGCCATTGTCAAATAAGCTGCGGTCGCCACATAAAGCACGTCCAAAGACCCAATATGCCTGATACATAAATAAAAGAAATAAATAAATGAATAATTGCCAAAACTTTTGTGACTTAGGGCACCCAGAACACCAGATGCCTTCCCACAGGGCACTATAACATTACATAATTCATGAATCGTGATATTGTTTCATAAACAATCTCATTAACTGTCTCGTTAACCACAGTCATTATGTAAAACCACAAGAAAAAAAAAAGCAAATGAGCCAGGGTGGAGAGATCGGAGGGCAGTCTGATCCAACAAACCTAATGGTGAGGAATTATTGTTATTTATTCATTTTCATGGCATTTTTCTCCAAGGCAGCTTACAATGTGAGTAATGCACACACACACATTGTTTGAAACCACTTTGTCCCAAGCAGGGTTGCAGCGAGTTGGAGCCTAGTTTAGCAGCACAGGGCGTGGGGCTGGAGGGGGAAGGAACACACCCAGGAATCCATGCCAGTCCATCACAAAGCACCCCAAGCAGGACTTGCACCCTAGACCCACCAGAAAACAGGCACAGGCCAAACCCACTGCACCACTACACCCCCACACCCCCATGCCCCCCCTACACGTGAGTAGTTTATTCACAAATCTAAATTAACCAGCAACTAACAAGGTCATAATAAAAAAAAAAAAAAAAAGAGCTGACAAGGAAAACAAAAATGTCAGAATCGGGTTATGTACCATTGATAAAAATTGTGATCAATGCATATTTGCGTGCCAAAGTAGGAAAATTCTGATCTAAGCTCACTGCTCTATCTTGAATTATGCTCCTCTGTGAAAAAATGTGCTGAAGCACCTGCACCTGAAAAAAATTGTGTATAATGTATTAGATGTCACTGTAAATGTAGTACATTGAATGCAATAAATGAGCTGGATATAAGATGTGCTTCAAGCCCAAAAGACCAAATCTGGGCTTCTTTTGTCGCTCTCCTGCGAAGCTGTTTCACTCCTTGTCAGACGTCCAAGGCAGTTTGGAAAGAAGTGAAAGGATGGCTGAAGTACAGCTGAGTCCCACGCAGCAAATGAAGACGTTCGCCCGCCGCCGCAACTGCCACCAACGCACCCCTGTCTGACGTCCTGATGAAGATGGATGGATCATATCGGCCTGCAGCGTAAGCTTTCTGGGCCCGATGAGGAGGTGCTCGCCGAAGAGAAGGGTTGAAGGTGAGAAAAGCTGGGGATTGGACACCCCCGTTGAACCCGGATCCTGTGTGATGAGGTGAAAATCCAGTTAAATTAATTTTTTATCTTCAGCGAAGTGACACAATGCGCTGAAGAACTGAGTACTAGTGATACAGAAGTACCAGAATAAAATCAAAAGATGGAGATAGTTTGCGAGCAGTAAATAAGGGAGAAACCTAAACCTGTCAGGGTCCAAGTTCCAGTAGCTTCCCACCCCAACAAGGCAAAAAAGGGAGTAGGATCTGAACCCGTGCCTTTATTCAGAGGCCAGAACACTCACTTCCGGTGGCTAGTATTGAACCTTAAGTCTTGAGGCTGGTGCCATGGACCACTCAGCCATCCTAATAGAGATGACAAAGACCTGAGTGTTAAATATGGTGTGTGTTTAAATAAGCCTCCATGTGGTGGGTGCAGCACAATGATCTGTGGGAAGTGTAGCTCTGCAAGCTAGGCAGGATACTGGAAAAACATAGGAAACGTATTTAACATATAGTAGAATGTTGATTATTCTCATATCAATTATAGGAACTGCAATTACCCAAACCACCCCCCCACGACTCAGAAAAAGAAATAAAAAACAATTATGTCCTCTTATGTACAATTGCTTCTGTGTTTTTTTTTTTTTTTTTAATTTTTGTTTATGTAAAAAAACAAAAACTGAGGTATAGTAGAAATTGTGTAAAATAAAAAGTTATGTAAATTCAAAGTAAACATACATTGTTTCTTCAAAATGTTCTGGCTATTATTTACAAACCGTTTTCTAGATTTCTAATTTTTATAATACTTTCTATTTCAAAATACAGTACTCACATCTTTGCATAGAATAATTGAAGTGTAGGCCTAATTTCACTTTGTTTCGTGTAAACTGCGAATTCTCATGTCAGTTTGATTAGACAAGCTATTCAATTAACCAACCCAACCTTGGTCCCAATAATAATAATAATAATAATAATAATAATAATAATAATAATAATAATAATAATAATAATAATAATAATAATAATAATAATAATAATAATGCCCATGATTGGTAAACATAGACATGTCAGACTTGGTTTAGTGGTTAAGGTTGCTTCTTTCTAGCTGATTTCCTTAAGTTCAAATCCCACCTCCGTTTATAGTACCCATGAGGACGGCACTTACCCTGAATTTCTCTAATATGTCACTATGCTTTATAAACGGGAGAGTCACTGTAAGTAGTGAAATTAATTAATATAAAAGTGTAAAATTAATTAATACGAGAGTATTGGCTTTTTACATTATAAAGGTAAATACAAATAGAAAAATCTTATCAATTTGCCACATAATCAGTGAAAAATGGACTAAATGATTAATACAATTCACTCATTCAGTTTTGATTAAAATTAAAATGAGCCATAATGTTTAATTAAAAAACAATAATCATAAATGATAAATGACCATGTTAAACTGTAATGCAGAAATTGTCTTTTTCTGAGATGTACGTTGCTTAGGAGAAAAGCGTCTGCTAAATGAATAAATGTAAATAAAAATACATTTATGTATATGTGAGCATTTTCTATACCTTTAAAAGAACAAAATAATTACACACCTTCAGAAAGTCTTGATGCTTAATTTATACCCTGAAAATCACAGCAAAACTCCTTTTTTATTTCTTTTTTTCAGCGCTATGTAGTCTCCAGAGAGGTAGAGATGTTTAATTTATAAATCTAAATTTAACGGAACATTAAATTCTGTTTTCAGGAAAGAGGTCCTCACACCTCTCTCACACCATATACTGTATGTGTGGGGGTGCTGAACAATGCTTAGTAAGCAGCAGATGTGACAAGGCTATGAAGAATGTTGGCTCCGCCCTCCCTTCCCTAGCTTAACCCCGCCCCCATTTTCCTGAAGCAGTCTAGCTGACATTGCACTTCTTCTATATTTTGTATTATTTGACAGCTCCTTTCACATGTGATTCTGTACTGCCATTATTTGGATAACTGGAAGCTGCTTCCGTGTGCATTTTAAAAAACATCAGTGCCCTCTTCTAGGATGAAGACCAGCCAAAGTGTGCCTTGCTTTGCAGAGTCAAACACTAAGGTTGTTGGTTCAAGACCCAGGAAGGCCCTTATTTCAAAGTAAATTTCTCCAATAAAACACCATTCTCCAAGTAAGGGAAGTGCTGTAAACCGTTGTGGAAAAATATTGGTTGAGAAACAGAACAATAATTTCATCTGTCCTGCAATTTTTTTTTTTTTTTCCCCCGTTATTATTACTACTATTTTCTCTACATGTTAAAAAAATCCCTTTCAAAGCAAAAAACCCACTAGATTAATGATAATTGTTGCAAATGTGCTATTGGGATGGAATATTAATCGCTATTGTACACGGGTAGCGATGTACTTTGGGGAGGCATTTGTTTTTTGTGCTCCCGCAGCGATCCCACGGGACATTACAGTCAGGTTTCCGCACAAAGGAGGAGAGAGATGAAAACAACAAACAATGTTTGCATTGTCAGACCAAAAATAAATGAATAAATAAATAAATAAAAGCAATTCCCTTTGTTATGCTTTTCCTCCGTAGGGGTTCGACTGGGAGGCGGAAAGGTGGTGAGGGTGGGGGTGGATTCACAGGACATTCATTTTTCTCCTCTCCACAGCTGTCACACGCTTGGCAGAAGTGTCCCTCCAGAGACTGAGAATTCACTCCCATTTTTATTTTAAGTTTTGCCAGAAATGGTGAGAAAAACCAAAAAAAAATTACAGCTCTCTCCTTTCAAGCTAGCGTGGCACCGGGACCCCCGAAAGTGCATGTCGGATTGATGACCTCGAAACAGGAGAGCAGTTGGGGTGAGCGCCTGCCTACGGACTCGCACATGGGGCCCACCGTACGAGTCCTCCGAGTCCATACCGCAGCTTGGGTTCTGGAACGGGTTTGGTACTGGTTTCCCTCATAAGAAAAACTCCTTTCGTGAGACTTGTAAATTACAAGCAAATATAATTTCCACCCAAAAATTTGCATAACAGCCTGCAAACTCTCTGAAGACATACATCATGCAAGGCATGCAGATGGGAGAACGCTGTGGCAGCTCGCATACGGTAACTCAGAGATGTCCTGACTCTTTATCTTCTTTAACAATAACACTGTGTAACAGATTTTTACTTTTTTTTGTTCCTGGGTAGTGTTATTTCCTTATTTCTTAGGCCTAAAAATTATAGAAAATGCCTGTTATTCTCTTCAAACTTTGCTTTTGTGACCAGGACAGTGATATTTTGAAATACATCAAATTCCAACGGGAAAACGG
Source organism: Scleropages formosus (assembly GCF_900964775.1). Lineage (NCBI taxonomy): Eukaryota > Metazoa > Chordata > Actinopteri > Osteoglossiformes > Osteoglossidae > Scleropages > Scleropages formosus. The sequence goes on along the minus strand of NC_041819.1, from coordinate 24,322,199 downwards.
GTGAATTTGCACATTTACATTCACATAAGTCAGAGGAAAACAACAAATTAATCAAAATTAACATGTATTTATGCTAAAGTTATACAAAAACCACCTTGTCCTGGTCACAAACACAAATTTTGAAGGGAAAAAAAGCCAATTTCTCTCCCTGTTAGGCATAAGCAATTAGGCAATAACATTAACTATAACATTAACTACCCAGGAAGAAAAATTGTGTTACATAGTGTACTGAGTCTTACAGGAAAAAAAAAAAAAAAGTTTTAAAGGCAGTGCTTAAAGTTAAGACAAAAGAAAGAAAACCTTATGTAAAACTTGAGGTGATTCAATGCATAAAATTCCCTTGACAGGCAACATCGTGACAAATGAATTTGTGTGTTTTGACTTAATTTTCTTCTTTCCTAAATGATCCTTTACTAAAATACTAAATGAGGGGATTTTGAGTGTTAAGATGCTTACAGTTATACTGCAAACTGCTTGGTTTGGGAGAGTTAGAATGAAAACTATAACAAAAAATAATAAAGGACATAAGAAAATCAACACATATTATTGAGAAAAAAAAAAAAAACAAGAATGATAATGAAACAGCAACAACAATAATTTTTACACACAGGCACACACCAAATCACCAATACACAGCATTTTGTGTTGTGTTTATAAACTGTTTTAAAGATTGTCATAAATAAAAAAAATAGTCATTAAAAAAAAAAAGCAAGAAAAAAATCCATTTATAAAATTTGAACTTTGTGTGGATGAGAAATTGTGTGTGTTCCTTTAAATGGGCTGCAAGAGGAAAATTCAAGAGTGTGTTTGACAATTAAGCCCCACATACTGGAGCGATTGTCCTCAGCTGAATCTTGTCATGCGTACTAGTTTAAATATTTATTTTTAGCTTTAATGTTTAAATACCTTTTCCTCCCCTCTGAGGTGATCAAATTAATGAATATACATGTTCGGTGCTTCTGCTAATGAAAACGTCGTCTCCAGATCGGCTCTGCAGGGATCCTACAGCAAAAACTTTGGCGGGGCCCTCTCTGCGGTGCCGGTGACAGAGCACGTTCCGCTCCGTCTCTATTTGGCTCTGTTTAATTATGTCGACGAGGTGCTCCTCACTGCCCCGTCTGCTGTAAGTGCCTGTTATCTCCTCCAAGCTCATCCCGCATGGCCGCCGCTTTTTATTTCCAATCGATTCCAAGTGAGATTCAATGACCCACCCCCATCCGGCCTCAGAGAGCTAATTATTAAACGCCTCTCGGTCTGCCCCCCTGCAGGGTTCTGATGGACGGCCCGGTCGAGACTGCGATTCTCATTGGCTGGGGTACGTGGTTTGCATGATAGCCTGGAACTGGCACACAAGAAGAGGAAATGAGGGTTGGAGGTGGCATCTCAAAATATGAACATACTCCTTTGGCAGAATTCGGACGTGGACATAAGGATGCTTGATGTCCTTGGCAAAATGTTAATTACGGCCCTTTCTCTCATTGATTATGAAAACACACAGATATGCGCTGCTAAACAACAGGGACACATTCTGAGAAATGGGTCGTTAGGCAATTTCATCATTGTACAAAGATCATAGAGTGTACATACATTTATTTGTTTAGCACACACTTTTCGCCGAAGCAACTTCCAGCAAACTCTATGTAGTGATACCAGTCCACACACCTTATTCACCAAGGTGATTTACACTGCTAGATACACTACTTACACTGGGTCACTCATCCACACATCAGTGGAACACACTCTCTCTGTCACTCACACACTATGGGGGAACCTAAACAGCATGTCTTTGGACTGTGGGAGGAAACCAGAGCAAGCCCACACAGACTGAGCAGGGATCAAACTCTTATCCTCCTGCACCACTCACACACCGTAAAACAGCAGGGCTACCTGCTGTGCTACCATGCCACCAGATACGCACCTGGATGGTATAGCTTCAATCATAGACTATACTTGTGATGCCAGTCCACCGCAAGGCATCCCAAGCAGGGCTTGAACCCCAGACACGCCACACAGTGGGCATGGGCCAAACCCGCTGAAATGCAATCATTTCATTTATTTATTATTTATATTAGTTTGCTTAATTAAGACGGTATATATTCATTTGGCTGACTCTTCTCTCCAAAGCAACATATAGTGTTGTTACCTACTATTATTGACCCATTTATACAGCTAGGTAATTTTATGATACCAACTTAGGGTTAGTACCTTGCTCAAAGGTAGTAAAGCTGGAGGTGGGATTTCAACCTGCAGGAACTGCTTGCTCTGAGTAAGGTCGTGGTGAACCGGGGCTGGACCCTGAAGCACTGAGTGCAAGCCTGAGTCTGGGTATAGCCTGAATCCAGGGCAGCTACACATGCACACACTCCCTTCCCAGTCACACACTATGGACAGTTTAGTGCCATAAAACTGACTTTTGTTCTGTAATGTAAAATGTGAAAATGGAGAAACTGGCATCAACACTATAGTGTGCAATGGGCATCAGGTGTGGTCCCAGCAACCCTCTGGCCTCCTAACTGGAATGAAATGAACTTCTCGCTCTGACAGAATCGGTTTTCTTCTAGCAATCAGAGACTGTGCAGTCTTTAATGGGCTGGAAGTGTGATAAGCAATCAGACTTCATTTCACTGGATGCCTTCTTACTCAGTTCCCACTTGTAATCAGGAACCATAAATCGGCTTTTTCCTTCAGTCATAATATTACTGTAAAACTGACATATTTGTAGAGCAAATAATTCATTCCTTAATAAGGAATACTCTTGTATAATTAATGCCATATGATGATACCCATAGTGTTTTGTTATATCTTATTTTACATTTAGGATTGCTGGTTTGTATCACTCATAAGAGGTTCAAAACTGAAACCTTGTTGGTTCTCGTTTTTCATTCCAATGTGCTGAAACAAAGTTCCTCAGTCACTCAGTGCTACTGAATCCCTCCCAGCGCACAAAAAGGATCTCAGGCCTTTGTCTTTAAAAGCCACTTCTCTTCTGCTTTCCTGACAGCTATGTAAATGCTGTATTCATCAATAAATTTTGTTTCTTGATTTTTCAAATGGATTATATCGTTTTAACCACCCAGGAAGACATTAAAGGAAATTATATTGAAATAATAAATTAATGAATCAATTCCTTTCTTAGCCTTGTATTGTGTGGATAACATCTTCCTCTGCGCAATTTCCAAGTGAAGGTGAAACTCAGTGTCATAGTTAGCAGTGTCCCTCTCACGGTGAAACACAGTATTAACATGTAAGTGGTTTGCAAAAACTGGCTGACCCAGGATTTTACTGCTCTTATTGAAGTTAGTTCATATATAGCAAAAGAAATGAAGAAGCTACCCTAAACCTTTCCATTGGAGTCCATAGTACAACTGATCAAGATATTAAACCAGCACACAGGATGAAAAACATTCTTTTATACATAGCATATGAATGTTACATTTTACTTTCAATTAGACAGAGTACATTGATTCTAACCGATTCATATTTCTGTCAACACTACAAGAACACAATAAAGAATAATCACTGAAGCCTGTAATTAAATGCATTAGTAATTATCCAATTCTGGAACAAATTCCATTAAGACAGAGCATTTAAACGTTACTCAGTTTTTTTGCTACAGTACACCTTTATGCATTTAATGCCACTCTGTGATTTACTAAATAAATGCCTGTTTATTTTTGCTTTGACTTTTTTATGATTTAAATGTAAAACTTTTAGTGTGAAGAATGGAAAAATTGTCAACATAATGTAGTGCTGCTCGAAAGTATATGAACCCTATAAAAATTTTCATTTTTCTTGTATAAAAAATTTAAAGAAACTCATAAAACTACTAAAATTACTATGATTTACACTCCTGATCTTACTTACCTACTTGATTTAACCAGTACAACTTGGGCTTAACTTCTATTTACACCTGCACTACTTTTATGTTTCTAATACACCCACAATTTCCTCTAAAGCAACATATGGAATTAATCATTACACCTCTATTATGTCACATGAAAAATACTGATTCTCATTCAATAACCATTTTGTGGTAAAATGAAGGGACACGAGGGGTTTTGCATAATTGCAAACAGCACTTTATGTTCAGCTGACATCAGTTCTGCTGCATCATATATTTCTGTCATGACAGTCATCCTCATAATGTACGGACCATTATAATTTATACGTAAGAACACTGATTTGCTATGAAACTGTTCTTATGACACGTTTGAGGACCATGATTGAGATGAACGTGAATCCATTTCCGGGAGGGTCCACCACAATGAACTCGGCTGATCTGGTTGATAAAGCACCTTTGTTCAACATGTTACCCAACGTAATAACAAAACTGGGACCAGAAATGTTTTTGTAACTCATTTGTTTGTCCTTTTTTACTTGAAGTAAAGAAAACTCAAAGAATTTTTGAGAATTAAATCAATAAAACCTTTGAAACACAGATGTCTATTATAGAGTAACACTGTAAAAATCGTGTAAGTTACTAAAAAATGTGATTTTATTAAATTTTTATTAATTTACATACACACACACACACACACATTTTCTGAACCGCTCGGCCCATACGGGGTCGCAGGAAGCCGGAGCCTACCCGGCAACACAGGGCGTAAGGCCGGAGGGGGAGGGGACACACCCAGGACGGGACGCCAGTCCATCACAAGGCACCCCAAGCAGGACTTGAACCCCAGACCCACCGAAGAGCAGGACCCGGTCCAACCCACTGCGCCACTGCGCCACTGCACCCCCCTAATTTACATACATTCATACACATTACATACATTACATGTTCTTCCCAGTGGTTGACGGATTCATTATATATATTAATTTACCTGACACTTTTCTTCAAAGCAACTTACAATGTTAAGCTATCTAAAATTATTCATGCAGACGGACACTTTTTTAATAGAAATTTTGTGTAAGTATATTGCTGAAGGGCACTACAGCTGGAGGTGAGATTCAAATCTGTGACATTTGGGGTCTCATGCAACTTTCTTCACCTTGTTATTGATCGCCACCCATGAAGCACCAGGCACAAGTTGAAAATGGAGGTGAATCAAATTAAGGTGGTGTCTCAGTTGACCCTGCTTGAGTGCGTCTTACTACCATCCGTAGCCCTGGCAGGTCCACTCCACAGCAAACTAAAATTATAGAAAAATATAACCCTTCTAAAAAAAAATCAACAAATAAACTGGACAATGTATCTCTGAATATTCATAACTTGAGTGTTTGAGGTTTCAAGGTGCAAAGTGTGCTGTTGTTATCGTAAGCTTGAAGAAGAGCAGTGATTGAGACTGCTAAATGCATTAGGGTAAGATTGCGGTGAATACAAACGTTTACGTTTCAAGATTAGACAAATTGCAAGTGTAGGCCACCCGAGTTATCGCTGACTGTGCTTTCCGTGACTGCCGAAAAAGGGGTAAATTAGGGTTGCCACTGGAGACGCGAGCTGAATATGGAGAGACCAAGAGAGATGTAATGAGGCACAAAATCCAACACACAGCACATCCATCAAATTACCTGCACTAAAATATCTAATTGACTGGTGGTTTTTGACAGCACAAACATGTTATTAAACTAATCAATCAATTACCTCGTTTAGAATGGCTAAGGAATGAAGCACAACAATAACAAAGAAATGTTATTGTGCATGTGCGTGTGTGTGTGTGTGTGTGTGTGTGTGCATGTGCATGTGTGTGTCTTTCACAGATAGCAGTAATTTAAAAATTAGCATGTAGTGGAGGCTAATAATGCATGCATGGGAGACATATATTGTTTTCACTTCTGCGGTAATGGATGAACAGATGGCCTGGATAAGTGTAAATTTCAAATGTTTTTCCTTTTGACCAGAAAATATTGTCACTAGGGTTTATGTCAAAAAAAAGTTAAAAAAAATCGTAAGTCAAACCATCGTAAATGAGGGACCACCTGTACCACAACTTAATTCATAATGACTACATGTATATATATACAGTCTACATATGAAATATATACACACACACACACACACACACACACACACACACATGTTATTTATATATAATACACAGCAGGGGAGGGTGGGAGAGTGTGGGGGTGTGCCTGCTCTGTGGTGGGTCTGGGGTTCAAGTCCTGCTTGGGGTGCCCTGTGATGGACTGGCATCCTGCCCAGGGTGTGTCCCCTCCCCCTCCAGCCCTGCACCCTGTGTTGCCAGGCTAGGCTCCATGTCGCCATGACCCCACTTCAGACAAGCGGTTTCAGTCAATGTGTGTATGTGTGTGTGTGTGTGTATTGTCATTATGAATGAAGTCATAGTACAAGTGGTCCCTAATTTACGATGGTTTGACTTACAATTTTTTCGACTTTACGACTCTCTCACGATGCTGGGCAGCGGCAGTGATCTGCATCGCCCAGTGTGTCACACAGAGGTGTGTATTAGGTGTATTAAATGCATTTTCGACTTACGATATTTTCGACTTATGATGGGTTTTGGGGAACGTAACCCCTTCATAAATTGGGGACCACCTGTATGGTCATAGTCATAGTGACTATAAATTAACTTAATTTTATTGTAGCTTTATTTCAGTCATGCTCAAATTGTTGTCCACTTTTGTTAACCACTTCTCTTTATCAGGATTACAGTGGTTGCAGTGGTCTGGAGCCTATTCTGGAAGCATTGGGCACTAGGATTAGGAGACCATTCATTGCTGTTAATGTAGTTTTCCATCCATCCATCCATCCATCCATCCATCCATCCATCCATCCAGTTGCAATAATAATTTGTCCTGAGCAGGGTTGCAGTGATCCAGAGCTGATCCTAGAAGTGGCACAAGGCTATAGGGAAGCACACTTTGAAGTAATCTAATGCAGTTTTAAGTTATTAAATTAAATGCATAAAAACACATAAAAATGGTACACTGCAATAGACTAGTGTACAGTCCAAGGTGTATATTACCTCTAACCCTGTGCTTTAGGAATAGGCTCTGGATCACTGCCATCCTGCACTGGAAAAGCAGTTGCCATCAAAAGATGGATGGAATTCTTACACTTTTTTATTTATTGTAGCTCTATTTAATTTTTTTCTTTTTTTTTTTTCAGAAAAAAGTGGTAATGTATCTGCATTAGAGGGGGCACGGGGCGCAGTGGGTTGGACTGGGTCCTGCTTTCCGGTGGGTCCGGTGGGTCTGGGGTTCAAGTCTCGCTTGGGGGGCCTTGTGATGGACTGGTGTCCTGTCCTGGGTGTGTCCCCTCCCTCTCCATCCTTACACCCTGTGTTACTGGGTTAGGCTCCAGCTCCCTGTGACCCCGTGTGGGACCAGCGGTTCAGATATATGTGTGTGTGTATCTGCATTTGCATCTGCACTATGTGGCTTTTATTGATTGCAACTTCATGGTACAAGCAACTTTAGAGTTACAAACAAATTGAACTGCAAACACACTTCCTGTCTCAGCTATGGGACACTTTAGTTATTCCACACCATACTTTCTTATGTGAGAAGTGTCACTTTCCTCAGTCTTTCGCCATTGAGGAGTAAATGTGAAAGCAATTTCTCCTGCAAATCTGATATAAAAGATAATAACTAACCCAATTACCTGGATATATAATACATAACAATTTTATTTCAGCAAAGCTATTGTCAGGAAATTTTTATATTATCATAAAGTCAGACTGATTTTTCTCATTCCTTAAATGAAGGCCCCATACATTATTGTTATTAACAACAGCAGCTGCAAATTGCTATATATAGATACATATTTATTACAGAAAGATGGGATGGAAGCTAAATACATATTAATAAATTACTTTCTATTGTAGTATTTTAAGACTTCACTGACTTTTTTCTTAAATTTATTTGCATTTTTCAATAATTGTTAATATCCTCAACCACACATGTGCACTTCTAAGTCAATAATAAATACAAAGTGTGTTTATCTGTCTTGTCAGAGGAACGGAGGCCATAGTAAATTTCATTACCTGCATTGTGCCCTTGGTTTGTGATTAAAATATTGTGACATGACTCGCAGTACATTCTTTCATATGGGACCTTTGATTTGCACAGCTTTGAATTACGAACACTCGCACTGTCCAAACCTTTTGTAAGAAGTGTAATTGTGTAATTCAAAGAGCCGTGCTGTTTTTTTCCGCTTCTCATTTATCGTTCAAAATTATCATTCTTGAAAACATGAAGACAGCACTCAGTCTGAAAGGAGGAAGTTTTTTAATTCAGTTTACAAAGACCACCCTTTGGGCCTTGACCCCTTGGTGTGTTTTTTGAATGAGCTAAATTAAGTGCAGAAGTAGAGTGGTTATGTACAATGCAATATGATTCACATAACGGTCCATCATGAAGACAAACTGCATTTCTTTGCCAGGTTACGAATAAAGCAAATTTTGAATCATCACATACAACATATATTTACAGAGGATATTTTATCTTGTATCCCACATATTACATTATTTTAAAAAAAAGTACCAGTGAAAAAGTACCACTGAAATAAGGACCACCGAAAACAAATAAATTAGGAACAAATACTTTAATAAATGATTACAGAGTCGCTAACAATGCACATTGTAATAATTAAGTGATGATGAAGGTACCAGTAAATGGTGGAGAAGACGGCAACCTGTCTTCTTTCATTTTGGAAAAAAATGTCTATATAATGACTAATTATGGAAAAATATGGAATTGACCCTGAAGCCAGGAAGGAAATGACCATTTGACATGAATTTTTCTTTTTTAAAGATTCGACTGAATCGTCATCACAGACGGTTTGAAACTATTAGCAAAGAATTCCAGTTTTCTACTGCAAACACTAAATCTGCTGACCAAAAACAGTCGGAGGGAGACTTGGGGTTTCCGTGAAGTTATTTCCTTCGCTGGAATCTCCTGCTTTACTGAGTTTCTGCAGAAAGTGGGTTTGCAAAACCAAAACCATCATTTTTGGTTTTAAAAATTAATACACGTCAGCACAAAAGAATTTAGAAAGCATTCACTGTCGAACGACAAGACTCGGCTAGTACGGTACATGGTACGGTTATACCAGTTATATACAGTTATACTTTGCTCATCTCTTCTGTGGGCGTAGTTAAAGTGCTAGATTGCGGAAAACACAGAAACAAGATGCGCACATTCTCCCTTCAATGAAGCATCATGCGTCACTTAGCGACAGCTACGGTAAATGACCACGTTTCCCGATGACTGTCAGAACCTTCATATTTTGCTCAGAAAAGACACAATGAGTCATTTAGAAGTGTGCCAGGATGGCTGAGTTATCTAAGGCACAGGACTCAGTGTTCAGTACCTTCCATACAAATGGGGCTTCTTGTCTCCGAATGGAGGCCTGGGTTCGAATCCCACTTCTGACAATACATTTGGAAGCACAACAAGTAGCATTGCTGTCTCACAGGAGCTGGTTGGTGTGATAGGATGTGGGTTTGATCTGTTCTCAGTCTGTGTGGAGTTTGCATGTTCTCTCTGTGTCTATATGGGCTTTCTCTGGGTGCTCTGGTTTCCTCCCACAGTCCAAAGACATGCGATTCAGATTCACCCATAGTGTGTGAGTGACACAGAGCAACAGTGTGTTCCACTGATGAATGGATGAGTGACTCAGTGTAAGTTAGTGTATCTAGCAGTGTAAGTCACTGTGGTGAATAAGGTGTGTGGGCTGATAATGCTGCATAAAGTTCATTGGAAGCTGCTCTGGGGAAAAGCATCTGCTCAAATATAAAGTAATCTAAGTAATAAAGTCATTTAAGGAGACTTTCTGAACGTAACTGAGAAAAAAGCACATAGGGTGCAGATTAGACCCATAAACAAGTGACATCTGGTTGTAACTTGTTTTTTTTTTTTTCTTTTTTTGTAAGTGCAATGTCACATTCACCATTAAGTCAAGCAAAGTATTGGGTCAAGGTGTTGCCTTTTGATCCAGAGATTATTGGTTCAAACCCCATCTCCAGCTATACGCTCCAAAAATGTATTTACTCTTAATTGCATCAGTAAAATTACTCAGCTGTATAAATGAGTAAATAACAGTAAGCAGCCAACCGCTGGAAATTGCTTTGAAGAACAGAGTCAGCAAAATGAGTAAATGCAAAAGCATAATAAATTGATCACATTATTTATTAACAGGCTAGCTTCTGTGTCAACCTCTGATCAGGCTACAGTCAAATAAATAAATTAATAAAAATGCCATAAGACATTTCATTGTTTACTAACTTTGAACTATATTAAACGTAATTTGTTTGAATTTACACAGTTTTAAAAATAGTGTCTGCAAATGACTGTTCAACCCAGACCGCTGACCAATTCATCAGATAAACACTCGCATCGTTCCTCATCTTTTTAGTTAAAATTACCTACAAGCTGCACAAATAAGCCACAATCACAGTAAGGGTCGAACAAAGGTGGCCCTAAGTTCCTATTCCCTTTGAGTCCATGTTATTGTCGTCTATTGGCCTGGGTGCAGAAATTCTGGTCAGTTTTTCTCTGCAGCAGAAGGAAATTTTAGGAAATAAATCAGTAAAGAAAATACAGCTAAAATAAAAAAAAATTTAAAATCCGGAAAATGGCTTTTTCTTCTAAAATTTGTGATATAACATATTTTAAGTAGACATAAAAGTAAAACTGTTACATACTGTGATTTCAGTACAGAAAAAAGTGAACTTTTCACCATTAGATACCTTCAACATGCCCATGGCTTTAGACTCGTTTTCATAAAGATTCAACTATTTGAAGGATTTTTTTTTTTTTTTTTATAACTTCCTGCACTACCTGTGTGTTGGAAAAGTAAATAGCTTACACTTCCAAGCACTAAAAACTAGAAATAGTTTTGGGTGCCCCTAGGAGACCAAGCAGAGAGAGCACAAGAAGCCGCAGCAGAGAACCTTCATCAAAGGAATCATGGGGAGGAAATGAACCTCTGGGGGTGCAGCTCTGCTCCATCTCGCCTCTCATCCAGACACGCTAACTGCACACTGAAGAGGAAGATGTGGAGGAGCCGAGTCTCGGGAAGTCCCAGAACGCACGTGAAACAATTTTTAACAAGAACACACTTTACTCCTTCCACTCTGCTCAACAGCTTGTCGCCGACCCCCCCCCCCCCGCAAATGTCCGCAACTTGAAGGAGATGGGGAGGGGGCGTCTTGTGGGCAAGCAATGTGTTTGGTTCAGTGTGGGGTTTTTGGAGAAGCTACCAGGAGAAGATTATGAATGTGCTGATCCATCTTGTTGCAAATGACAAAAGGTAGAGGACAGACAGGGTACAATTTACAGTATTAAGTGTGGGGGAAAAAGCAGTGTGTTTGAGTAAAAAAGCTCAGCGGTCTTGAAGGAAGTCAGTCCAGTGTTTTATTTATATAACTGGAACAGTGTGTAATAATCTGTAATAATCAGTAATAACAGGGGAGGCTGCAGGGATGTCAGCTGTGACACTAGCACTCTGGGTTGGGCTGAAGGATGGGTGATGAACTCAGCAATGTCCTACATGTCAGAGTGCAATACAGTGCATACTGTTTATTCTTTGCTTGCTTTTTGCAATCTCTGCAACCGCTTGTGTGGGGGGCTCGGTGGCATGGCAGGTCTGACCAGGTCCTGCTCTCTGGCGGGTCTGGGATTTGAGGCCTCCTTGCGTTGCCTTGCAACGGACTGGCATCCCGTCCTGGGGGCCGCGACACTGCTCGGGACAAGCGGTTTCAGACAGTGTGTGTGTGTGTGTGTGTGTGTGTGTGTGTGTGTGTGTGTGTGTGCAAGCAACCGTTTGTCCCAAGTGGGGTCACGGCGAGCCAAAGCCTAACCCAGCAACACAGGGCGCAAGGCTGAAGGGGGAGGGGACACACCCTGAACGGGACGCCAGTCTGCCGCAAGGCATCCCAAACGGGACCCGAACCCCAGACAACTTGCAACACTTGGCTTTTTTTTCCAGTCAACCAAAATCTGCAAAGGGCGAAAACAAAAGGAAAAAAAATACTCACCAGTGATTCTGAAATTTCCTCCTGCACTTCTTCACCTGGCAGGGTGAGGCATGGTATTCAGATCGACAGCCAGTTTGGTCACCGATCACCAGGTGGGTAAGCAGGTGTCCGTACTGCCCTCCCCTACCCTCCCCTTTCTGCAACTCAACATCAAGCAACTTTTGAGTTTACTTTGGGCTGTCAAGGGAGACTCAAGGAGACACCAGTTCCCTTTAACTCTTCGGGAGATGAGAGGATCGACCACTGGTGTGCAGGAATGAGACAGATCCTGGTGTCGCTCATGCCAGGGTTCTGGAGCTGTCCCAGATTCTGAAGTCTTTCCCTCTCACTCTGCATTAGGATGCTGAGTTGCGGTTAATGTTCGCTGACCATTTATAGTACCTCCAGAATGTTCTGTCCTCCACTGTGTCCTTAGTATTGGAAGGGGCGTGTCCATTGTCATTCAGACTGAGTCCATCCATCTGATTGCTGGTCCTCCTCATTGTCACGCCCACGCCATCGAGCCAGGCGATCGCACCTGCCGCAGATCAGACCAGCCCGGTATAAAAGAAGCGCCATAAAGTCACTGGGTCACAGAATCTTACAGAGCCCACCCACCTGGCTTGTGATTTAGCACGACTTCTTCGTCCTCTACATCCCTTGTCCGTCATTCTTGGATTTCCTGGCTTTTGAACCCCTGGCAGTCCACTTGGTTTCGATACTTGCTTCGCCCCCAGAAAAGACATCCAGGTCTCAGGACACCCACGCCTGCCCACGACCTCAAATCCTGTCTGTTCCCGTGTCCCGCTCCGAAAGAAACAAACCCGCATTTGGGTCCAAACCTTACCTCCTGTCTCCCGTCTGCGTCTGTGACAGCCTTCTTCCATCATCACTGTGTTTTCTAGAGAATCCAGTCTTCGCATTATATGCCCCAAGTAGCCTCAGTCACATCAGTTCGTCTTTCAGTAAAAGTCTGCTCTGATTTGACCCAAACTTTGATCACTTTACATGTCCACTGTCTCCTCTAGTAGCACAGCTCAGAGTCCACGATTTTTTTGTCCTGCTTTTTCAAAGTCTGCCTCTCAGGTTTACATAATGTTGAAAATACCACAGTTTGAACAATTCTGTTCTTCCTAGTGGATAAATAAAATACTTGTACGGTAAAGATGTTTATTATCATTGCTTGTTATAATTGTCATATTTATTATGTGTTTAATGCTTTATAATCAGTTAATTTTGTTGGCTTCTCTACACCAGGATGAGACTTGGCCTTCAGATTTATTGCTGCACTGGGGTGTGAGGGGTCTTAGAATAAGCTTTCTATAGTGGTGTTACAATGACCCAGCATGAAACGTACAGTATTTTATACACAAAATCACAAGGTTAAAAGCTGAGCTTTGGGTAAAAGTCACCATGACCAGACTCTGCAGAGCAAAAACATTATGTGTGTTGATTTTTAGAACCTCGGTGACCAATGACACCAACGGTGGAGGGCCTCACCTTTGGTGCTAATGCTCTCAGGGCTCATCTATGCCAGTGACACCAGCACTGTGAAATCACCCAGAATTTTATAATGACTCTACCGCTACCCGCTGGTTGAGGGTCATGTTCTGTACAAAAAATGCATGCCCTTTCTCAACAACAAGGTGCCCTTAAAAACACAAACCATGTCATGAAAGGTAGCTTTCGCGGAACACCATTAAACAGTCTCTGACAGGGACTGAGTCACCTCTCCAAACATCAAACCAGTTTGTACCACATGTAACTTACATTAGCGAGCCACATGTTTATTTGTGATATGGAAAGCTTTAATCCAGCTGGAAAAATAACATTTAATTAAAAAAAAAAATTGGTTTCATTCTCTTTACAGTTATATTTGTGAACTTTGAAAAGCATCAACTGTAACATATTATGAGTGTAAGTATATAATATACATATATAAACAGTTGTGCATATATTTTATATATAGTCACATTGCATTATTATATATATACACACACACACGCACATACACAACTGTGTACTTATTTTTACCTGGAAACAGGAGCTTAACAGCTTGAGCTCCTACTAAAGACCAAACAAAATATGCATCATGAAGGAACCAAGTGTACACTGCAGGCATAGCATTCACACTAAGGCAGTCATGCTAAAGTGCATATTTATTATGCATGAACTCATTCATGCAGAGAGAGACACCTGAGCATTCACACTTAAACATGTCAAAGGCAGGGGTGATCGCAGCGGTACAGCACACAGCCTCGGTGTGACTAAACACAAGTGGATTAAATGTGTATTTGTAGACACACACTCGGTGTAGGTCTACAACCATGTCAAGCGCAAGTTATAATTTAAGGCTATGAGTTATATATGTCTCTCTCTCTCTCTGCTTCTCTTTAAATATATATACGTATATACACACACACACACACACACACACACACACACTCACACATGACATATGTCTAATTTGGTAAATAACATAATGTGTAATACTGAGAAATGTGAAGGTCTCAGACTGAGCCCTCGGTGTTCTTTGTAAATACACGTTTATAAATATGAATAAATACACACACACACACACACACACATTTTCTGAACCGCTTGTCCCATACGGGGTCACGGAGCCTAACCCAGCAACACAGGGCGTAAGGCTGGAGGGGGAGGGGACACACCCAGGACAGGACACAGTTTTCATGTTCTAACAGCTGCTGCCTTAGTCTGATACTTATGATGCCCTTGATGGAATTAGTCCTTTTTTTGATTGCATTTATTAATGTTTCTCTCCACATTATGAGTTGCAGTTATTGGCAGGTTTCGAATGGTATTAACTTGTATATTTTTAAGCCCTATTTGATAAATAGTATGATGTTATAGTCAGTGAAATGTGAAGGTCTCAAACTCAGCCCTTGGGGTTGTTTGTATGCCAGTTCTCATTCCAGCCCTTTCCCGGTACAGTCAGTACTTTATCGTATGTACTATTGATGCCTGTGGCAGTTTGAATTATTAGGCTGATTGCTAATCAAAGCATTAGCAGGAGAAGCGGGAGGAAAAAATGGAGTTACAGATGGAGACCACTGGGGAAGCATGTCTGGTTGCAGGGCTGTTCCTGCTCGGAGGTCCATTCCGTCCAAAAGTAACAACCCGACCTCCTCTGGGTACCAACAGCAGACTAAAACCTCTTAGAGGTCCCACATGGAAAGGCACAAAGAAAAGAAGATGCTTTCTCAGTCTTCGTGGATCTAGCAGGACTGAACTGTCAAGATTGGAGAAGTAGCTGGATTAGTGAGAGCAGGAACCTCCACAAGATTGTTCCATCCTTTGCCAACACCTGTTCCTAAAATGGTTAATCGATCTGTTACTTGGCCAGGAGTTTTATAGCCACGTCACTTAGAAAGCAGCTGGATTTCAACTTGGGTCTCGCAGAATGTACTTCGGTGAGAATGTCGCACTGGAATGTGTGAACAAGGGTTGGTGGCACTGCGTGATTTATTGAAAATGCTGGGGTGGAAGGGGGCTCACTCAATCACCCAAAAACCTTTTCAACTGTGTTAAAATGATCCTGTAATACACAAACTCTTATTTTCCTGACATTCAGGAACACCAGGCACAAGCTGTAAACACTGTGGAAGTGAGTTTAATGCTCCAGTTATATTCTGTTTTGGTGCTCTTTACTGCCACCTATAGGATCGGCGGGTAAACAGAAGTCAGATTTGTTCCACAGCAAATACATATCTTAGAAAACACATCTTGAAAACAAATAACCCCCAAAATGTATCATAAAAAATGAGCAATTTGCCTATTCTTAAACAACGACCTTGTGAGTTCATCTATTAACTGACTACTGACTATTAACTGACTATCTATTAACTGACTACTTTATTTTATTTGCTGAATTTTTCAAGGTATTTCCAAGCATTCCTTCAATCACGTTTCCATCACACCTCAGACAAAAATATTCAAATCTACCATCTCTCCTTTTAAATGAAAAAACTTAATCATCTTCCAAAATTAAAACTGCTTTTTATCTTTTTATTGCTATTGATGGACTCAGCACTTTGAAAGTACTCGGATTTATATCTAATTGAACTTAAAACCTGTGATTATTTAGTCTGAGCTCTCCAAAAAGTTTTCTAATACTTTCTTATTAAAATTAAAGAGAATTTCAGCATTAATAGAAGGATTTAGCAGTATTTTGCTGTTCTGTAGAGCACATGTATTTGGCATTACTCGTGTAACCTTTTCCGCTAAGACTTTTTTCTCTATCAGAACCATAATTGTTCTGAAAACTTAAGGTTCTGGCAATCTAATTAACATTAGACTGAACAGATCCACCCCCCACCCCAAAAAAAACCCACACACACAAACACACACACAAATAATTCAATAAAAAATCAAAACCGTACATGCTACTTTCACTTCTTAAAGACAAGCAGCATGGTGCTGCAGTTGGGACAGCAGTAGACTTGAAGACACCATACCAGTCCCCTTGTTACCTAATTATTGTGTTGCTTTTACCCAAAAGGCTTACAGAGGTTGTTTTTAAAAGCTGGGTATTTTTACTGGGGCAATTCAGGTTAAGTACCTTGCTCAAGGGTGTACAGGCACTGAAGTGAGAAACCTTCACCTTACAAGTGCCATTATTGCTCTACCTGCTGCACCTAAAATCTCGGGTCTGTAGAGATGACAAATTAAAATCCCGAGAACTTCACAAAGATTGTGAAAGGCTTTTTGGCTTCCACTTACAAATAATAACTCAAACACGCTAATGTTGACGATCTGCTGGAAAATGGAGTTGGATGGTTGGAGTAAATCAAAGGAGTTCTCACTTCTCTGCTGAACATGCAGATTTTGACTTTTTTGTACAGTCAGGGAGTCAGGGACTTTGCTGCTTCAGGACAAACTTGGAGTCAGATGGCTTTTTGTTTTTTTTTTTTTGAGAAATATTCCAGGGAATAAAATAGACAAGTATGTATAAACTGTGGCATTTGCATGTATGAATGTATGTTGTTACATATGACTGATGTTGCACCGAAAACTCTTCATACAGAAGACAGACAAAGCTACAAAAGGCCATATTGACAATAATGAATATATCCTGTCCTCTTCTTTTTCAAGATTTCATAATTTTTATGTCTTCTCTTTCTGGTTCCTTTTTTATCTGGTTTGGATGAAACACTGTTCCCTGACATGCTTTTCCACCTCTTATTGTTTCCCACTGGGTGAAACAAGTTATATTAAAATTGAATTCTGACCACTTATTTTCTGCCAGCTTTAGAGTATCCATCCTCAGTGTTTATTTTCTCATGTAAAGATTCCCTGTTGAAAATTGTGGTGAGATTATTTCCCCATATTTATTAATACATCTAGGAGTTTTATCCAAATTTACAATGTTGGATTTTGTACACTAAGCTGCTTACAGTGATTTAGCCGTTCATGCAGCAGGGCCATTTTTGTTGTATTAACTCAAGATAAGTCCCTCATCAAGGACACTGCAGCAGGAGCAGGGATTCAAACCCATGCTTGCTATCTATCTATCTATCTATCTATCTATCTATCTATCTATCTATCTATCTATCTATCTATCTATCTCAGTATTTATTTGGTTATGGGATTTCTGTTTCTTTGCTGCTGTCTAAAATCCACAAGACTGAGATACCCATAGAACAACCATTAACAATTGTTTAAAGTACAATTCAAGTGTCCAGGGCACATTTTGCTCAGGGCATCATCAGCACCCCACCATCTCCTGTCTTCTGATGATCTAGAGTTGGGTCTGAACAACCGCACCTGATGATAGCTGTGAGCCCTCCAGCAGAGACCAAGGCAAAATGGAAGTACACAACTACCACCTATACATGTTCTACTGTAGGGTTACTCCACAAGTTGGACAGCAAAGAAACACACACACACACACACACACACACACACGCACATTTTTGGAACCGCTCGTCCCATACGGGGTCGCGGGGAACCGGAGCCTACCCGGCAACACAGGGCGCAAGGCCGGAGGGGGAGGGGACACACCCAGGACAGGAGCAAAGAAACAGTAAAATAAAAACAAAAGACAATGGCAGCTGGAAAAGTTTGAAGAAGGACAGAACCAGAAACCACAGTGACAGTGGACACATCTCTTTAAATCCTAAGGACACAAGGACAGAATTTTCTGGAAACTCCCTGTAAGTGGTCAACGAGAGTCAACATCAACTCAAGGGCACTGCGACAGCAATACAAGTACAAGCAAGAACCCTACTGCACTTCTCAAATCAGAGAAATTCATAAAACAAAAGTTTTGACAAAATTCTTCACCGACACTTTTATCTGCAATATTGTTCAGAAAAATGCAAAGGAAAGAAAGCAATCTGTGCATGATCCACACGTTTCGCATGCTGCTCTAAGTCGTAGTTCCAGATCAACAAAGCACGTTTGTTTGCATCACTGGTTTCTTGTGAACTTTTTTCTTTGATCTGAGGGGTGTTCCGTCAGACTCGATCAAGGCTCTGTCTGTAAAAGACATTGTTTTTAAGTTCCACGAACCCATTTGGAAAGGGCCTATGCCGTTTCGGGAAGAATATATCGCTTTTGTAATTGGCCCTAACAAAAGAACTCTCATTACTTTTCCATGAACTCTACATATTTAATGTTGAGCTCCGAGCGCTTGCCATGTACGCAAACAGATGTTTCCCAATTATGCCGAGCGATGCTTATAAGCTGTGTTCGTGAGGGGCCGTTCCCTGCGGGCTTGTCGCAGCACTGTCATCAGGATCAAAGTTTCAAAGGGAATAAAACCGAATAAAATTCTCACTGAGCTTGTTCCCACTGCATGGATTTCTTGTTATGAAAACATATATTATACAATTGGATTTATTGTTCTCTTTTCATTCTGCATTAAATGAGATGTATATACACTTAAAATGCTAACATGTGCTCCTTTTACACTTAACTCACGGTTTTCTCCAAAGCAGCTCACAATGTTAAGCTACTCAAAATTATCTATCCATGTATACAGTTGGGTAATTTTACTGGAGAAATTTAAGGTAAGTACCTTGTTCAAAGGTACTACAGCTGGAGGTAAGATTTAAACCACAGAATTCTAAAAATATATTTAAATTCCTCAAACTGAGTTTCATTTTTGTCCACTGTAGAGGACACATTGATAGTGTGTCTCCCAGACTGGCCAAGCTACAATGTTGTATTTTAATCCAGTTCATAAAGGAAATTGGCTTGTAAATTACAGGTGGTTCCCGACTTACAATGGGGTTAGGTTCCGCAAAACCCATTGTAAGTAGAAAATATTGTAAGTCAAAAATGCATTTCATACACCTAACCTACCGAACATCATGCCTAGCATACATGCAATGGCCATTACGGGCTTGCCGCCTTCATGTTGAGCAATTATCTTGTTTCTCCTCAAGAGTAATTGGCCTCCACTTCTTCTTCTCACAAGTGGCAGGAGACACAGATGGGCTATTCTGTGACATTATGGCTGCACAAACCACAACCACGTGGCAGACTGGGAGATGCGGATCACTGCCACTGCCCAGCATCACAAGACAGTATCGCTCCACATATCGTGTGCCCTGAAAAGAAAAAAATCAAAATCCTAAATACAGTTTCTCTTTAATGTCTATTGCCAGCTCACCATCGTGAAGTCGAAAATCGTAAGACAAACCATCATAAGTCAAGGAGCATCTTTATGCCACATTTGGAGGTGATCCTTGGACCCAAAAAATCCGACAAATATATCCAAAAATCTTTATTTGCTTGTCTCAGTTGGTTAAATTGCAAATCTGTGTGTATTTTTCCTGTTAAATTCTGAGACATGCCCATTAAATTACGTTCAACTGAAGTTCTTGATCAAATATCAAAACCTGCATCTCAATTAATAAAAAAGGTTAAAATGGATAAAAACCTCTGCAAAAACCTTTTATGTCATCTGTGAATTGCTGGGGTATGCCAGTCAAGACTGAGTCCAGCTCACATAGAGTTGTGTGGGGCTCGACTCTTTTTCACTCATTTCAATCAATTTCAAAAGGTCACAAAGTTGAATAGGAAATCAGTTTGTAACAAACACATTGCTGTTGCAGTAAGCAAGAGTTGCAGGTGCACAGGTTTCGACCCCATCTCAGAGACACGTCAGTTTGAGACAAGCCTGAATTAAGAATTAATGAGAAACGTGGACATTAAGCCTGCAGGCACATCAGCAGTGCAGTGAGACTTTCATACAGTAGGGTTCCAGAAGTTTCAGGAAGTGCCAAAGTTGCTCAGCCTTTTTGGTGGTGACAGCTGGAGTGATGAGGTGCTGCCCAAATCACATTATTAATGCATCAATGGAATGTGCGTGCTATTATGATAAACGGAGCCCACATACAGGGCCGCAGACAGCTGCTGGGTCGGGGTGGGTCGAGCTCACAGGTAGCTCCATAAGGAGTCCGGGAGCCCCACTGTGTCCACCTACATGACAGAGAATATGAGAAAGACCCGGACATCAATGAACAGGGCCTCCAACCTTCAGTGCCCTCCCGAGACAGCAGAAATGTAGCTGGAATTTTACAAAGCAGGTGGCCTATTGGTTAGAGTTGTTGCATGGATGTCAAAGAACTTGGGTTCAAACCCTCCCTCCCTGCATAGGATGCCAGTTCAGGGTTTTTAGGTATCACCTGGACTCATATAGTGATAAAGACTGAGTTGTATGAATTGGTAAATAAAGTTAAATTGCTTTATATGCAAGTTGGTAAAGTAATACTCAGTGTTGCACCCTTTGGACCTAAAGATTGCAGGTTTGAATCCCTTGTGTAGTATCCTTGAGTAAAGTACTTATCCTAAATTTCTCCAATGAAAAAAAAGGCCATGTTAACACACACTGTCTGAAACCACTTCTCCCAAGCAGGGTTGCAGCAAGCCAGAGCCTAACCTGGCAACACAGGGTGCAAGGCTGGAGGAGGAGGGGACATCAGTCCATCACAAGGCACTCCAAGCAGGACTTGAACCCCAGACCTACCAGAGAGCAGGACCTAGCCAAACCCGCTGCTGCATAGCTTAACATACCAAGCTGCTTTGG
This sequence comes from Scleropages formosus, assembly GCF_900964775.1. Classification (NCBI taxonomy): domain Eukaryota; kingdom Metazoa; phylum Chordata; class Actinopteri; order Osteoglossiformes; family Osteoglossidae; genus Scleropages; species Scleropages formosus. The sequence goes on along the minus strand of NC_041819.1, from coordinate 24,301,217 downwards.
GAAAGTATCAGCTAAATCAGTAAATAAGATGATACTCATTGCTTTAGCTGATATGTTTCTTCCAAGTAACTGAAGTAAACAGACGTGCATTTCACAATAGTTGATGCAGACAGAAAATTGTGAAAACACATGTGGACAGATCCTGGGGGCTTTATACAGGACCTGGTCATGGCTTCGATATGCTGGGTGAAGCAAAGACCCATTGTTACACCCACACTCTTGATTGATGTAGAAATGAACAAATTATCCCGTTTCATAGAAAAAAAGTTCCTGACAGGCTGATGCATCTGCTGGAAAATGCAGGATCCAAGAACCAAGTGAAGCAATGAAGCTCGAAAAGAGTAAGGGACCCAGCACGGAGCCCTGTGGAACACCACTGAACACCACGGGTTGCTCTCACTGTACAATATAGAAAAGTACCTTGCTAATTGGTACTACAGGCTGAGGGAGGATTCAAACCAGAGTTTTTAAAGGCCAAACAAACAGGTCTCCCCACTAGGACATAGTGGATAGGATTATCACCTTCTTTCGGCACAAACGGGAACCATGCAGGACGTGTTTAGTGAAAGCACTCCTCAATTTAGGAGATTATCACAAGACGGGAAACAAAGGGCAGAGCAACACTGGCAGGAGGGGGGGCGATGTCAATAGCCGGAGACAGTCTAAGACAACAGACACAGCTGGAGTTTGTCAGCCGCAGAGTCACGGGAGGAGCACAAAGCCAAAAATAGAACAGGAGTTCGATTTAAAAATATCACACGGCGGCCGGCGGACATCCCCGGGCGCCCGAGATGAAGGAGGATTTCAGAATCAAAAGACAAGTCCTGCAATTAAATCAATGTTGCAAAGCGCTCTCCCAGCATTGCGCTCAAAGTGCTTCCCCCACAGGTGCCAAGAAAAGAGCGAAAGAAACTTTAGACAAAGTAAAAATGTCTTTTTAATGAAGAGATAATAGCTATTGTTTTCGGCTCTGCATAGCTGGCTGTTTCTCACCGGCTTTATCGGAGTTTTCAGATTTCTGCAAGTTTCTCTCTCCTGAAGATTTGCCCTTTACAGAAGAAGTTACTTCACCGTCATGTCCATTGAAGATTTATACATGGGTACTGTAATAATAATAATAATAATACACACACACACACACACACACACATTTTCAGAACCACTTGTCCCATACGGGGTCGCGGGGAACCAGAGCCTACCCAGCAACACAGGGCGTAAGGCCAGAGAGGGAGGGGACACACCCAGGACGGGACGCCAGTCCGTCACAAGGTACCCCAAGCAGGACTCGAACCCCCGACCCACCGGACAGCAGGACTGTGGGCCAACCCACTGCGCCACCGCACCCCCATGTAATAAGAAGAAGAAGAAGAAGAAGAAGAAGAAGAAGAAGAAGAAGAAGAAGAAGAAGAAGAAGAAGAAGAAGAAGAAGAAGAAGAAGAAGAAGAAGAAGAAGAAGTGCTAGATAGATAGATAATGACATGTACTACACCCGTTATTAATAAAATCCAAGTTCACTATGTCACTTTTTGGATTTTACACAAACATGTTATTTCAAAAGACAGTACACTCCCCCAAGGGAGAAAAAAAAAAAAAAAAAAACATATTTTAGACCTAAGAAAACTCAGAAATAGGAAAATTAAAAAAAAATAAAAATAAAAAACCACACATATCTGTTGTCAGGCGTCTCTTATTTGGATGTTCCAATAGCCTGTATTGTACCCACGGGCAAATCAGCTTTTTATATTAACGTGATAAATCTTCACCCACATTGTTCAGCCTCAGGAATGAATTTTGTTTGGCAAGAGTGAAAATTACAAAACCAAATGCTTTTGGAAAGTGAAAATATATGAAAACATATGCCATATTTCACATTAGAACCTCTTCAAAGTTCTGTTTAATGGGCAACAGCTCATGCAAACGCATAGACTACATGTGTAAGAATGTGTATTCACATACTGAAATTTAGGTGATGGATATAGAATCATTACTGCAATCCATACTGCATTTTGTCTATTCCCAGGTTTATATTGCATTATGAATTTGGTAAGCCTGCTCTTTTCC